>NC_052958.1:29013413-29325556 GCF_013358895.1 Oreochromis aureus | reverse complement strand
ACTTTGAGCCTCTAAGAATGAGGAACTGCAAATAACAATGTACTCATACAAGCTCGAATCATAAGGAAATACCAGAAAGTTTATTCAGTTCACTCATGCAAGTGATTGAAGAAGTATTTTTAATTTGAATGAGTGGTAAAAAATGTTTCACACACTGAAAACACTATATCTAGATAGACTTTGTTTTTCACAGCTATTTTTATACACACAATCAATGCAAAGTTTTTGTAAAAATACTTGAACCAAAGCTCAAAGTTTGCACTACAGTGACATGGTGTCCTTGCCTCCACTGCAGAGATTCATGAATCATGGAGTGGCAATGTGAAAGTTAGCTTCACTCCATGGTTAGCTTCAAAACCTACTCTAGTGTGACTAGCTTCCAGGGATAATATACATATTTTGCTGACCTCAAAGGCAACAACTCATGATCAGTTGGAAGTAATGACATTACTAAAAGTACAGACTTTGAGTGAGGAACTATTTGGTTGTTAGAGCCTGATGAAGCTACATAGCAGATTGGTGTCTCCAACAATTGTAGGAAGTAGGACAGGACCCCTGGAGTTTGGGCGCTGGTTGTAGTGGCAGCAGATGGCTGATAGAGGCTTGGACAAGACTTTCTCAGGAAAAAGGCGTAAACTGGGAGGAAGACAGTTGCACGATGAGAGTTTGAAAGGAAAAATGACCTAATAGTATTGAGTTAAAAACAAAAAAAATCAAAGAACACTTAACACCTAAGTCCAATTGGAAAGATCTGGGAAAGCTAATGTACCTGCCCTGATATAGGTTTTGCTCTACATTTGTTGAATATATACAGTACATTTGCCTTTTTATTTTATGTGACTGCCATGTACTCGCTCTGCCATGTTTGTATTGTCCTCCAGCTCAGATAATCTAATTTACATATATAGATCTGATTGAACCCATCAGATAAACCATGGCTGTGCATTTTTGCATGAACACTGATTATGTTGTAAGCTGTAGTTTTTGGTGTTTTTTAAAAATGATTCTTTTTCCAATCAAATAAATCAGATGTATACAAAAGGAAAAAGATACAGCTTTCAATTTAAGTTTCTATCACCCCTTTTTCCTAAAAAAGAGGAAAAAAAACAAACACAGCAAACATTAAATTTAACTTTTAAATTATGAAAAGGGGCAAAAAGCCCCTGAATAATTTATACATATTTCTTTTATATTGACTCCAATGACCCTGTATAATTTCATTGCTGTTTGAGGCAGACAAACTACAGCCAGAAGGCCTATAAGTGACCCTCTCTTCCCTTTCCTCTTTTCCACTTCACCACCGGCATGTCTGACCAGAGATTGGTAGACAAGTGGCTGTTCCTGAGAGAGAATGAGTCCCATGACCTCAGTGGAAGGGTGAATGCTCAGTCTCAATTCACCTACGGTCTGTTTCAGGCTTATTACACAGTAATCTCCAGAAGTTTCCTCCTGCTGGGAATAGCCTCGCCAGCATTTTTAGCAGCAGAGGAGAGGAAGTTTAGACTATCCTCTTTACTGTGATTTATTACCCCCCACGCTCGAGGTTTGCTCCTGTGTTACATTTGTTTGTCTTTCCAGTAGTTCTTCCTCTCTGTTTTGCGTCTTTGTTGGAGGATAATCTTTATTCATTTGAAGTCATGATGAGGAGATAGCAGGTTTGTTATCAAATGAAATTCTGTGAGGGAGGGACTAGTTGCTGTTGTGATGTACTGTATAGATTTCTCCTGGTGTGTGTGTGCGCGCGCGTGTGTGGAGTGACAAGAGATTGAAAGTGAGAGAGTTCAAATCCCACATACTCAAGACTTCTGTTTTCCAAACAGAGGGCACAGCAGGACAATTGTTTTCTGTCAAAGCGACAAACACAGACTATGCATCTAGAATTTCTGATTATCACTTTCTGGGAAGAAAAAAAATATGGATGAACCCCTATGAATAATAATTTGAAACTGTTTCATGGTGGCCCAACTTCACGACTGGAACAGATTCTCAGCTCAAAACAGTCCGGTCAAGGTAAATTATAAAGGATATTGGAATTACAGCAGGTGCCATAACTGTCATTATATTTTTCTCTCGCACCCTGAACTCTGCTGTGCGGAAGATGATTAATATGTGTTTGTTTTCATATTAACTGGTATGGGGAAAAAAACAGAGTAATAGTCCAGCAGTCATAAATTTGTTATGGATACACTGCTATATCGATGTTTGTATATGGATGCACTTCCTGCTAGTCTTTACTATTTCACGGGTTGCTGGTGGCAGTTAGTTACATAATAAAAGTGTAGATGTGCTTCACAGATTCTATCTAGAGCTAAAAGAAGAAGATGCATGTGTCAAGTGTAGTGTACCTCCCCCTTTTATCTCACTTCTATTTGGTTGCATACTGTATAGAGAGGTTAGCAGCAGCAACTCTGCCATCTGTAGATATGTCAATGATAATTAAACTCATACTAAAATTGCTGTCAGGGGTATTTCAATGTATCACTAACTCCTGCCCTCACTTCTGATTACAGTAATTTCTCTTATACTCTGATACAATAACACATTTACAGAAGCCTGTTTAACCCAACTATATGAATTCTCCACTGGCAAATGAAAGCAGTTGTACTTTTAATGATGGAGATCATTTGTGGATCTCTGTTTCTTTGACATCAGTGGGACAGTAATTCATAAATAAGCGTGTCATGTGACACAGGAAATTTCAGTTTGGGTACAGAGATGTAAAAGGGGCATGAATCAGTTTTTCTTATATTTAAATTGTGGTTTGGCTTCATATGTGGAGTTCACAGACACTGAAAAGCCTTGTTTTTATAGAAATTCAAAAAAGCAAAGGCAATTTGTTTTTCAATATTAAAATTCATTTAGTGAAAAAGTGTACTTCACTTTGCGTCAGACATATTCAGCATATAGAATATGTCACCTTTTTATATTGTACATCTCTGGACATTTATTGATGTTTTGGTTATACAAATAAGATCACCACGTTTGGGCTAAAACTGTGCTGTATCTAGATTTCACATATATTTACTGTCAAAAAACTATAAATCTACTATTTGTTTTAGCATTATATACATTATATACAGTATATACACTGTACTATTTAACATGAAAACATCAACGCTGTTTATGTCATTTATATCTGAAACTATGAACCATAAACTGCATCGAACCTTTTACCCTGAGATGTCATGACTGTATCAGACCTCTCGATGGTGACATCCAAGGGTCAGCATCATGCTTGGTAACCAGTGGCAATGGCAGCAAATGACAAAATGAAAAATAGCTGTTTATTTGTGATTTCCAAACAATGAGCTTGTAATGAGACGTACTCAAGGCTGCAGTAACCTGTTGGTCATACGATTTCATCTGGCCTCCCCCTTCTCTATGTTTTTGATGTGGAGATTGAGACTAATGTCAAAAGATGAAAAAAAATATTGAAAATAATATTTTTGACACACCTACAATAAATATTTCATTGAGAATATGATTTAAGATATTAAGCCTGTTACACAGTAAGTCCATCAAAAAAAGTGGGCAGAGTGTAAGTGTGTCACTAAATGAGTGTTTCACACTCAGCAATGCAGTGGCTGTGGCATTTTATTAATAACATGACTAAGTTAGATGACAGCCATCAGATGAGCTAATTAAAATTGCTCAGTGAAAAACACTGTGATTTTAAAACTGATGCTGCACACACTTTGGTTTTGGAATGATCACTATGATTACAGACAAACTGCAAGTAAAATAGAAGATATGGTTGGTTTGAGAAAATAAGGGCTGACTCTACCTATCAAGTCTCAAAGTCCTTCAAAGCAAAAGACCTTGAATATTTGAATTATTTGTAAACCTATCCATCTACTGTGACCTCCTTCTTGAGACTTTTTATACTGTAGCAGTATAACAGTGTTACATCTCTCCACAGCAATATGAAAAAAATAAAAGAAAATAAAAATTGGCTATCAGAGCAAAAAGGGCTTTTACGGTGCCCACTGATGTCCTTCAGTTTTTCCAACAATGACACATAGTCAATGAAAAAAAACTGGCTATGTGCCAAATGATGTTTGGTTGAACCCCCTAGACTTGCTGTCACCATGACGGATTTTGGTCTGTCTTTCTTGATGAACGGTGGGTGGACTATGATGAATATATGCAGCTTCTCAGGCATGACTTGGCAGAGATCATGAAAATAATTTAGATGTTTACCATTAAACAACAGCATAGACAACATGAAGTCGGCTACATAAAGTTAAGGTGTTGCATCGTTTAGTATTAGAACGTCTTACTGGGTAGACTGATGTTAAGGAAAACCTCACTGACTGGTGTGAAAACCACTTTTAGGAACATCCACCCTTCCATCCATCCATTCATCCATCCATTATATAGCCAGTCCTAAGTTGAGGGCATGGTACATATATCTTTGCACTTTGGAGAGACTGTTCCAAATAATTTGCCTCCTTTCCTTTGTTTCCACAGTTCCTGGAGCTGAAGGCTGATGACTGATGAACATACAGAAAGTCATCCTCGTGTACCATTTCGTTTTCCAGTTGGTGAATTGAAGACTGATCAGAGTAACAGAAATTATCTTTTGGTTGTCTCTAAACAACTGTGATGTGTAAACTATCTGTGTTAACTGTTAGTTGTTAACTGTATAGCCCTCACTTTAAGGTTTTTCCACATCTCACAAAAAATTGCTATAGCAATCACAGCGGGGAATTTTGTATTACCTGGGGCATTCAATACAGGTATCATAGATATTTGTATCCTGAGGCATATGAACGCTTTAATATGTCAAGGCATTATGGTATCTAGTAGCTCCATGTGTTAATGCTACAGTCAAGCAGTTACGCATGGGAAATGGGATTGCACCCTAAATGTTAAATCCATCTGAAAACCTCACTTTGCTTTACTTAAAGGCATTTCACACATCATTCTTGTAAACAGGGCTGCAGAAGAGGAGGGGAACTTAACAACTGATTCAGAGGCCCAGAGCTGGATTATAGATATCTGGTGTTTCAGGACCCTGTCTGAGCTGTTGTCATGGGGCCTATAATTTGTAACAGAACTTCTGCATGCAGACAGATTACCCTATATGGCCTCTCTGTTAAATTTCCATTGTTGCTACAGGTTTGTTCAAATTTTCTGCATCTCTGTATATCACTGCAGCAGTGATTTTCTATATTTCCTGAAAAAAAAATGCTTAAAAGGAAATCCCAGAAACCAAAAGTTTTAATCTTAACACTTAGGTTAAAAGAGCAGTCCAGAAATCAGCAAGAGAGTTGCTTACCACAAAAGAAGCCAAGCATCTCACTTAGATGGCTGCTGGGTGGCATTGCATTCGGTTTAGCAGAGTTAACTTTCGGTTAAGATTTTTCTTTTTTCTGCCTCATCTGGAATGGATTACTCTCGAAATCACTGCTGAACATGCATAACACAGAGAAAAGAGTCATTCTGATTCAGTTCTGTAGCTGTTCAGACTGTCAAACCCAATGCACTCTTCAAACTTTATTTATCTGGTGCATACATATTTTAGTATTGCATCATTGTTTACATTTAAACATTGCTCAGTCAGCGAAACAGAAAAAAATGCACCTCTAATGGACTGCAAAATGCAAGGTAGATAAGATCGAATACACAATATGACAGCATGAAAATATGTGCCATTTCAATGAATACAGAATTTAAAGTTTCATAGCAAAGTATGTAAGAGTGGCTGAAGTTCACAAATGTTGACTGGGCTATCAGACTACAAGAGGAACGAAGGAAATCGCAGAGATACGGCAAAACTAAAGCAAACGGCCCAGGGGCCCGTGTCATGGTCACTGACTCATTATAGTTTTTGTCAAGCAAGTATTTAGTTTAGCACCACAGAGAGAAGAACTCTGCCCTGCACTGCTTTTGTCATTGCTACTGATGATTCTTTATAAAGTTCAGACTGCAAAGTTCCAGTTGAAACAAGGGCCATTCTCTCATGTTTTGACTCTGGTCTCATACACCATGTACCACTCAAGTATGCATGACTGATAAGGACTCTTTAACAGCTAAATGGATTACTGTTACCAAGGACACTGTAACCTCAGTGAAGGATCAGGAGGAAATTGCTAACAATTTCTGCACATGCTGTTCGCTGAATCACAAGCAATGCTTCAAAGGAATCCAGCCATAACAGTGACCAGTGAAGAGATTATGTCAGTACACATGATGAATTTGATGATAAATATTATGACCTAGACTAATGGCTAATAAAACACCATGATCAGTTATTCCATGTAAATCAATTCCAAGAAATTTCTCCCCTGGATGCCTGTGAAACCATGCAAATATTTACATTCATAGTATGAAAGACACAAAATGGCTTGAAATCTGATGCTTTAAAAGTGAAATATTTTCTCTGTATATTCCTCATAACCTTTTAATGCTGTAAATCCTGAACCATGAAATAATGGCCAAATAAATCAAAAGTCTGGAAACAGGAATTTTAACTCGATGTTATTTGAACCCTTGGACAATTAAAAAATAATAATTTTTGTGAAATCTATTGCTTAACAAAATGTTGTGCATTTTTTCGGGGTTTTTTGGAGTAAAAAGAAAATTTAACTGGGCCACACTGGGTCTATGACATAGAACTGCAAAAACACAAAATGGTTTTATGTGTTTTTGAATGAAAAAGTTGTAACTGTTGAAAAAGTTGAAAACAAAACAAAACAAACACTTTTTCTAATTGAAAAAGTCTTTTTTGACTAATATTATATGGACATGTGGTACAGTTGGCTGTTTAAACCAAGCTTTTTCGTCTGAAAGTCTAATTTTATGTACAGGTTGATACTGGCCTCATTTTCATTTTTTTAATATCTGACAGATATAAAGTGTAATTCCAAAAATCAGCATTTGGTTACATTTTAAAATGTAGGCGCAAATAAAACAAATGAAGTACTCAGAATAAAATAATTTACATGGTGAGGAAAATCCTCTTTTATGACTGTGCAGCAAATCACGAATGCTCTCCAGTGTGTATAAAGACTTTATGCACATAACCATAGAAAGCTCGCTACAAGATGTAAATCCCTGGCAAGCCTCAAAAACTGTAAGGCCGGGTTATATAAGAAGTACATCACTGCACTGAATTTCCATGGACTGGTGAAGCAAAAATAGCCTGTAATGAAAATGTAGCCAAAAGGAGTTTAAAAAAATTCATGCTCATTCACTCTTCGGTGCAATGAAACTAGTTATTGGTAATTTGTATATGATGCCAGCAAGAAGCAACGTGGCTGAAAAGTTGTTGCCAAAAGATGTGGTTTTCTTTTATAATAAATAGGTGCATATTGTTACTGGGAGACATCACTTGATCTAAAATTGAATGAAAAGTAATACCTTTGTTCATGTCTGGCTTGAAGACAAAAGAGACCATACAAAAAGCAAAGCAATAGCCATTTATTGGACACTCAGTGCCACGCCTCGAAAGTTTGAATTGCAATTTCAGACGGTGGGGTTTAGAGTCTCCTGCACTCCAAATAACTGTTCCAGGAAAGACCTTTTTGTTTCTTTCAGCTTACACCTTTACATCAAATGAGCAATATCTACGAGGAGACAAAAGAGGGAAGCAGATATTGTGACTAAAAGGAATGAAAAGCAAGGAAGCCTCTGGGTTGCAACAGAAGACTTTGGGAGATCTGTGCTGCTGTTAATTGTGTGAAATGGGCAAAAGAAAGCACCAAGAACAAAAAGAAAACATTGTGTCACTGTAGGCTTCTTTGGAAAATGTTGTAAGATGCCAGGAGAATACATGCAATAATATGTTGTTTTGCTTTACTAATAAGTTATGCCACGTTTTTTTGTCACGCCTAATTACAACAATTTGACAATGAACTGCTTTAATCAAGTGTGAAGCGGGCAACTTCTATCAACAAGCTGTCACTCTTGCGGTTGTAAAATGTGACTCTGATATAATTAAATACAATGAAAGTTGTCAGCTATTTTTAAGAGGGCACGCTGCACGTCCCCAATCTGTTGCCATTTTGCCTTTCCACGATGAAACATATCCCATTTGTCACATACATACCTCTGGGTGTGATGGAGGACTCAGATGTGCATACTATTATTGCCTCTTACTGACAATGCCTAGTCATATGCATGCAATTCACTGAGGTCACCTTTCAAGGCCTCTTGGAGTTATTGCCGGAGGTCATACGGCATGCATGACGGCTTGAAAGCACGTCAACCAAGGGGCAAATTATTAAATTTATGTGGTGGGGTTAGGAAAATGACTTGAAAAACACGGGTTTGCTTTTAGTGTAATGCCTTGGGTTAGGAACTTTGCAGCTTCTGAATACTTTGAACAAATCAGAGGAAATGTCTGTTAGAGGGAGATGGAAATGTTGCACCAGATTCTTTGCATTTCAAAAGAATCTGCTCTAGAAAAAGAATTTAGAACAATGAGGTATGATTAAAACACTGACATTCAATATCTTTACTGACAGTTTACAAAGCTGAATAGTATAAAAGAGGCCACTCGAGAATCCACAGAAAATTGCTACTATTACTACTCTGCTGCTACAGTTTTTTTTTAGCTTCTTTTAGCTCATTATTCTAGTTTCTGTTGCTGTCTGTGCTCTCATTTCTCTCATGTCTTCTCATTGCAGCTGAGTTCACCTTCCTGATGAGCAGTAACAATCGCCTACATTAATGACCACATTGGGGAAAAACTAATATAGCAAATATATTGTTAAATATTTAAGGCTTCTAGAAGAACTCTCCAAATATATGCTACTGGCTGCTTAGGCAACTTACTTATAAGTGCTACAAAAGGCCAATTACTGTATCTCTTATTGTCTACTATTAGAAAATATGGATTTGCTATTTTTAATGATATATGTGGAGCATTGCTGTGCCCATAAATTCATTCGCTGTTATTGGGGGGTTTTTTCCCCACAGGTTGGAACCTGGAATATACGTTTAAAAATATTTATTTACAACTCAAGCAATTAAGGAACTGGTCTTATGCAAACAGGAGTGGCAGCAATAGTAGGGCCCATGGAGGATGTGCAGAAAGGGAGGGAGACAGTTAATGGCAGCCAGTGCTAAAGGATGTTTATGATGAACGTTGTCACAGTCTCTGTAATCTTAATTGTCCAGGCAGGACGTTGAACTGAGAGAGGGGGTTGATGGTGGGCAGGCTAGGCTCAGAGACAGAGAGAAGGTGACTCTAAGGAGAATCAGCAGGCAGGCAGGTGGGTTCCAGCTAAGTCTGTGTTTCCAAAGAGAGCGTCACACATGGAAGGTGTGGCAGTGCTGGTCCAGCTGTGGCTGTATAACTCCAGAGATGGCTGCAGGTAGGTTTCTTCAAACAGAGAGACAGGGACTCTGGAGAGTTACTAGCAGATAGGAGACAGAAATTATTTAGCAAACATAAGCAGTCTCAGTCACACAAGACTGGCTGAATTCCCACTAAAGCTGTTAAGTTGACGACGATCTGGCAGGGTAATTAAGAATCAGCCAATCCTTGAGTACCTCATACTGATTAGGGAGATGTGCTACAGGTGTGCAGGAGCAAGCCTAGGAAAAAACAGTTCTGCCTACCTCTCTACCAGAGAGCGAGGATAGTAAGAGACAAAGAGCCAGGGCAATAGCAAGAGAAGTGAATCCCAGATTGTAACAGTTGTGTTTCTCCTTATATGTCTAATTTAAAGCATTTCATTAGGGTTATATTGACTGACCTTGCAAAGTAGAAGACCACTTTTACCAACTGAGGTCATGACAAATCACCAATTTTCGCAAAATACTGTGAAAAATCAGAAAAACAGACATTTTTCTCAAATCATTGTGTTAAATTGTCATAATCCTCGTGGTCTTTTTAAGACCACCAGCTCTAATTTAAATGTACCCCAGTCTACCACCCTGGAAGGCTCTGTTGACAGATGTAATCAGTTCCACTATTTTTTTGTAAACAAGGTGGAGTCTATCAGGTCAGCAATAATACCTCCTACATGTGAGCCATCCATGTTTAGTTCAGTTGCCTTACACCAGTTTGAACCTGTCTCAATTACACTTCTTAATGAGATGGTTAGGCAAATTAAACCTTCAGGTTCTCCTGTGGATGTTTTCCCTTCATGGCTCTTTAAAGTGGTTTTTCCCTCAATTGGAACTTATTATAAATAGCAATATTTCTTCCAGTGTGGTTCCTGATGGTTTCAATTATAAACCCTCAAATTCTAGACCTATTTCAAAACTTCCATTCCTTTCAAAGTTAATGGAAAAAAATAGTTTTTCCCCAACTGAATACGTTTTTAGATACTAATAGTATCATGGAGGTTTTTCAGTCTGGTTTTAAACATCTACATTCCACTGAAACAGCACTTCTTTTTAGCAAATGATTCTGGAAACTCTTACTGCAGCATTTGATACTGTTGACCACAGTATTCTTATCTCCCGTTTGGAACACTGGGTTGGTATTAAAGGTGCAGCACTGGATTGGCTTCGTTCATATTTGAGTGGCAGAACGTTTAGTGTTAATGTTGAAAATTTTGAGTCCACCTCAGCTCCCCTTTCTTGTGGGGTGCCCCAGGGGTCAATCCTTGGTCCTCTTCTTTTTTCATTGTACCTGCTCCCTTTGGAGAATATTATTATTTTGCATTGGCGACCCGACAATGAAACTTTAAAGCCAAGGTCTATAAAAAGCTGTGACTGAATGTACAATAGGTGGCCTGGCTTCAGCTGATTGGGGCAGATGGTGTGGATTGGAATGGTGGCCGGCTGTTGAGCGTGCCGTTCTTCTAACTGTACCGCTTTCAGCTAATGGAATGGGGACACTACACTGTTGAGTCAGGGTACCAGGCTCAGTCCCTCTGGACTGCGGCCTCGTTGGTATAGGTTCAGAAGCCGTTCGTGAACATTCAGGGTTACCTCTCGGGGACTCCCTTCGTTGCCACACATACAGGTCTCCCTCATCCTCAGACAAAGGTAACCGCTCAGGTGAACTTCTAGGGTTAGGAGTTTGCTGGAGCTCTGCCCTTATTTTCTCACAGATATCAGCAGGGATCGGCTTAATCAATTGTCTATTAACCTGTCTTTTCTGTTCTGGATCATGGAGTGGGGCCACTGTATACACAGGACCAGCGTCAGCAGGGGCACGGACAATACAATACGGTGTAGCGCCCCAAAAATCTTGGATTTTATTCCGGCCCCGAATGCTATGATCTCTCAAATACACTAACTGATGCAATGGCAAGGGGTCAGAAGCTGGGGCAGGTTGACGATCTGCACGCAGCGTCGCTGCTGCTTGGGTCCGGTTTCTCACACCTTTATAAGCAACATCCAGACGTTTCTGATGCTCTTGGACCCAAGTGTGCACCGGGCCTTGTGTGGGTTCCTCTACTCGGCCTAACAGGAAGTCAATTGGGAGCTGGGGTTCTTGGCCAAACATAAGAAAATAAGGTGACTCACCCGTAGTTTGATGGATTGTGGTATTGTAAGCAAAGGTAAGCTGCTGTAAATACATGGGCCAATGACGCTTTTGCTCAGGGGACAGGGTTCTCAACAGATCATGCAGAGTCCGATTAAAACGCTCACACTGACCATTACCTTGTGGGTGGTAAGGAGTGGTGCGACTCTTTTCTACACCATATAACTGGCACAGCTGCTGAATTACTGCTCCTTCAAAACTCCTCCCCTGATCAGAGTGGATCCTAGAGGGGACACCAAAGCGGTAAAACCACTCGTGAACCAAAACACTGGCCACAGTAGTTGCCTTTTGATCCTTAGTAGCAATGGCCTGAGTGAACTTTGAAAACACATCAGTAAGAATCAATACATTTTCACGGCCATCAACAGACTGTTCAAGGCATGAGAAATCAATTGCCAGAATCTGATTGGGCCTCGCAGCCATGAGGTGACCCATGGTTGTTTTAGGTTTGGGATAAACTGCTTTAGCCTGCGCACAACGTTCACATTGCTGACAGTAATCCTGAACCTCCTTAAACATACCTGGCCAATAACACCTCTTACGTATCAAGTCTGCAGTCCTGTCAGTTCCCTGGTGACCATGGTCATTATGCAAGCCATGTAAAACCTCATTCTTGAGACTATGAGGGACCACTAATTGGCACACGGGTTCCCCCCCATCTGGCTGAAAAATCTGCCGATAAAGGACACCCTCCTTTTCTACCAGTTTCCTCCACTGGCGCAACATCTCCAGCACTGCGGCTGGCAAATCTCTCCTCTCCTGACGAGTAGGGCCAGTTCCTCTGTGCCAAAACTTCAAAAAGCCACTAATCGTGGGGTCATCCCTCTGCAAAGTAGCAAGGTCTGCCAGTGAACGGGAGGGTAAAACCGAAATCGTCGATTGGATTACTTGCTGGGGTGGTAAAACTGTTTGGACTAAAGAGTCTGGGAGGGAAGTACCAGGAAGCAATGTTTCCAAAGACACAGTTTGCTCTGATGGCTGACACTGTCGGGACAAAGCATCTGCATTGCCATTTGTACGACCTGGACGATACTTAATTGAAAAATCAAAAGAAGAGAGCTGAGCAGCCCAGCGCTGTTCCAAAGCTCCAAGCTTTGCTGTAGTCAGATGGCTCAAGGGGTTGTTGTCTGTATAGACAACACACTTGTTACCCAGCAAATATTCTCTAAATTTTTCAGTCATAGCCCATTTCAAGGCTAGGAATTGAAGTTACATGGAGCTGTAGTTGGACATGTTACGCTCCGTGGGCTTTAGTCCTCGACTAGCATAGGCTATAGGACGCACCTTGCCATCTGCTTGCTGTTGTGAAAGCACTGCCCCCAAACCCCAGTGGCTGGCATCAACCTCCAAGATAAAAGGTTGTGAAAAATTAGCATAAGCCAATACGGGGGAATGCACCAACCGAGCTTTCAACTCTTGAAAGCTATTTTCACACTGCTCTGTCCAAACGTCCTGCAGTGTACGCTTAGAGGGGCGTTGGTGCTTAGTCCCCGCCAGCTCTGCCACCAACTGGTGAAGCGGAGCAGCTAGGGATGCAAAACCTGGAACAAAGCGGCGATAGTAACTAGCAAACCCTAAAAATGACCTCAATTCAGCAACAGAGCTAGGAGTTTGCCAATTAGACACAGCAGATATTTTATCTGGGTCTGTGGCTACCCCATCCTTGGAGATCACATGTCCAAGGTACTTTACCTCTGTCTGCAGAAAACAGCATTTCTCCAACTTGGCCTTCAAGTTTTGTACCCGCAAGGTCTCCAGTACTGCTCCTAAGCGCTGAATATGCTCGTCTACTGTGGTAGAGAAGACAATCACATCATCCAGATACAACAACAAAGACTGGTGATTCTGGGAACCAAACATCCGCTCCATCAATCTCTGAAAGGTGCTTGGTGCATTACAGAGGCCAAATGGCATGCGGTTGAACTCAAATAACCCGAAAGGAGTGCAGAAAGCAGTCTTCTTTTTGTCTGGCTCAGCAACAGGGACCTGATTGTAGCCGCTAGCCAAGTCCAAGGTAGAGAACCAACGTGCACCTGACAACACGTCCAAGGACTCCTCAATTCGGGACAAGGGAAAAGCATCCTTCCTAGTCCTTGAGTTCAGCAAACGGTAATCCACACAAAGCCTGATACTGGAGTCCTTCTTTCGTACTACCACAATTGGAGAGGCAAAAGGGCTGCAACTTTCCCTGATCACCTGACTCTCCAACAGGTGTTGAATATGGGCCTTAACGCTCTCATACTCTGAAGGTGGAATGCGTCGATACCGCTGGCGGACTGGAGTCTCATCTAAGAGTGGAATCTCATGAGTGATTAAATTGGTACAGCCTAAATCACCATCATGAGAAGAGAAAACAGATTGGTAGTCACGCAAAAGGGCTCTTACCCTGTCCTGATCCTGTACAGTGAGGGCTGAGAGATCAATTGCATCAATTGCAGTTTTCAGAGGGTTGGGTTCCACACTCTGAGTTGCCATGGTAACACATTTTTCCTCCCCCAAGTCTTCCAACAGACTGGTCAAGCCATTGGATTGGCTGACAATTTCAACTTGGCACAAGGTGCCAAGCTGACTGCGAGGTGGCAAAATGGCCTCAGTTAATCCCACATTGGTAACTGGGATAAATGCAGTGCCACTGACCACTAGGACCAAAGCTGGAGAAGAAAGGAGACCATGAGGCAAACCGGCATCTAATGGTTCAAAAAGCGCTGTTCCAGTGTGTGCTGAAGGGGCTTTCCGACATGTGGTAGGTATAAACTTCATTGTGCCCGCGGGGATGCAAATTTTTCTTCTACCCTTAACTCTCACTGGACCACTAACCTGTGCTTCAGGCTGTAGCTGGGCGGTATGGCAACGCTGCAAAGCCTGCTGCCAAGGATCTTCCTGCACGAAAGGAAGGTCAAAAAGAGCAGAGCCATGTTCCAAAAACAGCTCCCTATAACACTCGCGGATCACATTCATGCCGAGTACTCCACATATTTCGGAGTTGGGGCTGGACTCCAAAGGGTCTCTAACAACTAACACACCACGCTTTGGTATTTGCCTCCCTAACACCTGGCAATCAAGCTCCAGGTAGCCAACATAAGGAATATCTAGCCCATTAGCTGCCCGTAACCGCAGCCAATGGCATGCTTTAAGTGTCTCTGGACCCCAGTTCTTAAAATGTTTGGCAAAAAAACTCTCCGTGATGGTAGTGACCATGGACCCAGTGTCTAATAAACAGGAGACATCTACCCCTCCCATATTAATGGTAACCTTTGGACAGGAGCCTACCAACTTGGGTGGGGGACCAGACGTTTGAGCATTACAACTGTTGGAGCCAGTTATGTCCCCATCTGATATGTGGCTCAGCATAACAGAGGGTGCTAGTTTTCCGTCTGCATGGAAAACATGCCCTGACCAGATGAGCTCCTGCTAGGGGCTGTAGACTCAAAGGCTACTACCCTCTCGTTATCACAGTCTTTAGCAAAATGGCCAGGTTTCTGACACCGTCTGCAAATAACCTGCCTTCCTCTCTGCGTGAACCTAGGCTTACTTGAGGTATGGGCAACTCTCAACTCATGTGTAAGCTGATCAATCTGGGCCTGCTGCCGTTTTAACATTTCCTTGACCTCTGCTAATTCTGACCCAATAGTATCCCTTGGCACCTTTGTTTGTCCTGCATGCTGAATGCTGTAGACTGCTGGGACAGAATAAGTCCTGAACCGGCCTGGTTCTACTCCTACTCTGCCTTCCCGCTCCCACCTGAGGGCTTCGTCTCTTAAAGTATGGAGGTCATAATCTGGATGTTCGCGAACAATCCTTTTAAGCTCGCGGCTCAAATTTCCATCCCGGACACCCTCTACAAACTGATCCGAAAGCAGTCTAACAGCCTCAGGAATTCGCCTCTCTGGACAACTTTGAATCATTTTGTCCATGAGAGAAAACAATGCATGGGAGAATTCCCTCAATGACTCCCCTTCTTGCTGCCTTCTTGCATAAAAAGCTTCCTTAACAGCAATAAAGGACATGGGGCAACCATACTGGCTAAGGAGAATATCAAGAATGCGGTCTGGATCTTCTCTTACTTGCTGGGACCTATATTTTATTTCTTCACGAGCATCACCAGTCAAATGGTCATAGATATAATGGGCTCTATCAATAGGGGCAAGTCTACGAGTGCGCATCACAGATTTTATTTCCTCCACCCAACTCTGGACACTAATTTCCCCAGTTCCACTAAACAGGGGGCACGACCTCTCTCTAGGGATATAAACCAACCTCTCTTGCGGAGAGCCCTCCATAGGAGTAGAGTCATGAGGTCTAAGGGGGCTAGAAATGCCTGATTGGGACTCCATAATAAAAAAATAAAAACCCTCGCCAATAAGTGTGCCTACTATGGTTAAATGCAAATTACACTTTGTTACCACCAGGAATTACCAGCTGCTGCTTTGCCTAAAAAATAAAATACAAATATAAAACAGTTTAAAACACACAACCAGAAAAAAATAAAAGAAAAACAAAACAAAACAATCGACAGCCACAACAGTCAGTCTGTCGACTTACACCAGTTTAAAACAAATTAAAACACACTGATGTGTCGGGTCCTTTGCCCGCAACCAGAAATCCACCGGGCAAAGCAGCAGCTCGGTACTCTGTAAATAAAAGGCAGGAGATCACTTATGCTGGACAATAAAACACAGGAATATTCCTCAACTTAATTGTTTTGTTACCTGTCCACAAGTTCGTGTCACACCCTAATAACTGTGGGTCAGTGGCGATGAAGTCCACTGTACCGTTCTCACGGGAGCAATGTTTCCCACCTACAAGGGTGCACATAACTATAAACCTCTGCCAACAGCCAGAGCTCAAGTGGTACATTTTTGTGTAACCTACCGTTCTAAAAGAAGTTTAGGGGAGAACCCATATCACACTTTCATAGAAAGAAGTTACAAACAGCAACTTGCCCAACTTGGACTGAGCACTTGCAGCTTCAGGTTTGCAGAGAAAATGCCCAATTGCCCACACCTGCGCTTATCAAAGGAGCAAAGACCAGCTCCGCCCACCAGGGGCGGTTCCCAGACTCAGGTCTCACCTGTCACATTCAGAAAACACAAAATATCCTTTCACTGCTACGCAGACAATTGCCAAATTTATTTGCCTTTAGCACCTAATGGCCCAGGCTCCATCCAAATCCTTCTGAGCTGCCTTGAAGATGTCAAAGCTTGGATGGCTCTGAACTTTTTGAGTTTCAATGAGAGAAAAAGAGAGGTGTCTGTGAAGGTTCTCAGTCATCCAGGTCATCGTAGTCAAAGGAGTTTGCAAAGAAAAGCGTCTGGACTTCTTTGAGTTGCTTGAAGACGTTTCACCTCTCATCCGAGAAGCTTCTTCAGTTCTAAGGTCAAATGGCCGAGAGTCCCAGATTTAAACCCAGTGGGAGTATCCCCCCAAAGAGGGACAAAGGACCCCCTGGTGATCCTCTAATCACATGCGACAAGGTGTGAAAGCGGGTGTGGTACCTAATCAGCCAGGGTTTCGGGTGAGCTCATGGTGAAACCTGGCCCCACCCTATCATGTGATTTCCTGAGGTCAGATGGCCCAGGATGTGAGTGGGCGTTAAGGCGTCTGGGGAGGGAACTCAAAACTGGATTATAGATGGCAGACAGTTGGTGTCGTAAACCACCGCCTCTGTTCAAAGATGGTCGCTCACAGTGGACATAGATGGCCTCTTTCACTCCTCTTTCAAACCATCTGTCCTCTCTGTCCAAAATGTGAACATTGGACAAAAAGAGAGGTGATTGCATTCAGCCCTAATAATATCTCATGCAGCCCGCTTAGGAATTGTGGTTGGCTTGGGTCTTCTATCAAACAACATGTATCAAATTTGGAAGTCATTATGGACTTGTATTTTAAATTGAATAAGCATATTAGTTCTGTGCTGCAAAAAAGCCTTTTCCAGTTAAGGCAAATAGCAAAGCTAAAGCCAGTTTTGTCAAGACATGACAACTCGGCTTGACTACTGTAATGCACTTTATGTTGGAGTCAGCCAAGGATCTCTTGCACGTCTTCAACTCATATGTTCATGCCTGTGGGTACCAGTCAAGAGACGGGTAGCAGCATTTTGAATAACACCTATTCTGTCCTCTCTTCATTGGCTTCCTCCTCATGACAGAATTATTTTCAAAGTCCTAATGTTGGTTTATAAATGCCTAAACGGTCTTGCTCCCCCATACTTTTCCGAGGTACTTCAGCCTTTGTTTCTGTACAGCACTTTGGGCAAACTTTATGTTTTTAAATGTGCTATATAAATAAATTGGATTTGGATTTGGAAAATTCTGAAAATGCTAAGGTTTGTACCAAGAACTGGTGTACTCTGGTGGTTTTGGCTGTGGATACTGGTAGAGGGTTGGAACAAAGCTAAGACAACCACTGAGAGGGAGCTGTGAAGCGGGTTGAAATGAAACCAGACTGAAAAAAGAGAGGAGCTCTAAATACCACTATTGCAGAATGATCTAGCAGAGAGCAGGGGGAAGATATACTTCATGCTACAGTAAGAACCCTCGCTATCAAGAATTGATACAAACAAAGTCATACATACATATACACAGAAAAAGAGAGAACATGAGAGAGCAAAAGAGAGAAAGAAACTTGTTCTCAGTTCCAAGTCATCGCAGAGTGCATGGACAGGATCAGTACACACATCAGTACCGGGTAATGCCATTGCATAGTTTTCAACATGCAGATTAGTCCAAAAGTTTTCAAAAGGCATTCTTCAACATCTTAGTCAGAAGGTCTTGAATAATCAGGCCCAATTTTATCTTAAAGACCTCATAGAAACATATCACCCCAATAGAGACTCAGACTCTCTACTTTTAGGATTAGTATGAAAACTTTCCTTTTTGTTAAAGCTTATAGGTAGGACTGAATCAGATGATCCTAAACTCTGCCATAGTTATCCCGTAATAGGTTTCCCATGATGTGTTTCTTCTTCACTCTTTTGAAATTCTTTTTTTCTCTATATGCACCTCTTCCATAGTAAGTGCCATCTTCCTGTTAAAAGGGAGTTTTTCCTTCTCCACTGTTGCCAAGTCCCTTGCCATTTGGGGTCATGCGATTGCTGGTGTTTTCTTTATGTTATTTCATGGTCTTTACCTTACAATATAAAGCACTATAAAGGGATTAGTGTTGTGAGTTTCCACAATATAAATACAACTGAACTTAACTGAAATAAATTGATTTTAATGATCGTGGGATTTACTGGTGTTATCACTGCAGCATGGATAACTGTGGTACTCAAGAATGGCTGATAACCTAGAAAATGTCAAAAAACCTTGTTGCAGATGGAAGTCTGACTTTTCAATGTGTGACTTTTTGAAAGGGTATGTTTTAAATCAAACCAGAGGTCTTTTGATTGTTCCATTCATGACCCTGCCCTGTCTTGCAATGTGGACTTTCTTGGGCTACTGTTCATCCCCACTTTGTAAATGGACTTTGTGGGCATGTGACAAAGCCTTACGTACTGCATAAAGTCAAAGGTTATTGGAGGTGTAAGAGCACCATGATAGAAAATCTTACATAAAACTGCTAGTAATCTTTTTTTTTCTTCCATACAAGACCAAATGGGTATATATTTTATGGGTAGCATAAGTCAGCAAACTTAAAAAAAAGAAGTACTTCTGGTCAAGCCTATATTTCATAGATTTGCATTTAAGCTGCCATCACATCTATTAAATACACTCCATTTCAGTGTGAAACCTTCCAATAGTCTTTCCAGGCTCTGTTTCCCATTAATTCTCCATGAAAATGCTAGTTGAGTCTTGGCTACCCTCTTCTAGCTCTGACAGACAGTTAATCACATGATTGTAATTAATGAAATTACCATGCCACGATTACTGGTAATGATACTCCTCCAGTCTTTTACTCTCCTTTTAAATGTCACATGATCATGAAGTGCATAAAGCTTTTTTATTTTTATTTTTTTTTTTAAAGCATGTCCTAGATCCAATCGAAACACACCAAATGCACATAATGGTTATATAAAATTTTGAACATGAGGTGATGCTGGACAATTATTTTGCATTCATTAACAAACAGACTGTTTAAAGGCCTTCTGGGTTCTTGCTAAATTAGTGTTGAACAATTCTGAGATGGAAACATTGCAGGCAACAAAGATAAAGTGTTTAGCAGGCTTCAGGGCATTTTTATATTGTAATAATTAATGTTCTATGCCACCATAATGCAGGAGTGTCAGCAGCTTAATTTAAATCCTGCTCAATTTCTTCCTGACTTAATCTTCATTATTTTCCCATTGCTTGCAACATGTTTACCAGTGATTAAAATGTTCCAGACCAGGGTGTGGGCAACTTTCAAAGAATGATGATTGGTACATAAGTAACTTCTTTGGTGGTATTTTTCAGATGTGGATTTCACACGTTCATGAATTAAATGCGAGGTCTGGCATGTGTTCATGTGCACAAGGACTAACTGTCAAGCATTCATTCTTTTGGATTATTCATGAGTCTCCATTAGCACACTGGTAATTTGTAAGTCAGTGCGATACAGTTGAGAGGCACTAGGCAGGATTAAGGCGCTGATGGTAACCAATATCAGTCAAATGCCAAATTTTCTAATTTCTCATGCTTACGGGCAATTGGACTAAAAATGAGTGGGTGCAGCCCCTCCAGTCAGTATAATTAACACTGCAATTACCGAAGCAATCAATTATCTTAGAAGGGATGCTCTTCATTAAGAACTATGTACAGGCAGGCATGATGGCAGGGCAGAGAGTGAGGTGTGGTCAGAAAAAAAAAATCAGTTTAAGGAAATAACAGGTGTGACCAAAACATGCAATCAAAATACAGGTCCATTTACAACAAAACCTTAGATTTGGCTGATTTCATATTCAAAATGTCATGTCATGCACCTCTAGACTTTGTCCAGGACAGCTGCTATATCTCAAGATATGTCAGTGGAAGTCCTTTTATGTTCTTTTTGCACTTGTGCTCTTTGATTGGTGCTGGATCTCCTCCAGTGTGTCAAAATAGTGATCCTTCAACTTGGTGTTCATTTTCAGGAAGTGGACAAAGTTGTGAGGGAGCCAGATTAGACGAGTGGGCCAGGTCCTTAGGAAAGATTGTGTTTGTGCAGCCAAAAATGCTTAATGTGCTCTGAGCTGGCACTAGAGAACAGGCTGACACACATTGCAGTTTAGTTAGGTTTATTTCTATGTTTCATGAAGCAGGCAACACACCACAGTATTTATAGCCTGGAATCATTTGCAATGCCCGTCCCCAGTTTAGCTAATTTCCCCCAAATATTTTTCCTTGTGCACCTGTGACCACGTTGCAGTAGAACTTTGCACTGACAGTAACACCCAAGGAAGCAACATGTGGTAACTAAATGTTGAGAAAACTTAACACTTTCTCCCTGTCTCAGTCCTCCCTTGACAGTGATGATCCACCCCATTAAAAGTGGGTCAGTCTGGAACTGACGAACCAACGGGGACCGAGGAACCATGGAGGGTTTAATAGGTCCGACACAAAGAGCTCTGAGGCGGGGCAGGCTGCGGGCAGGCAATCGGGCAGGAGAAGCAGCCGAGGGTCACCAGAGCAGGTAGGTGAAAACACTCCAAGCGGAACGAGCCACGTCAACCTCTGTACATGGAGAGAAGCAGGTTATACCGGGAAAAAACAAGATCATAAGTTTAAGAGAACCAGAGACCAAGTTACCACCAGAGGGCACACAATGAGTTGGCGAGGCATAGTAGACTGCTCAGGGTTTAAGAGCCCTCCTGCTGACTGCATGCAAACACGGTCCAGGTGAGATGTGGAAGGCTCCACCCCAAAGGGACCAGCAGCCACAGATGGAAACTCCCAGGAACTCTCACGGACCATGACCGCTATGAAGAGACACCCAGATCTCCTCCACCCACCTCCTCAGTTATTCTGGAAGGGACAATGGGGCAATGTCAAGAAGATTGAGGTGTCTTCCAAGTTAAATATGCCTGAAAGAAAAACCTTAATCCACTGTATATCCATCTTCAGGTGCCCGAATTACCTCAACTGGCTCCTGTCAAAGTGGAGAAGTGACAGCTCAACTCTAAGTTGACTGTGCTCCTGAGCTCCTTTGTGGAAAGCTCATTTCCACTGGTTGTATCTGCAGTTTCATACTTTTGGTCGCAAGTCATAGTGTGAGGCCATAGGTGAGGAAACATACCTAAACCATTACTGATTACTGTAGATGATACACAAATGTTTCTGTCAATCTCATCCTCTACCCAAAGGTACATGGAGCCCTTCACTTGTGGCAGTACTGTATGCCATTGACCTTTTCAAGCAGAGAACCTCAGACTGAGTGTTAATTATTATCACAGCTGTTTAAATATGAGATTAAATATGTGATTTGCAAATCATTTTTTTATGTTCTTATTTACATTTTGCACAGCTTCCCAACTTTTTTGGGAATTGGGGATTTAGCTCAGCTGGGCACGAAAAGTTCGCCACCATAATAATGTGCCATTGTAGGGGAAAATGCACTTTCTGCAACAAGGAGGACACTGCTGACCAAAAGCTGATCAATGGAATACCTAAGACACAAAGAAAAAGGTGGAAAGTGGGGTGTTTTCGGTTTACCAACAGTGGGAAAATACACAAGAAAAAGATGTAGAATTCTGGTATTTATCTTTTTTCTTAATCTTGTTTGAAAATAGACACAAAAAACCCCACACACATAGCCAAAGGTTCTTGGCAAAAACAAACAAATAAACAAACAAACAAAAAAAGGAAACACACCAAACAAGCAGCAATAAGGGGTTCTGCACAAAATTCAAAAGTTTTTTCCATGCATGGTTGGGTGCTGGCTGATTTGAGAAAACCTTTGTTCCTGTATGGGATGTAAATTAACCTCCGTCCTACCAAATGGCAATGGATTCATCATCTAGATGGTGAACTTCCCATTCTAGAAATTATTAGAATGCTGGAGATGTTGCTGTCTACTTGAGACAGCTGAGTTATGCCCTGGTCATGTCACAAATGAAAAGGAGAACTGATGGTGGTGAACTTCAAGCCCCAGTCCAAGCAGCCGTGGTGCTCCTGGAAGTGAGGAAAACTCCAGCAGTGGGTAGTGACAGAAAGAAGGAGGCTGGAGATACAAGTGGAAAAGGGATTTCTCTGAAGGGTGTCTCCCTCAGAGATAGAGGTCTTTCACATTGAACTGAGCCAGTTGAAGTGGTTTGGGTATCTGACCAGGGTGCATCCTGGACGCCCTCCTGAGATATATTAAGCATGTTCTACTATGCAGATGCCCCAGGGCAGACGATCGTGCCTCAAGAGTTGGCAGTTCGTCTTGTAATTGGAAGGTTGCCGGTTCGAGCCCCGGCTTGGACAGTCTCAGTCGTTGTGTCCTTGGGCAAGACACTTGGTGGCGGTCAGAGGGCCCAGTAGCGCCAGTGTCCGGCAGCCTCGCCTCTGTCAGTGTGCCCCAGGGTGGTTGTGGCTACAATGTAGCTCGCCATCACCAGTGTGTGGATGACTGAACGTGTAAAGCGCTTTGGAGTCCTTAGGGACTATGTAAAGTGCTACACAAAATACAGGCCATTTACCATATAGGGTGAGTGTTAAATCAGTGACATCAATATTATGGCAGTAAGTTAGAAAGAAAGAAAAATAAAAATCATATGTGAGCAAGGTAGGCAAGTGGCAGTAATCTGATATGATTCAGTATGACTGATGTTAGTGATGAACTACTACTCCAGACCAGAATTTCATCTTATAACAGAAGCAGCAGATGTCTTGCAGAAATTGGGTTGAAACTGTGATTAGTTAAAGTATCTTGATTCTGTCTAAAAGAAGGATTTGTTTCCAAAGACTATAAGTTTGAGAACTAAGAACAGCATTGAAGTCTTTTTTTCATAAAATGCAACATAACTGACAGAATTAAATGATTCTTCATGTAAAGCATCCACTTACACCTCTCGTTATTTCCCAATCACCATCTTCCAAAAAAAGGAAAAAGTAATATTTTGCTGAATTATCCAAAGAGTCCCAATAAATTCATATATCCACTATTTAATTTGGTAGGTTTATTAAAAGCTATGATTGAGTGACCAAATTTGGCTCAGAGAACAGTGTCCATGGACATCTAGTGCTATTTTTTAAAAGTGCAGAAGACTTGCATTTTCTAATGCTCATGCTTAGCCTTCATATGAGGTTATGAGAGAGAAATAGTATAAAAGAGATGTTCAAGTTCATTAAAGTTGGTTACTATACTGTCAAAAACATTTTTTTAAGAGCAAGCATAGTTACGCTAACAAAGCAAAATAATCCCCATTTTTTTCTGGCAATACAATATATTTATTCTATTTCTTCTATTTATTTATTTTTTTACCCAAAATAAACAAAGACTTCATCTAATCTCAAGGTTTGAACATTGTAATTTTCTGAATACCCTGACTGTTACAGTTTATCAGTAACCCATCCATCATTTTCAGTGCAGAAAATACTGCATCTAAATTATGATCTCTTTCCAGTATTGTGGACTGCACAGCTTGCGTGCTCAAGGACCTTTTGCACACTGGTGTCAGATTTTAATCTTTGTGGCTTTGAAGGTGACTCGTTTAACTCCTAGTCAGGGCTAATCTGTCTGGATTTTGTCAAATGTTAGAACAGCCTGTATTCTAAGATAAGGGCTAGTCAGGGCAAGAACTGACTCTAGCAGTCTGCTTTCAGAGGATTTGGAGGCTGAGCCACTGTGGTTCAGGAAAGACTTTCACACATAACAGTGGGAGGAAAATAATTCCCAAAAATCAGCAGCACATCTATAGCTTCTGAGCACAATCCGTTAAAAATGCAGTTGAGCTGAAACACCACCAGGCGTTCATTGTGGTCTTATGTTATGGAGGAGCCGCTGACTTTCATTCTGCTGTAATTGCACATTCGAGTTTCAAGTTGTGTCTTTTAGGAGGAGAACTCGTGTTCTCCTGTTATCAGAAAATTAGAAGCCAAGAACTGCGTGGGAGTCAAAGATAAATCCACAAAGCACTCTCTGCTTTTTACTAGCATAATGCCAATGCCAGATGAATGTAAAACCACCCTGCATCAATAGATTAGGCTTAGCAAAGTTGATATAAGGGTCCACCAGAAGCAAAGAAATATTTAATAAAGAAAAAGGATGTTTTTCCATATTTAGTGTACTTTTCCAAATACGGGCTTTGAAATTTGCTGCAAAGGAGGCCTTTGCCCTGAAATGAAGCACTTTATGGAGGTTGGAATTCAAATTCAGGAGCCTCAAAATCTTTCTCCGATTGTTATGGCTAATTACATTTATGAAAAATAGAAATGGGATTTTTAAACTGTCCATCAAGTATTATCATTAGCCTTTTAATGATTCAAAACCTTTTCACTAGACTTGTCCTTGTGGGGAAGCAAGAAATACAAAAGATAAAATGAAATATTGCTTTGGATGAATACTGCGATTTGATGCGATATATGAGGCACTGTACTGTACTGGCACTGTTACATAAATACTGTCCATACACACACACACACACACACACACACACACTTATCTCGCCAACCGCAGGATCCCGTGAAGTATTTGGCCCTTCAAAATTCCAGAATGGCTTTAACCACCAACTAATGAGCAATACCACCATAAGCAAGCAGCTGGCTTTTCCACCAGCTGTATTTGGCATGGACACGCACATCCACATCCCACACATTTACACATGCTCTCACAAGCATATCTTAAGTGCAATCACTTTTGTGATGACTATTTTATTTCATTTTACTATAGTCGCTGGGGTTGATCGGTCCTATGTGGAATTTGCATATCCTCCCTTTGTTCTGGCTCACAAAGACATACATATTAAGTTTTTAGATGATTTCACATTTAGTCATGGCTGTAAGGTAGATAAAGGATAAATACACACAAAATGAATCAAATATGGATGTGGAAACATGGATAAAATTAAACATTGTATGAATGTGTGGTTAAAAGTAGTGAGTGGTGGTCAGAAATACTATAAAACAAATATATAAACACCAATCCCAAAATATCTTGCCATTTTTTACAGAACCAATCTCATTAAAATTTCTCATCTCATTAAAGGGGTGTAAATCAAAGAAAATATGAAACCTTACATTAATATAACTGGGATGGTAAAAGTTGATCAGTAAAGAGCGTATTAGTTGTTATTTGTCATTTGAACATGCATGTATGTCAGTGACAAGATTCCCTTTATTTCTTCATTTTTTTCTTTCCTTTTCTGAGGTCTGTTCTCTCCCCAGCTCTCTCTCAGTCTCAGATGATGTAAAGGCCGTCTGGGAGAGCAGAGAGGATGCATGCATGGAGTGCTAATTCCCGGGTGACAAAGCTCCTCTTCAAATGCGTGAACTCATCACTGGGAGAAAGGGAAAAAAGTAGTCCCCATCTTCTTTTCAATTCCCCTTATAATGAAAAAAATTTACACCTGGAAATGGAGGCTTTCTGCATAAGCAGGGTGAAAAGCAGCTAATGTGAATGAATGAGGTGAGAATGTGTGTTTGTGCCTGTTTGTGTGCTGTGTAACACAGCGCACACTGGGGTTGCTCATCTTGACTCTGCATTTAAAAAAGGCAAGAATTTCTGGCAAATGTAAAGGGCAAACCAAATGGCAGAGGAGTTCATGGCTGCAGACTGATAACACTACAATTAATATAAAATGAATACAACTGGCTTATGCTTCTCCCATTAAAATACAAACTACTGTATTGTAGTGCTTTGCATTAGACAGTCAAAAATAAATCCTCATTTAATATATATATATATATATATATATATATATATATATATATATATATATATATATATATAATTTTCTTTTTAATTATGCAAAATTCCTCATATTTGAATCGTGATCCCTAGAGGCATTTCATAATCCCAAATTGCCAAAGCCGAGTCAGGCTAAAGGTTAGTAGATTTTATTTGTTGCCAAAAACCGAGATGTTGAATTCATTTTACATTGTGGTACACTGTGGTACAGCCCACTTTGGTCCCAAGTGGGGCGGCCCAGTGAAACTCTTCATGAAACATTGAATCCCTGAGATATTTTAATTAGTGCAGTCAGCGTTAATTCTGTTAAAATGACGTTAACACCATAACTGCATTAACGCGGCAATTCTCCGTTAGCGAGTTAACGTGGATCGCCCCGTGCATGGGGCTGCATGGCGTCAAGGCATTAGCGCGGTTAACTCGTTAATGCGTTAGCGCCGTGCAGTCCCGCGCACGGGGCGATCCGCGCTAACTTATGGCAGATATGGCGTTAACCTCATTTTAACGGGATTAACGCTGATAGCTCTAATTTTAATATAAGAAAATGAAGTGCGACTTCAACAATATGCCTCAGATTTTCTACATGATAAATAAATGCTGCTTTGGGCTTTAACTGTAAGAAACAAATGTGTAAAATTATAGAAAAATTCATACATTTTTAATGGTAATTTTTTTATGTGTCAAAACAGTTGTTACATTTGAGACCTCTCACATCTATCTACAACCCCAAACTAAATGAATACCATACGCCAATAAAGAACTACAGACTTTAAAAAGCAAAAAAGATAATGAAAATATATGATCTGCCAGATGAACAACATACCAACAATTTCAAATGGAATACCACTTTTTTTTTTACAACTTTTTGTGGCTTTTAGCTCATGGTTTTCCTCTTTGGTAACAATTTCTGGTTAATGTCAATCACTCGCAGATGTTTCCCAGAGTTGATCAATTCAACATGATACTACAAATTTGATGGAAGAATAATCGATACCAACACTGTCCAATTCACTATTAGCAACAGCCATGCTGACCGGTTCCATTCTTTACTGTGGGTCACTTGCGGGACATACACTTTACAGGAGTTGTTCACTGTGGCAAGATTAGAAACACTTCATCATGTTTTTGGACATGATGAAGGGAACAGCATTTTCCTTTGGCTTCCTGGAGTTCAGTAACACTGCTGTGCCACTGCTGATTCAATTACTTTTAGTCTTTTTTTGTTTTTGGAATTAACTATTACACTAACTACAAATAATTTGGTGCCATAAAAAGGTGCACTATTTAGTTATAATTTTCAATTTTCAGAATTTGAATTTGCAAGAAAAAAAATGAACAAATTAGGTGACAGTTATTGACAGTCGTTCGCCAACAGTTGCTGCATACTCTTTTGGGTAATCTTTTGGATAATTTCTTGATACGATACACACACCAATACATCCAATAGTTTCAAGTTCTTTCAGTGTTAAGTAACTGACAGCTTGTAAAGCATTTTTTTTTTCAAAGTAACCTCCCTATTACCATAATCTGAAATGGTATAGTTAAATAAAATCATTTATTGACAGTACATTTTCCAATTGTCCAATATCTGTAATTTATTTTTACAACTAATTTGAGTTGCATGTGAACATAGCGTTTATTAAAATTTTGATAAAATGTGTAGTCCTGACACGTCTCTAAGTTCTTTCAGCTGTTCGCTTAACTTGACAACCATTCATCCAATCTACTTCTTGATGGCTGTTGCTGGGAAGCCGAGGAAGTGCAGTGTCAAGTTTTGAAGTATTTCAAATAAGTAGTGAGTTATGATTATGTGATTATATCACAAGATTCCAAGTACACATAGACAGCTTAACTGTATCAACACAGACAGATTTCAGATTTAAAGTGACATTTTGTCATTGACGGAGTGAAGCACATACAGTAACACTGTTGATGTAGAGCTTAAGATTCAGCTGTCTCACTGTTATCTCTGTTGCTCCCTCTCTGGTATATTTTCTTCCAGTCAGGAAGAAGTTTCACTTTACTCCAGACTTAAAAGGGAGGATGGAAAGAGTCCAATTACTATACCTGCCTGCAATGGCTATTCACATTTCCTCCTGCTCCCCCCGGCTAGGAGAAAGCTGCATCGATTCAGACAGATAAGGTGCTTGACAAAATGGGAGAAAGACATAATTCCATTTGTCTTGGTCTAGTCCATCCCACGTGAGGTGTAAGTGTTGCTGCTGTCAGCTCTGCTCTACACCTGTTTGGAGAAGATAAAATCGCATCTCCTGACAGCTGCCCTTTAATCACTTCTGCTACTGCCAGACAGAATAGTGTGCCACTGGTGTACAGTAATCATGCTGCCACAAATGTTGCCACTCCCTCATAACTTTGCTGAAGGCTTCAGGAAGTGACTCAAAAATAAATAATGAAAAGAAAAAAAAAACAC
Organism: Oreochromis aureus; assembly: GCF_013358895.1. NCBI lineage: Eukaryota > Metazoa > Chordata > Actinopteri > Cichliformes > Cichlidae > Oreochromis > Oreochromis aureus. Next base: position 29,296,889 of record NC_052958.1, on the reverse strand, counting down.
ATTATATTAAATGAAGAAATAAATGAAGAAAAACAAACAAAAACCAAAAAAGCACATGCAGTATAAATGAGAAAGTTGCTGACTTAAGATTATTGTAATTTTTACTATTATCCTTCATCTAGTTTGTGCTGGTTTGTTGCTAACTGTGTCCATCAATTCTCACATTTCTGTACCAGGTGAGTTCCTGGAATAGGTGAGGATTAACCCACTTGTGGTTGCCTGGATACTGCTCCATTTACTGCATTTCTATATTTAGCTTTGGTATCTGAAATGACAAAAGAAACACCACATGTGATCTAACCTGATAACCTAACAAGCCTGCCATTTATTTTTACTTATGTCATTTAGCCTTGTGCACTCTAATAATGTTCATTGACCTGTCACCCGTCATCTTGGAGCTAGCTATGGAAGTGGTGTTATGAGCTAAGTTTTACACACTGGCATAGTAACACTGACATATTCACATACATTCACATACCAGGTTACCTGGTCATAAACAGCTAGAACCATGATAACCAAAGAATTCTCATGCTAGTCATAACATGTAATCTCTCCAGTTTGTCATGGGTCTGCCATGAGGTCTCCGTCAAAGTGCAGTAGCCATGAACACTTCAAGGTTCCCAGAAGGCATCTTTGTCACATGCTTAAATCTCCTCAACAGGCTCCATTCAATATGGAGAAGCAACAGCTCTGCTTTGAAACCTTCAGAATATCTGATCACTTCAGAATTGAACCAATAATACAACCTGTAAACAAGTGTCGATGTCTTCAAAATCTAGATAAGGCGAACTGATCCTGGATGAAAAGCTGAATAACTCCCAAAACACCCTCATGAGGATGAAACTCAGGAACACCAGGGCCACAGCACCCAGCCAGGTAGTGTTGACACCTTAGCCTACGGGGCTATGCAGTGGTCATTCATGATTATCTGCATAGATCCACTTTCTTGCAGTTAGCCAGGTGTCCAAAACAGCTTTAGGAAACTATGACATGTCGCAAGAAATTGTGATGGAGGAGGATCTTTTTGCAGGATAATGGTCTGAAGCATAATATATCCCTGTTGGAAGAAATATTTTGTTCAGAAAAAAATGTCGTAGGAAGGCCCTCACAAATCTCTGATGTGAACACCCAGAGAGAACCTATGGGGCATGAAGAAAAAAATATCAGCTCATTAATGATGCAATGTGGGTGAACTGAATTGGCAGAAATGTAAAGCAAACCACAGCTAATAAAAAAAAATGTTGATTCTATGCCCAGACATTGTTAATTAGTTCTGCAAGCTAACTGTGATCTTTGGCGAAACCACTATTGGGTGTCCAAATATCTATTGTTTTATCACTGAAACCCTAACAAATGTCTTTTGTTTTGTATATTTTGCTTGACAGATTAACTTGCAAAGGTTATTATAATTGATTGTGTATAGTGACACAAATCGGACTGAGTGGTCATGACAAAAAGGGAGATGCACACAAATGCCAATAAAAACACTATGCATTTTAAATAAAGGAAAGAAGAAAGAACTTAAGCTAACCATGATGTGTGTGATCAGTACAATCTGTTGTGGAAATGAGTGCATGAGCAAATAGTGTGCGCAATGTTGTTTAATGTGAGAATCAAACCAAAGACCAACCAAAATCAAAAAGGTGCCTCATGGAAGAGAGCTGGAAAGGGTTTTGTGTAGCACTGGAACAATGGCTCTAGGTGTTGCCAGTGTCACTCATTAGAAACAAGTTACACCACCTCTCCAATGGGTGGAGACACAAACAAGCCAAAAGGAAACATCCATGCCAAAGTTCGAGACAGTTGTCCATTAGTTGACAAGAAATTTCACAAATAAATGTATGCTGGAATTAGAGGAAAAGCCAAGGGATCAACACTGGCACCATGGACGACTATTCTTTTTAAATTCTTTCTTATTTTTCTTTTAGAAAAAAATCTTCAACTTTTTCTACATCTTGAACACGAGGATGGTCACAATAGCTATATTAAAATATTTCAAGAATTATTGGCACTTGCAGTTCCACCATAACAAAATAGTTAGCTTTTCAACGGTTGCACTGAGGAAACATTTTCTGTCAATCTGGCAATTCAAACATGTTACTCAAGTATGTAGACCAGAATCAGAGTTTCTATAGAAACATAACCTTGAGTATAAACATCAGACTCATCAGATAATATCACTAAAGAAATCTTTCATTTACTGTGCCTGCCTCTCTGTTCATTTATCCAGCAACCTGTCTACATACATAAGTCAGACGTTACTGTTAGAAACCATTTGAGTAAGAAACTTGAATCAGTTAGAAACTTGATAAAAAAAAAATTAATTCAGCTCCCTTCACACAAGGGTCCAGGTTCATCACATTTTTGATTTATGACACAATAGCTCACTCAATCACATAAAATGAAAGCAATTTCTGAGTGGCAGTGAAAGGAAACTTACTTTAGAAGTCAGACAGAACAGGAACAACAGCTCTAAACAGTCCTCCTCAATATTTGATACATTTTTAATTTTCCATTACTTTTTTAAACAATGCCATTGTGACCTTAGGTTGACTAGAGATAGACGTGCATATGTTGGATGAAAATAATCTACAACAAGCGTATGTTAAACTCATTTAACAATTTGGTCAGGACCACTGTAGTCAAAAGAAGATTCAACTTTCCATGCATTTGTGTATCTCAGCGATTTATATTTGGTGGCATGGCGTTGCTCTGGGACTGTCCTGCTCTTGCATGGAATGTGCAGAGAATAATAATAATAATAATAATGCATTGGATTTATATAGCGCTTTTCAAGGCACCCAAAGCGCTTTACAATGACATTATTCATTCACTCTCACACACTGGTGGAGGCAAGCTACGGTTGTAGCCACAGCTGCCCTGGGGCAGACTGACAGAAGCGAGGCTGCCATATCGCGCCATCGGCCCCTCTGGCCAACACCAGTAGGCGGTAGGGTAAAGTGTCTTGCCCAAGGACACAACGACCAGGACAGAGAGGCCGGGGATCGAACCGGCGACCTTCCGGTTACAGGTGCCCTTCCCAACCCCCTAAAGGGAGGGAGGGGATACCTCACTGCCCTTCCATGTGCACACAGTGTGGAACAGAGCAGGCATTAACAACAACAACAACAAAAACGCATCAAGCCACATGAGGGTGGGTTGCACAGTGACTTGGAGATGTGCAGCAGGTGTAGGTACTTTAGTATAAGACAGTTTAAGTAGTATAGTCTGTATGATTTATGCCAAATGTGAAAGATGTGTAAAAAGGCTGAGACATCAGTTGATGTGTGCTTTCACTGGGATCAGATGATCAGCTGGCGCTGCAGGTGAACTGGACTTTGTACCCTGCCTAAACTAACATTCATATTCAATCTGTTAATGTGAATATGCAGGCAGGAGTAGATGATCAAATACCGTTCTTTGGCTTCTGACACATTTTATTTCTAGTTAAATATAATAAGCTGCATTTTTCACCAAATTTCAACTGAAAAACATCACCGAGGAAGAATTATTTTGCCAACTTCTACAGAGTCCATTGTCTGTGAACATCCTTAGAACTAATGATAATTGCTTTTCCGGCCAGTAAATGCTGCGTGTTCTGATGCCCCCAAAATGAAGTAAAAAAATAAGAAATGTAATGTCAGTGCTTTGGTCTTACTCACGCTGGAGGAGGAAATGAGTACTATAAAAAGTGAGATTCTTATCAATTAATTTATCTTGCTCAGTATGAAATATTCCAGTAGGAATCAGTAATTATATACAATCCACAATTCCCTCTGTGTGAGTTGGTGAGATGGCCTTATTTCAGTAGGATGTGATAACGCTGCCAGAAGACAGAGGAACAGAGTTCTTTTACCACCCTTTTAAGCTGTGCCGACAAACAAAGAAGAAAAAAGTCTTTTCATACAAGTATCACTTTTTCACAGATTTAAAAAGAAATCCCAAATATATGTATTATAAATGGGAAGCTTGGTTTCTGATTTAAGATTTTAACAGACAATGGAAAAGCAGCTGTAAATGCAACTCTCTGGGGTTAAGATAGAAAAGGGAGGAAAACACATAATTATTGCAGTGTCAGGCCAGCTTTAAATGGTTATTGATTGTCTCCACCCATATTTAATTTATTCAAGTTTTATTTTCGTTCTCCCTGTTATCAAATAAAGGCTTCACATTGTGATGTTAAGAAATGCATCTCTCTTGCAGTAGGAGATGAAACTAGCAGTGACATTTGTTCTTGTGATGGAACCCTCTAATGGGTTCATTTCCTCTGGCTTTATGCAGCTCAAGAAGAAGATGATGATGGTTTTGATAGATAGTTCAATAAAATTTGAGAGTCATGTCAAACTGGGTTCAGACATCATTTGAACCGAGCAGCCAGAAAAAGACTTTGATGTATTTTTTTCCTTTGAAATATTGCAGTTAATGCCATCAACCACCCAGCTGAGTCTCTCCTAAGTAAACTCCCACCCTCTGTAATGTGTAATACCTTGGTGATTTTACTTTAAAGTATTTATGAGATGATGTGGCTTTCAAATTTAAAGATTTGGGAAGGACCCTCCCAAGGAGCCCTCAAAGATTTCATTGGATCCAAGTGGGATTAGCTCTTTTATTTATGTTTTGCTCCCCAAGACAAAAAGAAGGTAGGTTGCACCATCAGAGACAAAGGAAAGTAAAAAGAAAAAATAGGCACAGTGGAATACAAATGGCCAACTGAGACCAAAAATAACAAATATATTATACCAATATAACTTAAGTAAGTATTTAGCAATGCTATGTTTTTATAGTAATAGTGTTTCAGTTTTCATAACATCACAGTTTAACATGCAGTCCAAAAAGAAAACAAAAACTACATCAAACGCTATATTTTAAAACAGCACATTATGAATTTCACAACAATATCATCACCATCTAGCTGTTTTTGTTTTTTTCTGTAAAAACAGTGTCCATATTGTGGGTAAATTGTATGTGTTTATTGACAGACTGCAAATTCTGCATTGTTCTATCAAGAATCTGCCTCAGAGACTGAAAAATGAAGCCAACACATATCTGCCAAAAAGCTGCAGTTTCTGGACACTCCACTTAGAGCTGGTTCCAAAAACACGTCAGTTTAAACAAAGTTGCACGTTAAAATGCTCAACTTTACAGCATTACAAAGCATGTTTACACCCTGGTGTAAAACATTTAATAGTAACTCTGTGGTAGATCACTTCATAACAACTTACCCATTTGAATGATATTAATGGGAGTGGCCAGTTTGACATGTGTACCGAAAGGCAGCTGTGGCCGGTTGTTGTCTTGTTTACACCTTGAAAAAAGCAATTCAGTGCAGCGACTTTTAGCAGTAATTTATTACATAGAATGAAGTAATTACAGTACTCTTACTTTTCCATTAATTAACAGTTTGTCTGAAATGCACTGTTCCATATTTGGCCATTAACAACATAACCTGTGCATATGCTTGCATCGATTGTAAGAAGCATAACAAACTCAAGATTACAACAAGTACTTTTTGTTTTGAAAATCAAGTTGTGGCTCTTAACTGACACTTTTTTGAGTTTGTTACTATTGTTCATAATTTGCTAAATAATACAACAAAAATGTTGACTTAAAATAACTGCAACTTAAGCGTGCATGTCAATTTCACGCTGATGAGAGCCAAAGCGTTGCATAGACACGGTGGACTGGCGTGTCTAATACACATCCTAGTCATAAAACATTGCCTTATTTCACTTACGATACTGGGATGACTTGCTTCTGTACCAATACTTGCATCTGCATATTTTATTGCCTACCTATCAAAATACTTTTGAAAGGAAAACCTAATGCTTTATATTCGCTGCATAAAAAAACACTATCAAGCTACACAATTATACAAAATGGTCAGATATCACATTTCATGCTAAAAGGATACTTACAAAAAGCTTTGTGTACCTCAGCAGTGTCATTTCGGATCATATTGCTTTAAAAAAAGCCACAACCAGACAGAAGAGAGCAACTTCTACTGTAAGATTAGTTTATTACCATTAACCAAGAAGGGGCACAAAGAGGAGAGTTAATGACAAAGACAGATTGAGGTGAGCAGTTCCATTCAAGCACAGCTGAATCTTTGACCACATCTGTATTGATTTTGTTCTTTGATAGTTGCCACAAGACGGCTGATAGATAGTGAAGGATACACTTCATTAGCACAGAGTGTCTCCTTACCAGCCACCTCCTTATTCTCTGGTGCTTTTTGTGTGGCCGTGTCAATAAGTGTGCCATCACAAGAGAACAAGACCCCGTTAACCCTCAATTCTCTCTATTCACTTCATCCAACAATGGAGAGATAAGTCATGGTACTGTAGAGGAAAGAGAATGGGGGGAGAAAGACTAAAGAGGTCTGCAAGCTCACATTGGACTGTAATGCAGCTTTACAGCTGATAGTCCAAGCAGGAATTTTTAAACTTCCTGCTTGCTTAAAAAAAATTGTACTGCCATGTTTTGATTTGATTATTGTTCTGGATATGTCCAATCCCAATTCTGAATAAAGTTATGTCACTGTGTAAAATTTAAAAAATGAAAAGAATGAAATAATTGTCAAAAATCAATATTTTATTTACAATAGAACAGAGAACATGTCAAATGTTTAACATGATTGGCATAAAAAGACCAGCTTAAGAAGTAAAAATAATTCTTTCCTCACTGTAAAATTGTAAAAACTTTGACTAGAACATCATCTAAAGTAATTTATATCACTAAAAGATGTCTTTTCAACCTTGGCAAAGAAAAGAGGAAGTAGAGCCAATAGAGACAAGGAACCCAGAGAGTCGGAATAGTAGAAATAGCAATGTTCAAGACAACATGAGAAACAACACAGGTTGGTCTTTATTTTCTCAGGTCTTGGCTGACCCAGGGTTTGATTATTTTAAGCAGTGCCTGGACTGATTACAAGAAACCCAATTACTTCATGCCCACAGACTGATATGATGGAGCTTGGTATTCATGAAAAACACTGATAAACTTTTTAAAACTTATCAAGGATCTTGAAGAAGTGCTTGATGAGTACAGATGTAGTAGTACAGATTATTGGTTGATCAGTATTTTGGAAAGAAAACAATCTGTGTCAGGATAAAGGTTAACTCTGAAATACATCTATCTGTAGTTAGCTCTGTGCTTTTTATACTAATATTAATATTTGTGGTATTAATAATTTAAGGCTATTTGTGAGGGTTAAAGATGTGAATGTTTGTTTGTTTTTTTTAAATTTCGGTATCTAGCTTTAACTGAAGAATGTAGTCTTAAGAAATTGTTCACAAAAAAAACTGACTGAACAACAAACAAACAAAAAAATGGCCTCAGTTGCACAGTAATCTGGAGGCAGAACAATTCAGGCTACCACTAATCAGAACAGCAGTGGCTGTGCTGTAAAACCACAGATATTGTGCTACTTGTACAATCTAGCTGTGAAAAACAGACTGGCAAGTGCTTCAGACTTGGAACAGGTGTCATCAATGGAAATTGGAGTTTCTGTGACAGCTCTGACACTACATAACATCGACCTCTGTGCACATTGTCCTGGGGGGAAAAAAAAGAAACATTTCTTGCCTTTTTTGGCATAAAACTGCAAGATTACATTTTGCTAAGAATATGACAGATTGTGAGTGAAGATTTGGGAATATTGAGAGCATATTTTTTGGATAGCTGTTACCAAGACACTTGCACATGTTTAGATGTACTCTGTGAACCTGACCTGCAATACTACCAGTGTCATGTTGGGATAGTGGAGATATGGCAATTTTGCAATCAGTGGTGAAGTAATATTGTGGTTAGAAAGGGAATATTTCAGCATGATAACAAATCAAAGCACACTGTCAAAATCACCAAAGAGCTACAAAAGAAGAAAAAAGTGAAAATTCAGACCTAACCATATTTGTTTGGCACTGGTACTGACGTTTGACTTTGCAACTACTGTACTTTGTGTATCCTGAAAGATATGGGAACAAAATCACATCACTGGAATCAAAATGTAAAATAATAAGAAGAAGTTAAGAGCTCAATAAATCAAAAACCTAAATATAATACAGTAAGGAAAGAATATTTGTATTTGTCTGTGTGGCAGTGAAGCTGAATTATATGTTAGACTAAATGTCCAGTAGTAAAGATGGTCCAGAATAAATGGTTATTCACCATAGCTACAGTCATTTGGGTGACCTCTATGTCAGCTGATGAAGAAAGCAGTGTGGTAAGTCTAAGTGGATTCCAATTAAATGCAAATAAAACTAATTAAACAGCAACAACTGTGGAGGAGAAACCACATGGCAAGTAACAGGCATATTTAACCACTAGTAATTTTCAGACTACAAAAAGGTTCCTCCCCAGTAACATGTCTGGCATTTCACCACTTTTTAAAATCAGTGCAAAAATATCCCTGTAATAAAAATGTGTACTGACCCGTGTCACTTTAGGTTCCTGCTGTGGGTATATTCTTGCATTTTTAAAAACGTGGTCACAATGAATTTCTCTGTGTGCCATCTCTTCCCTGTTGCCAGTAAAATGCTGCAAATGTTATCTTAAAAAGAAGAAAAAATCTTTTGTAGGATTTAATAATATGAAGAAAGTGAATGCATTTTTTAGCTGATTCCCACTGTGACCGAATTGTATGCTGATGGCCTGCAGGATCTGACCAGTACTATAATGTTGATGTGGTTTCACAGAAACAGTTAGAGTTCCAAGCTGTTGCTCAAGGGCACTTGAGTGGTAAGCTAATGGGAAAACTGAGAGATTTACTCAATTTGCATTCTCCTCACACATTTTCTCACACAGCGCAGGGATTTCAACTGGTGACCTTCCAGTCACAAACTTGCCTGACATATCGACAAACAGCACACTTGTGCAGAAATGAGTATGCACAAACTTTAGAAAAACCATTCAAGTGAAATGTGGCACGTCAACACAAACATCAAGCTTGCTTTCTGTATGGATATTAGCAAATTTGCCCCAAGCATCAAACAGCATGGAGACAGGAAATCAGTCCAGCTGTTCATTTTCTTTCACCCTGTTCCACCCCAAGAGACTGTTCCTGTCACTAATGGAGCCCAGCAAAGGTTAGACTCACTGGTGAGCAGAACAGGCCAACATGTGCTGTGACCTCTGACTCACCTCTGCAAATCCACTGCAAATGCCATCCTCTCTTCTGTTACACTACAAATGATCCAGCACTTTATTACCAGCCTCATGCATCCTTAAAGGCTAAATATCATAGCATAAAGCTTGCAGATGGATCCCAGGAGAGTTCTGCTGAAGCTCCAGTTTATGCAAAAACTGCTGATTTACACACACAAACACACACACACACACACATGCACACAAAAGTTCTGGTTTATGCAGGAATTTCTTGGTGAACGTGGGTAGACATTTGTTTTTATTTGCTTTTCATGCAAGTGTAAATTTTCACACACAGTAATCCATGCCTATCTCATAAATTTTAAGAGATTTACATCTCATTGAGGCCATTTCTACAAGCCGGTATGTTTTTGTGGATTGTTTCTTTTTACAGTATATTTCACCATTATACATTCACAGTAAATGATAAAGGATCTCATATTAAAGTTTTGTTTCTTATTAAATCACAAATTAAATGTACTTTCATGTAACAATATGATTTGATGGATGGATGATCACTTTCCCAAGTCATTTCTCTGCATTTAGCTCTCACTTTCATCTGTGTGTTTTAACTTAGATAGAAATAACATCTGGTGACTATTAGGTATCACGGTAATCCTGTATTTGCTGTCATGGCATTCACAAATTAAATAAAAAAAGAGAATGTTTTTCCAAGCTCTAGTCCCAAAACACCTCGCTTAGGATGCATCTGTAAGGTGTCCTAGTCTGACCAACTGACAGAAGGGCAGCAGCAGCGCTGTTGTGAGCAGTGTTGGGACTAACGCGTTATTAAGTAACGCGTTACAGTAACTACGTTATTATTGTGGTAACGAGCACGGTAACTAGTTATTATGCCAAAACCAGGAACGCGTTACTCGTTACTGGGATTTAGATAGGCTCGTTACTCGTTACTTCGTGTGGTGGATATCGCGGAGCTTCCACAGATTCAATAACATTAGCAAGTGGTGGAGGCCAGCAGGTGGATGAAGGAAAAGGGAGGCAAGAGGAGAGACCCGAAGCGGCCGCCGGTCCGCGTGTCAGGTGAACTGAACTTCAGGTAAGAAGTTATGACCTGCAGTCTATCTGGGTCAGATATAAACCAAGTTTAGGTGGAGTTTATTTTCGGTATGCTGACTTTTTCGTACTGCGTGCTAGCTAGCATGACGGAGTTTCTATACAGCTGGGTGGGTGCTATGTTACTGATGTTGAACTTTATTTTGTTCATACGGTTAATTATTAGAGTTGCCAACCGTCCCCTAAAAACAGAATCGTCTGGTATTCAGAGAAAATATTACGCGTTTCGTACTGAGGTGAAAAGGAACACAGTTTGTCCCGGACTTCAGCTACAATGAAAAAGACACAAAGCTGAAGCTGCACAGCTGCCTCTTCTTCTCTCATTCTCTCCTGTTTCTACTTCAATCACGAAACTGATCAATGATCAGCTGATCGGCTTTTCTCTCTTGTTTATTTATCGCCCACTTTGCGCCAGAAAGAGGAAACCAGCGGATGTGCGTTAAACAACAGCAGCACGTTTAAGCTTGATCAGCTGTTGTTAGAATTTATTTAATATTAATTTCTAGTATCAGCTGATGTTTGCTGGAGCCACAGCTGTAAAGCTGCTGGTCATGATATCGGTTTGGTTATCTGGTGAGAGGGAAACATGAAGATGAAACCAGGAGATGTCCTTACTGAATCATCAGAGCTGAACAGGTGATGGAGAAACAGGTTTACCTTTTAGGTGACATGAATGAGTTGAAGGAAGTTATGAACTGTTTCTGAGAGACAAATAACACCAGGATCCTTTTCTATGTAGCTGACAGCTGGTAACTGTGCAGGGGCGGGTCTAGCAAAGTGATGCCAGGGGCCAGGTAGGGCATTAACAGGGAAAGGGGGGACAAAGAAATACTTTTCTTTCTTATTCTCATTTAAAATGTCTCGCTTTTAAAAAAAAAAAATAATTATCTGAGTCTTACAACAAACAATTGATAGATTGATACATATATACCATCAGAACAGTGTACATCACTGTCACAACAGTGTTTATTTTCATTCAAAGGCTTTATGATTTTTCCTATAATGGTGGGCCGGTCTCTAGTCAAAATGCCCGGGACGATTGTTTTGTCCCAGTCCAGCTCTGTATGCAGCTCATCTGCAGTCTGGTGTTACCTACATCTTCCTATTCAGAAGGCAGAATTTCCAAGTTCTGAGTACAATCAAAAGCACCACGACTGCAGTTTTTGTGTTGGATGTAAAAAGCAGGCTAGAATCATGGCGGTGGTCAACGACGGTCCAGGCGTGGGATTTCTCTCATGGAAATATGCACATTATTTTTTCCTTTCTATTGGTAGGTGGCACAGTGCACTTGTGGCAAGTAAGCAAGATAGAAGACTGGCAAACTTGCTGGGTATCCAGTTACGAAAGCAACACATTAACAAGAGAATTCTGAGTAAAACCAAAGTTACTTTCCCTAGTAACTAGTTACTCTGAAAGTAACGAGTAACTTGAAGTAACTGAGTTACTTTTTTAGAGAAGTAACTAGTAATGTAACTAAGTTACTAATTTAAAGTAACTTACCCAACACTGGTTGTGAGTGCCTTGCACATGACATAAGTCATCATCCATCTGTATTTGTGAGTCCAGACATTTTTTGAAGGAAACTCGCTATCACTTTGTGGCGGACGTGGTTTGTGGCGTGGCTGCAGGGGAGACCCACACACCAGAGCTCCATCAGCAATCATGCCTCACCGGCTTAAAAAGAATGAACTGGGTCCTGAGGTTGTTGTTGTGTACGTGTGGCTGGCAGCTGAAAAGCTGCAGCTGAGGTGTGTTGAAGCAGCAACTGAGAATAAAGAAAAGTGTTTGAAAGTGTGAAATATGTGGTCGGGTCCATCACTCCTGTCACACACAATTTTAAGAATTTTTAAGTTATAGGTAGGGGTACCAAGGACAACTGACCAACAAATATTGTGCATCGCTTTCACGCTTAGATTTATCTTCATTACAGTAAACCAGCATGATGTGTGTATCACTGCAGATCCTGCTCCAATCCATCTGTTAATCACCCACTCCACTCTCTCACTTTACTTGTGGACAGAAACACAAAATACATGAAGTCATGCACTTGAGGCACCAACCAATTAAAATCCAAAGTGGGAAAACCAGCATTTTACTGGCTAGGAAATACTGCCTCAGAATTAGAGGTGCTAATTCACTGTTTGATGAAGCTAACAAGACATCTGTGAAAAGCAAAGATATGAGCCAGAGACCATGGAAAAGGGTCCCTGACTGTGCCTGGGAGTTCTTTCCAAAATGGTTATGAATAGAATCTAAAGGACATATTTTAAGAGCCAGAATTGAATGGGTACTGGTTCTTGAATTCTAAGTATTGAAAAGCACTTAGACAAAACTAACATTTATAAGAATTGTTTAATGTTAATTCATTCTAATATACCTAATATTTTCAGATTCCTAACCATCCCCTTCTAATGAAGCTGCTGGTGGTTATCAGTTAATATTGATGCATTTAAGATGTGTTAAGTGGACTCAAATGCAGGAAACAGTTAAAGAGATTATTTAGAGTGAGCTAACAAAGGAATTCAGATAAGGACTGCAAAAGTAGGTATAGGGTAAATATTCATTCAGGTAAGTATTTTACAGACAGGTATCTGATAAGTATTCAGCAGAGGTGTGGGCAGGCAGTGAATCCAGAAAGCCACTACAAAATCATGAGACACTAGCTGACACACAAGGGTCCCACAGAGGTGGGAGAGGTAAAGAGAAGTCTTTGGCAGGATCATCCAGTTAACAAGAACTAAACTTTTACTAAGAATAAACTAAGAGGCTGACTCAGACTCAATCATAAATACATGGAACGATCTGATTAAGGAGCAGGAGGTGAACAGAGACTCGATGCAGGTGTGTCAGTTGACAGAGTGAGGGAACCAGAGGAAGGCAACACATTCAGTAAAAGGTAAGTAGAGGTTAGGACACACGTGGAGTGAAGGAGAGAAATCCAGGCATCACTTTACCACATCGTATGAAAATGCTGCTGAAAGCCATATACAGTATATGACATATGTAAAAGTTTAGTTTCACATAGCTGGGGTAACACCAGCAGCCCCATAAACCAATAACAACTATAAGATCCAGTGAATCTGCTGGGAAGGTAAAACAAAACAAATATGACTGGGGTTATTTCAAAACAAAAAGGACCAACTTTCTTCAGAAACTTGTCCACAAAAATGGATTTCAGGAACTGGAATTTGTAAATCAGTCTGTTGTGAGTAAGAGTAGTCACTTTTCAAGGTGCCGCTGAGCTGTTTCCAAAGTCATGGTGTTAGTATCTCGCAAAGGATTGAAATTCAAGAGATTTTGGAGTTTGCATAATTTTGCAGGGAGGAAAAAAATAGCAGATTGCAGTGGTCCATTCTACTGCACCCCACTTCTTCAACACCCCCACTAATAAAACTACACTGAGCCTGAGGCACTGGCTCACATTCCCTCTCTCTCTCGTGCTCTCTCTTTCTTGTGTGTTCTACTGTATAATAGATTTCCCACTTTACATACAGATGAACACGTGCGCATTCACAGAAACTCAGAAGCACGTATGCGCTCACACAAGAATTCCTTTTAGGTGCTGAGGTACGCAGCACTGGACATGAAATGACAGCAACACCTGAATGTTGTTTTGTATTCGAAGACTGTGATCTAATCTTGGCTTGTTTGTTCAAGAATTGTGACAGGGGCTTATTATCTTCCCCACATTTCTCAAGAAAGGGACACTTAAGGGCAATGATACATTTGGCCTTTTTTTTCAATGCCAGCTGTCTCCTTCAAGTGCCCTCTTTGAGTTTGTTGTTCTTTTGACAGAGAGTGTTAACTGACCTGTAGCTCAGCATCTTGTACATAGGGTAAATCTCTTAAAATGTAGATGCAAGGTGTTGCTAGTAGGCGTTTATTATTATTATTATTTATATTTATGTACAGCATGGCCAACCTAATCACTAATATCCTAACAAGTCTTCCTCCAGAGAGCAGGTGTGTTTTTGTCTCTGAAATAATACATGGCTATGCCCGTTTCTATGCTAATGTGTGCGCAAAAGGTACATTTTATTTGTGTGTGTGTGTGTGTGTGTGTGTGTGTGTGTGGACAATCGGCTGTAAAACCATTCAATAGACTCTCCCAGCATGTTTGTTCTAATGCCATATTGCCTGCCATATGCAGCTTAAAGGGTTCATCAGTATGTACACTGGGGATCATTATGCATTAGTCCTGTCTTAACATGAATACCTAAAGCAGAGAGTTGTTCTACCAGAAGTTTGGCCCAGATAAACTACATAAGATCCCCTGCTGGGACTAAATTTTTTTTCTTGATATATGATTGATAGTTGCAGAAAAGCGGCGCAACCCAGATATGGAAAAATGGGACTGACTGTGAATTTAATAGCAATGACAGAATAGTGATGAATTGAATCCATTCCATAATTCATCCTTTAATTAGACTGGTCCATGTCTATCCATCATAGCTCTAGAGAGATGGATGGGATCGTTGTGGTTTATTGATGAGGAGGTAGTTCTTTTTGATTGCTCTCATATTTGACTCAAATACAGTGGCTGTAGCAGTCTGCCTTCATATTAATGGGCTGCTTCAAACTCATTTTAATAGTTCATTTTGGATTTGGACGCAACATCATGTGAGGAAACAAAGTCAAACATATGTTTGGAAGATTAGTCATGAAAAAGTCTGTTGCCCATTCATTTCCTGATTGTTCCCTGTTCCCCCCTGTTCCCATTACAACATGTTTCTTTTAATTAATTTTAGAAAACCTGTCTGAGAGGAAACTACCAAAAACTTTGTACAGGGACTTGATGACATGTCATTAACCTGCCGCCTACTGTTTATTTCCTGACCCTGTGGTTCATTTGCTCACACTGCTGTGAAGAAATTGTACATAAATAACTAGGATGTTTCTATCCTGGCCAGTAAGCAAATCAGACAAGTAAGGATGATTCACAGGTGAAGAAAGGGACTATTTCAGACATTTTTGGTGAAAAACTGTCAGGTATAAATCCAAATTATTGCTCATGTGCTTACACTTGTCAAAAACATGTTACTGTTCTCCACCGGAACACCATCCTGAATGCATTGCGAGTAAGTATTCCACTGTAAGCAGTGTGTGTGACTCACACTAGTTTCCTTATAAAACATGCTCATATTCACCCTAAATGTTCTGTGGTGAAATGCTGAATAATTCAAAACAGGAACTGGTTCAATCTAATTTATAGATGTGTAGTGAAATGACAGATGTCTCAGAGATGCTGTACTCATAAGTAAGTGGACTGGTTCTTATAGCTTCTCTACTCTACTTGAGGATTTAAAGCACTTTACAAAGTACTTTTGTGTAGGTGTCATGACTTATATGTTTACAGCAATACCGTATTTTTCGGACTATAAGGCGCACGTAAAATCCTTTAATTTTCTCAAAAATGGAGAGTGCGCCTTATAATCAGGTGCGCCATATGTATGAATACTGATTGTGCTTACTGACCTTGAACCGATTTTATGTGGTACACAGCGCTCAAAAATCTGTCAAAAAATGTTTTAGTATGACCTTGGTAAGCTACGAAGCCGGCTACCGTAGTCAGGAGCCTCGTGGAGTAATCTGGGTCCAAAACTCGGTCCGCTTCAGGTGCCAAAGTCAAACAAACACTGCGGCATCACTGAGAGTTAAAAACTGTCTAAATTATTCCATCTTTAATAAAATGATCAGCGTTGCTGCTTTACCAGGTGTAACAATTAAGTTTAACATCCAGGCATCCATGAAAATGGAATGTATTAAATTTAACGGAGTTAGAAGTTAGCAGGAAGTTAGCTCGCTAGTTTCCACCTAAACATGATATACCATGTTCTGACTGAGAGATTTCTGAAGAATAAAAAGGTACAGCTCTGCTATCACTTCCAAGATAAATGAAGACAGAAAACTAAACAGCTGTGACTTTTGGAGGGTTACTGAAGTTGGGCTAGCTGGTATATAATGATGTGCTATGTGATCACCCCACATAGCAAAATTGGTATGGCCCAGATCTGGTCCACACAATGTTCTTACACGTGGCCCACATACCGCAAAGAATGACGGCCCTTTGGTGGCCCAGATCTGGTTTGCCAGAGGTGTCCCACACATGGGCAGGACAAGGCCAGCTGCAGACACACTGGTGGTCCTGTGCTGGCCCAGAACAGTTTCAGCTCTGGCCCCAGATGTCAGCCTAATGTATACCTTAATCAAGCCATGTCATAACAACATGTGCTAGAACATAGAAGTGCAAAAGTAACATGACAAAACTCTGTTCAGACAGTGAATGGACTGATTGTTACAAAACGCTTTTCTACTCTCCCAGTACTCAAAGCGCTCTATACAACATGCCACATTCACCCAATCGCACACGCAAAATTGAGTGCTTCCTAACTACATTCATACACATTCACACTTCACTCTCTTCACATGCAGACTGGAGGATCACACAGGGACAGAACCACTGATCAGCAGGAGACATGCTCTACCTCCTGAGCTACAGCCACCCAGTGGTAAATGTGAGTAAACCCTCACTAGGTTTTGGATAAAGTGTACACTCACAAACCTTTCAAACCCGCATTTGAAACGTTGGCTACCATAGCAGTATAGTATTGCAACATGGCATTTGGGTCTTATAACTAAAATATGAAAATGGGAACATAAATAGTGGCATCATTGCCAGACCTGGCCCACATCCATGCCATATCTGGATGACATACCACTTATCATGCCAGAAGTCAGCCAGAAGTGCCAGCTTGACACCAGATCCGGGTAAGACCTGCATGCTATGTAGGACTAGGGACATAGCTATGTTAGCATAACATAAACACAGTGAAGCTGGAGGATGAATGCTAGCTTTTTTCTACTCTATAAAAGTTAACATGAGGGTTCCCGATGGTTAGGGACAAATGCAATCGCATGGCAGGATGCTGTAAACGGACCAAACTTCAGTCAGGAGAACAACTGAGATAATCCATCCACAATAGGTTAGTCATTAATATACTGCAACAAAATGGGAATAGAGCAGCTGTGAGAGAATTCAGCATTCATGATTTAATGATACGGTAGTGGAGGAAGCAAGAAGAATGAGTTGAGTAAAGTTTGACTCATCTGACTGTTTTGTTTCACTTAATGCGCCTTATAATCCGGTGCGCCTTATGGTCCGAAAAATATGGTAATTCAAACTCATCCACATATGGTCATTTGCTCAGAGGGGTAAATTACAAATGAAGTTCAATATAGCCAGGCCTTTGCTGCCTATCAGCTTTCAGTGTTAAGCAGGGTATTTTGTGGGTCATGTGACTCAGAATGATCCCTTCTCTAATCAGGTGTTATCAGATGATGATGATTATAAAATGGTGATTAAAAATATAAGGAGAACACACAAGTACAAGAGTAAAATACAACACTGCTTCAAATAAGACAAGAGATTATTCCTACAGAAAACTGTTAATCTCGGGATTTAGTGCATGGAGCGGTAAAATAAATATGTTAATTCAAGTTAATTATTTTATGGCTGAGTGCACTCTCAGTGCTGCTGTTTGTTTCTAAGGTGACAGATTAGAGCTCTGAAACTTTAAACTGGATACATTTAATCATTAAATGTTACTGTCCCACAGCCTCATAATGAAGACATGGAAACTGCTTTAGTTTGTCAAAAAACCAAAGTGATTTCATTCATTTTACTGACTGAACAGGTATTCTTGGTGTGTGTTCTGTGCTCCCACAGAGTAAAAGAGACTTGGCACCACATTGTCTGCCTCACTGATTTAATACATAATAATGCAGTTTAACACTCACCCAGCAGAGAATCTATATTGCACGTAAAACATACTGTAAATAAAAGAATAAGTGACAAGTGGTGCTGGTCCCAGCCAGGTTATGTGTTCAGCACAAGTTACCATGGTGATTACACAGGTGAAATGAGAGCCACTTTCTTGACATTGAAAACTCTGACTTTAAGCAGAAACAGCTGGCTAACCCATTAATCTCGCTTTGTAGTACACCCCTCAGGAACATTTGTTGTCCCATTTAAATGCACTGGCTTTTATTAATGTTGTGAAGGTACTTATTCTATTCCAAAAGACTATCACTTTTTAAACCTTATCAGTAGTTTTGGTACCTGAACCAAATTTTAATCTGTCTGGTTGTTTCTTTCTTTGATTGTGAACTCCTCCAAAACCAGAAGAAGTAAAGCAGCCAAACTTGACACACAGGTACATCTTAGGCTCTTGAAGGTCCCTATTTACATTAAATATTTTGACATAATCATGTTGCCTAGAAACTACCTAGCAAGGGGCTAAAATAATAAAAAAAACGAAACATCTACCATTCCCATTGTTTTCCTTTTCTCAGTGTGATTAAGAATATCGGTGTGCCAACAGCATGAACATTCCAAACAATACTGTAGCATTGAGACAGACTAGTGAAGGTAAAGCTAGAGTAAAAACAAAAATAATGATCATGGCAAAATAAAACAAAGGTAACTGCAGAGCACAAAGCTCCCAAAAGGGACTGACATTTTATCTGGATCATTAACCTGTGATATAAAACTGACCAGTCTCCGACCAGTCAGTTTTATATCCAGCAGGCTTACCTCAAGATTTGATGCTCTTTAGGGATTTCTAGGGGTGGGTTATGATTTCTTACTGTCATTTTTATTCTGTTTGTGTTATACAGGGTATCCAGGCCCTTCTAGAAGCAAATCTTAGCACCTTTTTGATTTGTTCTTTTTGGTTATGTTACTGTGGCTGTCTTCACTGTTTATTATACTGAGTTTAAGACCAACTGAAGTTTGAGCAAAGTACATTAGATTTGGAAACACAGTGCAAATAAAGATAGTGATTAGCAAATTTCAACATTTACCCAGATGGTAAATTGACTCAGTTTATAGTAGGAATGCGTCGTGGTCCTGGGTCGGTGAACCAGCGTTTTATACTCCTTGAATTATGGGTTTCTGTTTTGTATTATATTTACTGTTCGTGGTTTCTAGGTTTCTGTTCTGTTTCTGTTCTCAGTGTGTTGTAGTTTTCTGTCTTTATGTCTTCTCTATGTTCCACCTCTAGTTACTTTGTCTCTGTGTTTCATGTTCCCTCTTTTCCGGAGTCTGTCATGTTTCCACGTGTCACTGTCAAGTCTGCGTCTTTATAAATTGTCTTGTACTTCCTGTTTTACTTTGGTAGTCAGTGTCCTACGTCAGTGTTTCTTGCTCTGCTTCCCATGTCTTGTTATGTCATATTAATCCCAGCCATGTCTCCCGCCTGTTGTGTATTCCCCCCTTGTTACCTGGTATGTATATATAGTGTGTGCTGTCCTCTGCCCCTCCTTGTCATCCTCTGTGTTCCTCCTGCTGTATTTCAGCCTCCAAAATAAAGGCTCATGTTTTGTTTATCATTCCACCCTCATCCCCGTTTGCCTGCACTTGGGTCCTCACTTCATTCCTTCCACGCCATCTGCCCCGCCAGACGTGATAGAATGCCATAATACTCAAAAGTCATTTAATCGGTGGTGGTTGACCATTTATTTCAAATATTAATATATTTTGACAGGAAACAAGCGTAAAGCTTGGTTGGATGTTGGATGGTTTAACACTAAAAAAAGAACCGCTGTGTTTTCATAAGTTTCATGCTGAAAGGTATCGTAAGAGTAACTTCTCAGAGTATACCTAATTTATAAAGGGTTGTTCTAGCCTTATGGACAGCTTAAAGCAGTTTACACTACAGCACAATCACAAACTCATGGCACATTGAGAGCAGCTTTTGGGGTTCAAAATTGTGCCAAAGACATACTGACCAAAGAAGCTGGTGATCAAATCAGTGACCAACTTGCTCTACCTCAAAAATCACAGCTGTCAATACACCACAGTAGGTGGAGTGTAACAACATGACGTGAAGTTTTCATTTGACTGCTTAGGCCTTTTTATCACTTTGTATTACCCTATTGTTGTGGTTTAACGGTCCTCAGCTTTGTTTTTTGGCTCACCATTTCATCCAGGTTGCTTCCAGCCACAGCAGGTGGGTTTTCAGTGAAAAAGTCCAATAGATCACCTGCATGCTATCACCTGCCCTGCACGAAATTAGAGACAGACAGATGCAATTAGACACTAGCTGTTGAAATTAATGGAGCATCCGCCAGAGCCAAGTTCCCTCAAGAGTTGGTAGAGAGTAACACAAAAGAAGAGAAAATAATAGATTTTGATTCATACAAGTGCTCATAAACATGCCAAGAAAAAGAAAATATATTTTATTTTGTTTTTGACATTGTGCCACCTTATTGAATTTCCCTTCCGTTTTCCATCGATATTTATGTCTAGCCATATAATGGGCAAAGTTTAACAGTGTGTAGGTTGCAGGCGAGGCATATAGATTCTAGCACTGCCAAAATCTGACATAACCTCTGTGTCAATACCAAATTAAAATAGTTAGATCTGTCCATATGCAAATTGCATTGCACTGATGGTACTGATAGGCTACTATATCCTCTGAGCATTTTCTGTAAATCTGCACTGAGCAGAGAAAACGCATAAAACTATAATTAAAAGGTAAAAATTCATACACCTGCTCTTGCAAGTCTACAGCAATGCATGCAATTATGAGTTGTGCTTAAGTGTGAAATTTTTAATATCCTGTGAAATAAATATACCATGCATACATGATAACAAAAACCCTTATGTATTTTCTTTCTTTTTCTTTGGTAGTTTATTTTAAAGCTATGCAAAAATTCTGCTAAACTGTTTAGAATATAGCTGCTCCCATCAACATTCAATTGGGCCTTTAAAGACTAGGAGCATCCTCTTATCGTAAATAGAAAATCTGTTAGCAGAAAATCCATTAGAAAGGAAGAGCTTTTGACATAGCCAAAAACTGATGAGCTTGACAAAAACAGAGCTGAGTGCAAATGAAGCAGAAAAAGTGTCTGTGGAAAGTTTATCTTGGTGCTTAGAAACATCTTATGGTAAATTAAAAAAGGGCTATTCCTTTAAAAAAACAAAAAACAAGCAGCTGATTTGCTTTCCTTCACAATATTTGTCCCTACCAAGCAGTCAGAGTGTGAAGTGACACCAGAGAAATAAGCAAGTTTTGAAATATGGAATATAACTTTGCCTTTATATATATTTGCTTAATAATGCAGATATAAATTCAGACATAAATGAGTGCCATCACACAGCAACACATATGGTAAATGCACATTCAAATGATTTTTCCGCTCCCTGCAGGCAAGTCATTGTCACCCAACAGAGAATCGTGGGAAATAATCATTTGAGTCATCCCTTCACCTCAGGAGTCAAGGAGTCCTCATTGTAGTATTAATACACATCCAGCTTTTACACGCTGATTTTTTAATGTGTAACCTGTTTGAATAACACTTACTTATCACAAATATGTGTAATCATCATCATTAAGACATCCTCTAATTTAAACTGTCCTTTGGGATGATTCGTTTTTCAGCCTGTTTTAGCTCATTTTTCTGCTTTTATGGTACATTTGCTGTATAGTTTAGGACTCATTAACCTCATTTCAAGGAGCAGTTTCCAGCAGCAAGCAGCTGTTCTAAAAGCTTGTGTTACAATTTGAAATGTTGATTAGTGTATGCTGAATATGGGAATGGATTTGTCATATCGGTTTTAGAACAATAGCTTCATCGTGTGCCATTCTCTTCAAAACATGTATAACCTATGTGGCAAAGATGCCAGTCCATGCTGTATTTTATCCCAGGGATGTGGAGATTATGTGGATTGCACCTGGTAATATATATATATATATATATATATATATATATATATATATATATATATATATATATATATATATATATATATATATATTTCCTTCTTTCTACTCTTTCTCTCTGTCTTTTTCTGCCTAATGGTTAAAAATGACATTTAAACTTTAGTTTCATTGGATTCATTTCTATTCCTGATCACCAAAGCTGGATGACATCTGATCGGCATGCAACCCTGGATAAGAGGAGGGCTGACTGAATAACATGATCCACACAGATATACTTTTTCCATTCAGAGCTGGGCTGAATGAGGTATAAAGGTATTTTATATCTGTCAGCTTGTCTTTGGGTTACATATGCCTCAACTGGACCATAAAAATATAAATGTAGCTTTAAGGCTACACTTATATCTATCTGTAGCATTTTTTTTTAGACTGCTACATTCTGGGGTCTTCACCAGTGCACTGCATGGTCAGCAGCCTGTCTGACCAAAGATCCAGTCATCATTTATGTATTTATTTTATAAAAGGTAAAATTCTTTGTTTTAATGTAGATCCGTTGGGCCAATACATCTCAGGAGGGTGTTACCAGTAATTATAGATTGCAACAGATCAAAAAACAAATAGAGATGCTGTTCCACCTGTGCCACATGAATAGAGGGTGAACAGTTAGAGTGTAACAGTTTTTCCGGTGGAACACAATATTCATTCAGTTCTTTTCTGCTTCTCCATCCATAGCTCCCTGTAAATGTATTTTTCATTATATTCCATTCGGTCTTAGAAGCACTGCTTAAAGTCTGGCAGCTGTGCATTTTGATTGCTCCTAAGCATGGATATGATACAAACTTTATCAAGTTCGTCCCAGTATTATGTGCGCATTGCTTCCTTCCTACGGAGGCAATTGATCTGAGCTCTACTTACAGCTTCCAGGAATTTGCTGACAGTTGTTAAAATTATTGCCTGCGGGTGCAAGGAAAAAAGGAATGTATTCCTTCAAATTAATGCATGCATTGTTCACTTGACAATGATGGATTATAAGTCTAGATTGATGAGGATGTCTGACAATGGAATATTCAATAAAGCTGCTCAGTGAAATGGATTCTTTTTCCTGAGTAATCCTGCGAGTGTTTTCTTTTTCTTTTTTTCTCGTTCCTTAAAAAATGTCACCACCAACGAGTGGAACTCATAAGATAAAAGATATGGCCGCCATTCCATTATTAACCTATTCTGAAAAAACTTTTAAGGGACCTCTTGTAGCCCAAATTTGTATGAAAGGAATGCTGCATCATTAACCCTAATTTCTCCAAATTCATTGAAGACTTTTAAGTATATGAAACAAACAAACAAACCATTAAAATTAAAATATGAAAACCTTGTCAGGCTGAGCCAAAGGACAGCTAAGAAGATTTTATAATAGTAATTTTGCAAGTTGTTTTGAAAGACCTTGGAGAGAAAACGTTTTTCTAATATTAATGATCATGAAATTATATTCACTCCACTGAAAAAACATGAAGCACAAATGACTGATATGATGTTATGGTCACTGATATGCTCCGATACAGTCAGTGTGCGATACACTGGGAATGAAATCCAACAGTTCAAAGAAATAAAGCATTTTTTAAGGTAGTAATACTTGTGTTTGACTGACACAGTGAAGAGATTATTATTAAACGTGTAGCTTGCTGTGCCATTGAACTGGACTTCATTAAAGTGAGAGATATCAGAAATATTTATACGTATACATTTATATAGCTCCTATTTTATAAAAAAATATCACATTGATACTATACACATGTTACAAAATACAAGACAAAGTACAACACAGGACTAATAAGTCCTGACAGCCATTATTAGAAATAATTGTTTCCTTCTGTTGAAATTGTCTCTCTGTAAGTTTTAGTGCATTGTCACAATATAATTTTTTTTCAGGAACTACACGGAAGAAGAACTGCTGAAGTGCAGACCTAGGGCTGAGGTTCCCAGTAAATTATACTAAACAGAAATATATTCATGTTTAAATAATTCATTGAAAACCACAGCCAACGACCATTCACATCTCCTTATACCTCAGAGTTGTCTGAAGTATAGTATTACACAACTGAAATGATGACAAAACTACTTAAAAACTACTAGCTACTTAAATCACCGTAAAACATATTAATGTAGTTGACCTACCAGCGAGCTATTTGCTTATTGTTGACTACTCCCAACTTAATTTCTAATGAAGTGGTCAGTGGTACATGTGTGCCTAATGTGGGCAGGGAAGGTAGTTCTGCTTTGCATTTTGCTCAGTAGAATTCCCCCTACCTGCTAACCGGTCATCCTTGATCCCTGATCCCGGTTCTGCCGGAGGTTTCTTCCTCTTAAAAGGGGATTTTTCCTTCTCCCTGTCTCCAAGTGCTTGCTCATAAGGGGTTTCTCTGTATTATTGTAGGGACTTTAATTTACAGTATAAAGCACCTTGAGGCAACTGTTGTTATGATTTGGCTCTATATAATTAAAACTGAATTGAGCCGAATTGAATTTATCACCCACTGGGATAAAAGCTGATTTCATGTGGTGCTGTGTTTAGAGCAGAGTGCAGCTTGGTTTTTTTTTTTTAATAAATATGTCACATGGAAAATCTTGCCATTTTTTCCATCTAGAATAACAGGTGCAGTGTTACTTACATTTTTTAAATTTTTTTTTATACCAAAGTTCACTCTTAAAAAAGCTGAGTCTCACACGATGTCTGTGGCAATTTAGAGCGGCTTGCTGGAGGGTTTAGTTTTTGTTTCTTCCTTTGACCAGACAGGAGTGTGTCAGCAGCAGACTCTGCATTTTTACTAAAACTCTTACCAGCTTATGCTACAACCCTCCAGAAAAATAATCACATAGGAATCTTGACTTCCAGTGTGGGGCAGCAAGGGCAAGCACCTGATTCAAACGTGCAGGTGACCAATTCTGTGCCTAGCAGAAGGGATAAGGCCTCTGGCTCTCAGCAATGCACCATTCTACTGTAGATCTGTTTAGGCAGCACTTGGCAGGCTAATCATGTTGGCATTTGAAAACAGGGGTTCACATCAGCGGCCATCTTTGAACTAAAGGGAGGGAGTTTGCTAAGGACTTTTTCAAATGGGAAAACTGCCATCCCTATTTTTCATATCGTGCCCAATAAAATACCAAAAAGTTAAAGCCATCTGTGGTGTCAACATTGCTGGCTCTCAGCATGGAGGCTAACTAAAATTGATTTGCAATTCCAATGAGTACTGTCTTTGGCCAGAAATATTTTTAATTCCATCTAGAATAATATGAAAACAAAATCCATGGGTGTAGGATGCAAACAACAAGTGTTAAAAATCCCCACTATTATGTAAAAATGTAACACAATTTCAAGAAAACAAGTAGAAAGAAAAACATTTTCTTGACACTGACAGAGTTTAAGTAATCATATTTCTCTAGTTTCCAGGTATCTGGGACAAAAAAGTCAGAAACTGTTAGATTATGATCTATAGTGATCTTAGAGAATAATGTTCGCACAGCACACAGAAGCACTGGTGTTTTCTTTAATGAAGGAGGCAATGCCATTAGGATTTTATTTAAGTCTTGAGTAAAAAAAGAGACTTATGATTCTCTTCATACAGTTGTGTTGAAAGTGACTTATCTTTTCAAAAGAAAAGAATGGATTGACTGGTGATTGAAAGGCGTAAGCATGAGAGAGCTCATTGGTAGAGACGTAGATAGCAATGGTGAGTTACAATCCAAAGTCATTTTGAGGTCAGGCAATCAGTTCAATACATTATGGACGGGGTCAAAGAAGAGAACTTGGGGGTTCTTTTCATACATAGAGCGTGTTCACTTAAGCGGCTCTGGTGAGTAGGCCTATTCCAACATTTCTAGGCTTTCACTGGCCCAATACATGCTGGGAAAGGCTCATGCTGGCAAATTGCTGTAGCATCTTCTGTGGAGAATCAAATATGACTCATGCTTTTACTGTGACACTGACACAGAAAATGGTTGGGACATTTATGGGTGTAAGGCACATGTGGGAAAAGGACAAAAAAGACAAAGGCATGCAGACTGTAGCCAGCAATCACATCTTCAGGTCCACACAATCCAACACACTTTCATAGTTACTGCTTGCAGGAAAAGAAGCAATAATACAAGTATAAATTGTGTAGTAATCTTTATCATACTTTTTTAAATGAGTACAATGAGTGATTGACAGCTAAAAGGGGCAAAATAAGAGCGTTTAGAAAAGAACTTTAAGAGATATGGGGGAAAAGAAAATCAAAGAAAGGTGCTTAGAGAGAGGTTGGGTCATTGATCAAACAGCCATCAGTTTAATCATTTTTCTGACTTTTTCACCTACTATTCTATACCCTTCTTCCCTCTCATCATTTTCAGAATACCTAAGCCCACAAACATTCTCTCCTATCTCCTTTTCATCAGGGAATATCCTCTAAGTCTAATTGCCAAAACAGTTTCTTTTTTCCATCATAAGCTCTTAGCAGTCTAAATTTAAACAGATTCCAGCAGCAAACAGTTGGTATGTGGCCAAAAACCTTTGGTAGCACTAAGCTGTAGATACAAAAAAAAGTTGAGGGATTTGTTCAGTTTTCGAGATGAAACGTTTCAGATTTGATGCCAGCAACATGCAGAACTGTGTCTGTCTTTAATGCCTTTAATGATCACAGCCACAGGCTATTGGTTTTTGAGCATATCCCTTGTATACAGATGCGTGAAAATACACAATATACTGCAGGTGTTGAAGTTCACAAACTACTTGCTTTTTTAGAAGCACTGTTGCTAAATTGTTTGAGATTGCAACTTATTGATTTGTTATTTTACTAATTTTTCAATTTTTTCCATTAGTATTACACTAATGCTGTCCTTTTTTGTCACAGACTTTTATAATAAGCATTTTTTTAAAGTTGTCATGTTTAATATGCTGTCTTCATACCATTTTCATATACGATTTATTGCATTCTGTGTTTACATTTTGCACAGTGTCTCAGTATTTTTTTTCCACATGTCATATTTTAGGAGGAAAATGTCAGCGCCTAACTGAAAGTTATAATAATGAATTTGTTCTTATAGCCCTGTGACAGACTGATCAGGGTGTATTCCACCTCTCTCCCTGTGGTAGATGGGATATGGATCCAGATCCTTGCAACCCAGAATTGGAAAAGCAGAAGAAACTAGATGCATGGATGATGGATAGACGGATAGATGTTTTCTGTTACGTTGATATTATCTATATCTAGTTGATAGCTTTTGTGTTTTGCTTTTCCACAACCGTCTGCATGAGTAAAAGAAGGCACTGTGTGGATTTTTCTTCCCTTCTTTTTTGTGTGTGTTTTGTTATTTTGCACTTACACTAGCAGCATTATTTGTATTTTTGTCACAGACCTGAGCGAAATGAAATGAAGTCGGTTGAGCATGAGCAGAGGCCTCCCGTAAATAATACAAATAAATTGATAACAACAAAAAGGTTACTTGTAAGTAAGATACATAGAGCGAAACAAGAGTGGTGGAATATTTGTTAGGGCAGTACATCTGGTTTATACTGTGAATTGAACTGCAATTCTAACTTTAGTATAAATGGATACAAAACCTCCCATAATGACTTCAATTTAAAACACCAGCACTTTTCAGTAAACAAGCATTTAACACGGGAGCTCTGATGAAGTAATTTTCTGCATCGTTTGAGACAGAATAAATCACTGAGTGGAAGTGTTGAGTTGCTGATGAGGACTGAATCAAAACCGCAGCTCACCAACGATCATCAGGCTCGTCTCACTTTCTGATTTGATCAAACTCTCTGTCAGCTGTTGCTGTTACTTTAAACACTTCTGATAGTCGCTTATAAGTTAAGGGTATTAGTTGAATACTCTCTGACTTTATTAGGATTCCTTAATTTTTTCTTTATCAATAAGTGTTTGGTGACAAAAGAAAAAAAGTGCCGAGATGTTTTAGACAGATGTGAGCAGATTCTAAAATTTCTTGATTAAAAACAGCATTAACAGACATTCTTCCCTGATTGCTCAATTTTTGAGGAGCAGATGTATGCAATAGAAACCATACCTCACTGTAGTTCTCACATAAAAATCATTTCAAAGGTAATTTTTAACCCAGCAGTGTAAATGTAAAATTTGCATTTCTAACTTTTTGCTTTTTAAACAATTTTTCATAATATTAGATTGGTATTGTACATGTCTGCAAACCACAGATACAAATCTTTGTCTTTTTCTCCACCTCAGTGAATCTGGTATGGAAATCTTATTGATGATTCTCATGTTTGGTCTGGCAAAGATTTTATGCCAGATGCCTTTCCTGATGCTAGCCCATCTATCTGGGCTTACAACCAGCACTAGGAATACACTGGCGTGTGTTTGGTGGTGGTTGGTGTTTTTAATGAGTGAAGGAAAGCAGGGGTTCATTTTATATTAGAGTAATTCACTTTACGCCGAATTTCTTTTGCCAGCCGTATCTACTTATCTTCAAATCAAAGTCAGAGATTTGGTGGATTATATGTAACAGGAACCTAAACAACATCAAAACAACAAAGGAATGTAGTTGCCACCATTAAAACAAAGCTACCAAATCTATTACACCCATGTACTGCACACACCCTTTTTTAAAAATTTTCATACACACATCTGTTGAATTACACTGTGTATCAAAAGGTCATGACATGCTATATAGGAATAAAAAAACATGATGAAAGTTAAGCAAAAGGAAGTCATGTCAGAAACCTGAGCAATAAAACAGTGAGGAGAATTTGCTCTGGTCCGACAGTATGGGACCTCTATATCAGAACTGTACTCATTTATTCATTTGGTTTTTCTTGTGGCATTTTGACCTACAACTTGCTGCACTAAAGGGAAACAACGCATATAGAGTCACATTGTTTACATTATTAACACACATCTAAAAAGTAGTGTTAGTTAAAAAATAAAGATTCATTCGGAAGACTTTTATAAGATCGTAGAGAGACATTAACTTGAGTAGACTATATAATCTATAAATAATGCAGGTCCTATGATGTTCACTCTTGCATATTAAATGTAACCTACTGTGTTCAGAGGGCTCCACAGAGTGATCAGTGCCATTGGTTGTGTTATGTCCTTGGAAAGAACAAAGTGCGAGACGTGTTATAAGGACAAGACATCAAAGATCCTGACTAGAAATCCATGGGATTTTTTTGTTGTTGTTGTTGTTTTTACAATTTTTTATATAATGACACAGAATAATGCAAGGGATTTGAACATTTTCAGCATTAGGTTGAGTTTGTGTATATGTGTGAGGGGGTGCTGATGATTACATACATATGTTTTTAACATTGAAATAAAAGAGCTCTCTCTCTCAGTCGCTCTCTCTCTGTTTCTTTTGTTAAATCATATTGCAAATATGGCTGCAGAGTGGCAAATCTTCATTTTAGAAGGACTTCTAGAAGTTTAAAGGCTATTTTGTCAGATACAGCCCATTCACTGCATCAGTGTTCAGGTAATGGAGATTACTAACAATCTGGGTGGGAAGTATGACTTGGTGGGTATGGTAGGGTTGCCAAAGCAGATCACCTGACTTCATCTCACCCTATCTGTAGCATCCTCCTCTGCTGCACCAACCCTCTGAATGGCCTCTTTCCCTACATCCTTGAATCTTCTCTGTGGTCTTCCACTTTTCCTCCCGCCCGGCAAATCCGTTGTACATTATATCCACTATCCCTCCTCTGCTCATACTCAGCCTTGCCTCTCTTACGTCTTACTCTTCCAAACCGCTCAACCTGAGCTGTCCCTCTGATGTACTCATTTCTACTCTTGCCCATTCCGGTCTCTCCCAATGAAAACCCTATCATCTTCAGCTCTGCCTCCTGTTTTTTTTTCAGTGCCACTGTTTCCAAACCATACATCATAGCACATCTCCCTACCATCTTGTAAACCTTCCCTTTCTCTCTTGCTGCTATCCCTCTGTCACAAATCACCCCCTGTTTTCTTCACTTCTCTTGCACTCGTTGCATTGGATTGTTTACCCCTGGTATTTAAAGTCATCTACCTTGATTATCTCTCATTCACACACATGTATCCTGTCTTTGTTTCTACTGACTTTCAATCCTCTTCTCTCCAAGGCATGCCTCCACCTGCCCAGGCTTGCTTCAACTGGTCCTTACTCTCACTGCATATTACAAAGTCGTCTATGAATAGCATAGTCCATGTTGATTCCTGCCTGACCTCATCTGTCAGCATGTCCATCACCACTGCAGACAAGAAGGGACTCAGAGCCAAGCCCTGATGTAGCCCTACCTCCACCTGAAACCCATCTGTCATTTCTGCCCTAACCCACTGTTCTCTTACATGTTCTGCACATACTTCTCTGACACTCCAGACTTCCTCATGCTGTACCATAGCTCCTCTCTTGGTATCCTATGTCACGTTTATGCTAAATCTAGAAAGACACAGCACAACTCCTTTTAACCTCTCTACTTCTCCATCAATACTTTCATAGCAAACATCAGATCTGTAGTGCTCTTGATCAGCATGAAGCCATGCTACTGCTCACTGATAATCACCTTGGTTCACCTAGTTTCAACAATTCTTTCCAAAGGCTGGTGTGGCTCATCAGCTTTATACATCTGTAGTTACTTCAGATCTGCACATCACCCTTGTTCTTGAAAATCCGTAACATTTCTCAGGCATCCTCTAACTTCAAGTCCACTGCCCTCTGCTCTAAACATCTCCATACCTCAACAGGTACCTCATCTTGACCAACTGCATTTCCACTCTTCATCTTCTTCATAGTTGATCTCACTTCCTCCTTACTAACCCTTTGCACTTTCTGATTGACTCTTTTCTTCTTTTCTACTCATCCTTCTTTTTATCTCATTTTATCTAAATAGCTAATTTTCCATCATCTCAACACTCTCTCTTTACTTGTTAGCACATCTCCAATTCTGTCCTTAATCACCTAACCCACTGCACATTCTTTCCAGCTTGATCTCTCTTCCTAGCTAATTGTTATAAGTCATTTTCTTCATCTAGAACAGGGGTAGGCAACCTTTCTGATGGCGAGTGCCATTTAAAATTTCCTCAGAAGTCAGAGTGCCATATGATTGCATTAGCAATAAATTTAATAACACTCTATATGAACAGTTACACAACATATAGAACCACTTTATAGAATTATATTTGTTCGCAGATGTTGGCAGCTATCAGCGAATAGTTATCAGCTATTTTGAAACAAAAAAAAGATACTTTTTATCCATAACAAGAACTCCATAACAGCAAGTACAACAGAAAATACAAATGCTATTTATGGTCTCCTCACAACAATGATAAGAAAAATAAACTCAGCCAATATGGCATGTTTGTTAATACAGAGACACACATGTTAATGTGATCTCTGGTCTCCCACTCAGAGACACAGGTCTCCGAGTGTCCAGCGTTCAGACGGCTACCTGAGGACACTCATGTGAGAGAAAATCTGCTCACACAGACATGTAGAGCCAAATACTGTCAATAAGGCCTCTGCAATGTTCTGAAGACAGTTAAACTTGTCAGGTAGTGATGTCC
This sequence comes from Oreochromis aureus, assembly GCF_013358895.1. NCBI lineage: Eukaryota > Metazoa > Chordata > Actinopteri > Cichliformes > Cichlidae > Oreochromis > Oreochromis aureus. The sequence continues at coordinate 29,265,406 of NC_052958.1, read as the reverse complement.
AGCAGGTGAAAATGCAAGCTCCATGAACACGCACAGCTGTGGATTCCAGCTGCTTCGATGTTGTATTAACTGGCATTAACTCAGCCAGCATTTTGACTAGAGACCGGCCCACCAGGTATTATAGGAAAAGCCATAAAGCCTTTGAATGAAAACAAACGCTGTTGTGACAGTGATGTACAGTCTTGTTGGTATATGTATGACTTCTATACATTTTACATCAGATAAAAACTTTGGTTGTAAGCTTCAGATAATTATTTAATAACAGCCAGACATTTTAAATGAGAATAAGAAAGTATTTCTTTGTGCCCCCCTCTCCCTGTTAATGCCCTACCTGGCCCCCTGGCAAAACTTTGCTAGATCCGCCCCTGCACAGTTACCAGCCGTCAGCTACATAGAAAAGGATCCTGGTGTTATTTGTCTCTCAGAAACAGTTCATAACTTCCCTTCAACTCATTCATGTCACCTAAAAGGTAAACCTGTTTCTCCATCACCTGTTCAGCTCTGATGATTCAGTAAGGACATCTCCTGGTTTCATCTGCATGTTTCCCTCTCACCACATATACAAAAAAATATCATGACCAGCAGCTTTTACAGCCGTGGCTCCAGCAAACATCAGCTGATACTAGAAATTAATATTAAATAAATTCTAACAACAGCTGATCAAGCTTAAACGTGCTGCTGTTGTTTAACGCGACATCCGCTGGTTTCCTCTTTCTGGCTCAAAGTGGGCGATAAATAAACAAGAGAGAAAAGCCGATCAGCTGATCATTGATCAGTTTCATGATTGAAGTAGAAACAGGAGAGAGAGGGGGGAGACTGAGAGAAGAAGAGGCAGCTGTGCAGCAAAGACAGAATAACTCCAGCTTTGTGTCTTTTTCATTGTAGCTGAAGTCCGGGACAAACTGTGTTCCTTTTCACCTCAATACGAAACGCGTAATATTTTCTCTGAATACGAGACGATTCAGTTTTTTAAGGGATGGTTGGAGACTCTAATAACTAACCTTATAAATAAAATAAGATAAAACAAGTTCAACATCAGTAACATCATAGCACCCGCCCAGCAGTATATAAACTTCGTCATGCTAGCTAGTACGCAGTACGAGTTATTGTAACTGACTGTAAAAAGTCAGCACAACGAAAATAAACTCCACCTAAACTTGGTTTATATCTGACCCAGATAGACTGCAGGTCATAACTTCTTACCTGAAGTTCAGTTCACCTGCCTCTCTGCTCCTCTTGCCTTTCCGTCATCCGCCTGCCAGCGTGTTGCATCTGCTGGCCTCCACCACTTGCTAATGTTACTGAATCTGTGGAAGCTCCGCAATAGCCACCACCAAACAACTGAGTTATTTTTACACATCTCCCAGCATCTGGCCAATCCACCACATTTCAGTGTTTATACTGTTACGGAAAAAAACGACAAAACAAAACAAAACAAAACAACAACAAAAAAAACCCCATCGGCCCATAAAAACGAAAAATCACCATCGGCCCACCGGGCAAATGCCCGGTATGCCCGATGGCCAGTCCAGCTATGGCTAGCATGCAGTATGAGTTATTGTAACTGACTGTAAAAAGTCAGCACAACAAAAATAAACTCCACCTAAACTTGGTTTATCTCTGACACATATGACTGCAGGTCATAACTTCTTACCTGAAGTTCAGTTCACCTGATACTCGGACCGGCCCCGCCTCGGGTCTCTCCTCCTCCTGCCTCCCTTCCCTTCTCCCTCATCCACCTGCTGGCCTCCACTAATGTTACTGAATCTGTGGAAGCTCCGCCATAGCCACCACCAAACAATTGAGTTATTTTTACACACCGCCCAACATCTGGCCAATCCACCACCTTTCATTGTTTATACCGTTACAAAAAAAAAAAAAAAAAAAAAAAATCATCGGCCCACTGGGCAAATGCCCGATATGCCCGATGGCCAGTCCAGCTATGGTCGTGCCATCAGTTAACCCTTCGCATGCCAACTGTGGCACGCGTGCCTAGGGTTGCCGACCCCTGATCTAGAAGAACTACAGGACTTTCCCAGTCATCTGGTAAGCTCTTCCCTATTACCCATAGCATGTCTTGACTCCTTCCTTAACTGTGGGAAACATTCTTCCTATGTCCACCATTTAATTGTTATCTTTAGCATGAATAGCTTTTTCTTGTTGATTTCCAAATTTATCCTACCGACTACCATCTGAAGTTAGGCCCCAGTCACAAAGGCCTAGAAACTGGTTGGTGACCAGTTGGTACGGAAAAGTAGGTATTTCCCAGCTAGCTGCAGGCAGTTGCTGGAGGTTGATGGTAGTCACTGTAAAATCGATTTTTAAAGCCTAAGTCATCCATGTCTACAGATTGGGCACCAATAACTAAGGAAAAATATGTATTCCTCAACCACCTGGCGAGTGACCTGTGGAGGTTTCTTGCTGTAACAAGGTGAAAATGGTAAAAAAAAGAAAAAAGAAAAAAAATATGCTGCTGTGCCATTTGATTCAGTAACAGATTGCCATCATCACCTCTACTTTGCATGTAACATGCTGATTTGTGTCCACAGACGTCTCACTTTTTAACTACTTGCTAAGTAGTGAAATTCACTGGAACCAAAACATGTTAGTTTTGGTGGTAAGGCACAATGTTAATTTGATGAATGTTCCCTGTTTTTAGTGTGCGGTGCACTTTTCAAAAAGTTCATAAGTTTCACTCATTTTGTCTTCGTGTGAACATTGTAAAGGTCACAGATTTCAAGTTGAAAAGGGGTAATATTTTGCAATAATGCAGCTCTCAGACTAGTGCACGCCACCTGAGCTGTAAGATTTATAAACACAATAGCTGTAATACCCCCCAAACCCTCAAAATATTTTAAGAGTCTGTCTTAATGTCAAAAAGATATTGAAACTGTACTTCAACTGATAGTACCGGTGCTTTCAAACAGTCGTAAAATCTGTTATTTCAGTTAGCAGACTACTCACACCCTGTTACTGGTTAACTTTGACCTAATTTGTTCATGGTTGAATGTTGGTCACTACTCCTTAGTCTATAAATTGGTGCACTGTTAGTAGGTCAACTACACAACTTTTCACTTCTATTGGCATATTTTCCTGATTACAACATCATGCTAATTTAGCCTGATTAGTAAATCTGGCTCTATGGGAGTGCAACATGTAGTATGTAGGGGTTAGTTGATGAAAAGTCCGGGATCTTTAAGAAGCCTGTTCTGTGGTAGTTTTAGCAAGATACATCAGTCTATGCTATGTTTTTTTTTCTTCTAATTTTATGCATTTTGTCACACTAGTGATGAGCTATCTCTTTCTTGGCCAGCTGCTGCTGAGAATGCTGTAGGTAGTGATGGTAAATTTGATTCTTTTTACTGAATCGAGTTTTAATGAGTCACTCACCAAAGTGAATCGGGTTTTTTGAGTCATTTGATTCACTGAGTCAGTTGACCAGAGAGTGCAAAAAATGTACATTTTCACTCACACTTAATTTCTTTCTTTCTTTTCATGTATATCCTACAGCTAAGATGACTGATTCTAAAAGAAAACAACTATTTTATAGAGCAAAAAAGAGCAAAAAAATTTCTAAAGGGAACATTTATTTTGTTTATTTTTATTTTATTAGTATTTTCCTTAAATGTGTCAAATATATATTTTCCCATCTAAACGTCCACTGAGCTGTGAGCCAGGGGGCGGTAATGCGCCTTAACATTGGTTGCCAACCAAGAAGAAGAAGAAGCCAGGAGGGAGGGGGTGAGTGAGTCCTGAGTGATTCGCTTACGCTTATGATTCAGCACAGGAGGGAGGGGGTTAGTGAGTCCTGAGTGATTCGTTCGCTCTACGATTCAGCACAGGAGGGAGGAGGTGAGCGAGTCCTGAGTGATTTGCTTACCCTACGATTCAGCACAGGAAAGGAGGGGGTGAGTAGCTCAAATGTGCTGTTAGCATGTTAGCAGAGCGATGCTACTGTGAACCGAGGAGCTATTGTCTTGATGTGAGCTTCTACTCAGGGTTTTTTCTTCCAGTTCAGAGCAGAAATGTTTTTGTTAAGATACTGGATGTTGTGTTTTTCTCCACAATTTTAATTATAAGCTAGATATATTGCTGCTAACAGCAACAGGGATGAGTCAGTGAGTCAGTTGGGCTTGTGAATCATGATTCATGAGTTAGTAAAGTGATTCTCGAGTATTGAACGATTCGTTCATGATTCACGCATCACTAGTTGTAGGCACAGTAGTCCTTTGCAGTGACCCCTCTATTCTGACCCAGATGCAAGGTCACAAAATATATTCTGTGTGGTCTCTACCAAAACAGGGTCACGATAGGTAGTGGATGCAGGCTTGCCAGATCCTCACAGCAGGCTTTGTGTGCAGAATACAGCCAACATACAGAGAGAGAGAGTCCCTCTTGTCAGCAAACAACCCCAGATATTGTGGACTGCATCACGATATACAACCCTCCTGGAAAGACTATATATTTTGAAATAAAAAGAACGACTTTTGTTCCTTTGTTTAATTATATATTTTAATTGTATTTTTAAAATGATATTTTTACTAGGACTAATAAAATGTTTGTTACCCACATGCGATAAAAATTTAGATAACTCACAAATTTACATACCCTTGTTTTGAACTTGCTTTTTTTGAAATATATTATCAATTGTGACTTAAAAAAATAACTCTGTTAACTTTGTTCACTCTGGGTTTATGGTATACAGAGACCACGTATTGTCTGGATGAACTTGAAAGAAATCTTAGAGTTGCTTTAATATTTAAACTTGGCAAGACTCACTTAAATGCAGATGAAAAGCCCGTTTTGGACAGCCTTTTTAAATTAAGGTTATTTCTGCACTTGTGATCCTTTTCTTGGCATGAAAGTGGTGAGTATAGACTCATGGGAGAAAATGATTTTCCTCATCCTGCTAAACTATCTCGTCTCTACTTGAGAAAATAGAAACGTAAAGGATTTATGATGAGCAACCTCAGATGACACGCCTGTGTGTAGATTCATGAAAAACCTTGTTAACCCTTGAAACACCATCATCCTAAGTCACAGCTGCATACAAACAGAATTGGACTGCACTAAACAATCAAATGTCTCTTGCCTTTACTGAATCACTCTTGTTCAACTGGAAAAGGAGAGCTTCTATGCTAATCAAATCTCCAAAAGCTACTTGGAGTTAATTGTTCCAATAGACGAGATGAGATTGGAAGTATGGGTTGTAGAGCGCCCCTCCCTCCAGATAAAGGCATAAAAAGTCTGATTACTGACAAAGTTTTCTTTTGCCAACAAAGATCAGGAACCTTTCCTTGATCTTGAGAATTACAAGATGCATCATAGCTTGAAAAGTCACATTCCCAAATTCTGCTATGAGACAAACTCTACAAATGGATGAAATTCAGGACTGTTAGAGCTCTCTGTGGGAGTGGGCATCCTGCAAAGATCACTCCAAGGACACACTGTATAACCTTGAAAGAGATGAAAAACAACCCAAAGGCAGCAAAAAAACACCTGCAGAAATCTCTACAACAGTTCATGTGTAGATATTTCAAACACAAATGGTCTTAAATATGGTTTTGTATTATTTACTTGCACATATTTCATACATCTAACATATTCAATTATTTGAATAGAAAGTTTCTATTGTAGTGAGATATACGGTAGTTATGTCTTAATGACCTGACAGTATTACTGAAAAGCCTAGGAATCTGGGCATTCACGCACTGAAGGGTTACATCCCAGTTTTTGTATTTTGAATACAGCAGCATTTGTTTAGGACTGTACTTCTGAGAAATGTTCCTGTAGAACTCTTCATACTGAGGTGATAGCAAAACAATTTTGTTGTAAATGCCTTTTTCTCAGGTGTGGCAGAAAAGAAGTAATTTGTTAAATGTCTATCTATACTCAAAGTGACTAGTACCACAGAATATACACAGCTTCATGTTGTAAATCCTTTGTAAACTACACATTACCCAAGTTCTCCGGTGGGTTGTATCAGTAACATGACACGATGTGTCACATTTACTGGTTCCCAATTAAAATGTCAGGTTGTCGTGGCTTTTTGTGTGCTTAAGAGCACTTTTTAAAAAAGGGACTGGTTTTTCAGAAATTCACCAAAAACCTGCAAAATATTTTAATGGAAACAGCTGTCATTAGGAAGTAACTTTCCACCACCTCAACAGACCTGAGCAAGAGGTCTAATCACTCAGAATTACTGAAAATACCTGTGTGGGTGTGCAGGGCCCATTAGTACTGGAAGTCACTTTCTCAACTCAAGGCACAGTTCACTTTGTAAAGTGCATGCCACACTTTTTTTTATAATTAGCTTAAACATTTAAGAGTATGCTCGAAACTCAAAATAAATAGTCAGACAGGCATTTTTTAAAATTATGCCTAAGAGTTCAGGTGCTCTGCGCCTTGGTCTGCCATATTTTGACCCATCAGACAAGTTATTGAGAAAAAATAGGTATATATTTTGACTGCTGCACTACTTGTACTTGTCATTTCAAGATGCTGTGGCAGATTCTAACTTCATAGTGTATGGGCTGATGTACTGTTATTATAAGATTTTAATCAATAAATGTGCAACTTTTAAAAATTGTGGTGTAGCTTTTTATGTAACACGAGTTTACACAAGTTTGTGCAAAGTTCTAGTTCATCAGTAACCACAACCTACAGCTACAGTTTCAATGCTAATGTCAGCTGAAGGTGCTATAAATGTGTTTTCGTTCTAGTGTGGCGCTCTGCTGCTTTAGGAATTCACTTCTGTTTCCCTCTCTGCAAGTCTGTCTCCTGACAACAGAGTCCATTAGTACAACGTGGCTGGTTGAGAGAGCCCTGTCCAGATATTATGCAAAATGGCCAAATGGTTGATGTGATTACAGCAGTATGATGAAGGGCTTATCCATCTTACCACTTGAAGTTACTAGCATCCCACAGACTAGACATCTCGCAGAATTAAAATCTGAAATAAATTGCTTTCAACCTGGGAACCAATCAGTCAGTCTGCTGACTTAGCTAGTTGTGGCAATGGGTACTTTTTCTGTGCTTCCAGTGTAGCCAGTAGCTATCTGTGTCAAGATTTTCAGTTTTCTCTGCGGGTCATTGTAAACTCACTCTTTTCCTCTCCTCACTATATGCCTGAATGCAACAAAAGCCAAATGAAATTGGTCTATAGAACTTTGACTACCAGCAGATTAGAAATGGAAACCAGAAACCATCCAGCACCCTTACCAAACAGATTCTGCAAATTTATATGCAAATATGAATATAATGATAACAATACACTAAACTTTAGGAATCATCAGTCAAAAAGGTACAGCTTAGTAATAAAAAAAATGAAAAGGAAACAGTGGATGATTTCTTGTAAGTACTTTGCAATATCAGAAAGAAAAAACCTTTAGACTAAAATCAGTTCATCTAAAGGAATTAAAAAGTAAATCCTTCTCTTCACTTACAAGGTCTTGTATAATCAGGCCTCAGCTTATCTTAAAGACTTCATAGTAGACCCTAATAGACCCCAATAGAGCACCTTGTTTTTAGAGTGCAGGCTTACTTGTGGTCCCTAGAATATTTAAAAGTAGAGTGGGAGGCAGAGCCTTCAGCTTCCAGGCCTGTCTTCTGCAGAACGGCTCCCAGTTTGGACTCAGGAGATAAACACTCTCAGTTCTTTCAAGATTATGCTTAAAACTTTCCATTTTGATAAAGTTTGTAGTTAGTGCATCATGGAAAGGTCCCAGCAGCCTATTGCAGTATAACTAATAGGCTTCACCTGATCCAGCCCTGAGTGTTTCTTCTTCAATCACCTTTTTCACTCTCTCTGTGTTTATACAGCACTCTGTATTTAATTATGAAATATTATTAATATCTGTCTCTCTTCCACAGCACGTCTTTGGTCTTGTCTCCCTCTCCTCCCTCCTCCACCCCTAACTGCTCACAGCAGATGGCCGCCCCTCCCTGAACCTGGTCCTGCCAGAGGTTTGTTCCTGTTAAAAGAGATCTTTTCTTTCCCACTGTTGCTCTTACTCATAAGAGGTCATCTGATGGTTGGTATTTTCTCTTTATTATTGTAAGGTTTTTACCTTGCACGGTAAAACTCTTTGAGGAAACAGCTGTTGAAGTTTGGTGCTATATAACTGAAATTGAATTATATTACTTTGAAAAACGTCATACCTGGAGAAAATATATTAGTTAGTCTGTAATTAGTACATTTACCCTAATTATAACTGAGATAATAAAATATTAGCAAGTAAAATTCTTCCTCAACAAGCAGTTTTACATGGGTTTGTGCTACTGTTTAATTGGCATTTGAAAAGCCAGACTGAAAATATGGGTCTTTAAAGCTTTGCTCAGTATATATGATGTATAATTTTCTGACCAATTTGTTCTTTTTTGTTTTTCGGGTGTGATTTGGAAGGAACCTGTGCTTTTCTTCTACCCAAACATGTCAGCTGTTGTTGTTTTTCACTGATTAACTTACTGCATCTTCAAGAAGCAAGGGAGCAGCTAATCAGCAAAATCACCTGTTGTCATGACTGTTTGGAAGGAACCAGTTTAAGTCCATAGCTCATTATTGGATTCCACTGTGCTGTAACAACTGCCAGTGGAGAGCACCAAAACAGTCATTAATTTACAAAAATGCTACATAGTTTTCCTTCAAAGTCTCTTATATATCCAGGCTGATATTATTATTGTAAAAAAATGTATTCACATATTAATACTTCCATCTGTTAAATGCCATAATTTGTTCTTAATGAGTATCATCAGTCATGTACAAGCTTGAATGAGTCACTTTCAAAATGATGGATCCCATTTTGAATTTACACAAGATGAGAATCATATTGCTGTTTACTACACCACACAACAAATGAGGACATTTCATAACAAGAACCTTCTCAATACTCATTTCCCTACAGTACATGTGGGCCTATTGAACTCTTGTTGGGCATTTTCAGGGAGGATGAGTGTTTATAAAGATGTTCTTTAATAGCGTCTGAAATCGGCAAACGCTACACTCTGCTGTCAGCATGTATGCACTTAAATTGTCGTTACATACTCTATGGGATAAAATTCTAAACAGATTTCACCCTGTTTATTATATTCAGATGTCACTGACACACTTCACCAATTACAACAAACATCAGCATTTTGCATAAAACTTTGACCTAAATGAAAACACCAAATTTATATACCATATACTTTTTAGAAAAAAAAATGCAAAAGGAAGGTGATGGCAAATTATATTAAAGAGCACAGTATCTTGCGGCACTTTTCATCTAAACAGAGACATAATTGAATTTCCCCTTTTCTTTGTGGGATGTGTGATGTCAGTGGCACTTAGAGTCAGTAAAATCAGATGCCAGAGATATATGCCTCACCTGGGGCGTCTTTAGTGATTCCTGTTACATCGTCCCAGTAACACAGGCATTGGAGTAGAAGGCTTGGCTGGTAGATTTATGCTGCTCCTCAGTCCATTAATGTCTCCTTTTTATGTGTCCATTTGGCACAGCGGCCACTCTGCTCACCTCATTTAGACCGGATGCTGTTAGGACAGTGTGAGGCCCACACTGACTCAGGTAGACAAAGAGGGAGGTGGATGGATGGTATCGCAGTTAGAGAACTCACCCTTGCACATAAGCAGACATAAGCATGGAAGATGCTGTAGCTGAACTTGGTATTATGCACGTCTTCATGCTGTTGAAAAATACAAGCTGTGTTTATGCATTTATATTATTTTAGTGCATGAATATTTTACAGCTTTGTTTATTTTTCTTGCATGCTTAAGAGTGCGTCAAGCATTGCAAGAGTGTGTGCAGCTGCAGTGGAGCCCATATATTTTGATTAATGCTGTAAGAGTTAATTTCACACATGGTAGCAAGAGAAGACTTCTTTAATTTTGTGGATTTGAAGCGACAGAAATCCTGTAATGTAACATCAATAAGCATGCTTGGTTCTACTAAAGTAGCTTCTCAAATGGTTTCCTGCAATTTCCCCTCTCTGATGGAGAAATGAACATTTTTAATGTTCTCAAGAACAAGAACTGTATGTTTGTGTTTATTTTGTTAACTTTACTGAAACATGGACAACATCCTTTTGCATGCCATTGACAGGACAGCAAAGAGAAAAACGAGCTTCATAGTGATGTCTCCATTTCAGAGTCAATCAATAAACTGTATATAAAATATCAATGCTGCTACCCATGTGTTTCTGTCCTCTGTGGTCACTTATCAAGTCAGACGTGACCACATTTAAATGAGTGGGTAAAATTCACAAAGTTTGCAGCTAACATAAGAAAGCTTTTATAGCAAGCTGCAACAATAAAGTGTATGGGTGTAATGCACAGACACAGATGACTGCTAATTAGTAGCAGACAAAGAACTTGTGTGCAGTTTGGAGTGCAAACATCTTTGATGGACTGTCTCATAAAGCAGGAGATATTATTTGTGAGGGAATTCCATTAAATATTACTCCACCAAAGGCATCATTAGCACACACATGATAAAGAACTTCAAGTCAAACAAATGAATAAGCATATATAATATCTATCTATCTATCTATCTATCTATCTATCTATCTATCTATCTATATACAGTATATATGTGTACTAGGCTTTGAACTTGTTAAATTCTGAGCTGACACTGAAAAGAATAAATAAATCAAGTGTTGTATGCTCAAGTGGCCGTCTGAGGAGCTGCACTTAAAGGAATTTACACATTGCCTTTCAGCTGCAGAGGTTTAGTTATCTGCTGTATGAGCATTTTTCAGGCTTTTTGTTTTGTCAGCTCAGTACTTACTGCACCATGTTGTTCGAATGAACCTTTCCAACACAAAATTTGACTGCACTGTTGACCTGAAAGCCTTCTCGTGCTTGAATAAATCAGATTCATTCAGCTTTGGTTCACTTTGTGTTTTGTTTTTTTCTTGCAGTCCCTCACCTTCTCCAACAAATGGACTTGCATTGCATTTTCCGACCAAGCATGACAAAGGACTTCTCAGTGCCTCCTATTCACACACTCACACATGCTGATAGGGCCAGCGCAGAGCAATTTACGTTTCAGTGTTTTTGCTCACGGACACTTTGATGTGCAGTCAGCAGGAGCTTGGGATCGAACCACCAACTGCCAACCCAGTCCCTACCTTTCATACCTTTAGGAAGCCAGACGGCGTATTTGAGAACATCTGTGCTAAAGGATTCCAATAACAACAACTACAACAACAACAGGGAAATGCTCTAGCATTTATGTGTTTTTCTAGACACAATCTTGGCTGCATTTAAAGTAAAAATTTTTCACTCATCCTATTCGGCACCAGGATGTAGAATTGTTTGGTGGATGGATGGATGCTTTTTCTCTGTAGCTTCCTAATTCATGGTTGATAATGAAAAAAAGCTTCGAGTCTTATTTATAAGTCCTGCCTTGTTCAGCTTTTAAGTTTAAGAATCCTCATTTTATCTGATGTCATGACCTGACCTGATGCCTCAGTGCCGTTCAGCAGGCTCCCCTCCTCCACCCAAGTAACATATCATACAATCTTGTCAAATCAACACGCCTCTCACCACACCTCCAGATGGGACAATCTACTTCACTCTAAAGGCAGACCTCAAGCTGCTTTTTGTACACCACTCTCCTTTTCTTTCCCTCCTTTATTTCACTTTCTCTGTCGTATTCTGGTGCTTTTTCAAAATAATTGTCAGGTTTAAACTTTCAATAATTGCAGTCATTATGCATATCTTTGCATCTACGCAGTAAACTGCCATAATAAATCCACATGAAAAGCTATAATCACTGCTGATATCTTTTAAAATGTGAAATTTGCCTCTACAGTTCGTCATTTGCATTTAAATAATAACAGTGATGTAGCTTCGCATTTGCCTCAGCAAGGAAGGTTGGACAAACATCATCATTATTCCGTGTAAGTGGGATCCTATGGCAGCAAACACATCTTTGAGCTTCTGTGCTACACCCATTAGCCATTCAGTGACAGTTGCTTGTTTGTGCAGAATTTTCCATGCTCAAACAAGTCACGCAGCACACAGGAACCGCTCGAAGTGAAAAGGTGGAACTGCCATCTACAGTATGAATATAACATCTCGGTTTGTAAAGAAGCCATTGCGCACAGACAGTTTCATAAGGGTGAAATGATAGACATCCATAGCATAATTGCTTTTTAGAAGGGCACTTGGCAGTAGTAGTTTGGAAGGAAGGAGGCAGAAGTACAATAATGATGAAATATCAATGAGATGATGAAAAAGTAATCATTCTGCTGGAGAAGCACAGAGCTCAAAAGATCCAAGTGCCAACACTCAGAAATCAATAAGTCTGATCCAATGTGGGACAATTTACACAAGACACATCACTCATCACTCCATATTGGAAAGCCCACTGCCAGATTGCCCTTCGGGAGAGATCATCACTGCTTGACAAGAATAATGCAGCACAATGTAGAGAGCCCAAAGTACATAGAAAGCCAACTTTTCATATTCAATTCATTCATGCTCCAAGGAGTGATCTAGCTTGTTTCATGCTTTGAGTCATCTGGCCTGATTCTACAGTTTAGATTAATTCAGTCAATCTGCCATTTAACCCAAATTTAATTCACATCAACAAAAAAATCATTTATTGTTCCATCTGAAACTGAGAAATAGTACTCCTATGCTCATTTACGTATTCACAACTTTATTTTGAGGCTCTACTCCTTTAATTTCCAAAAACATATTTTCTCTTTGCTGCAGGACCTCTTTTTACCCTCCCTATACCCTTTTCAATTGTGTCATCCACTTTTCAAAATCCAAGTCAGCTCTAAGTAGTCAGCTGGTAGTCAGCAAAAACACGGCATAAACCTTTCTAAGAATTGTGGGTGGCTACTGAAACCGCACATACATTTGAACATGAATGGTGAACAGAAGAGATTCTTGTTCTTGATTTAAGGGCATGTCAGGCTACATGGTAGCTGCCTGTGCCTAAGTGTCATGATATGTTATCAAGGAAAGCCTGGACTTACAGTATAACCTGGTAATAATAAAAATGCAACTCCCTTTGAAAATAGAAATATTCTTGATTTAATAAAGCTGCATAAGCAACACCAAAAAGATCCTGTAAGCACTATTGATTCATTAAATGACTCAGAAATGCATTTTAAAACAAGTTATTGAGCAGAAGGCATCTGCTAAATAAGTAACTTCTTAGCTCTGTCTTCTGTCCTGTCATGGAACATTTCCCCAAATTAAACTGAGGAAAGCCTAAGCTTATTGCTCTCAGAAGCTGAATACTAAAGGACTTAATACGTCAAGACCACATTTGTTTCAATGCCAGAGTCAGAATCAAGACATCATGTTTCATACTGAACATAATTATTGGAATTGAGTGAAGTAGAATAGACTGAGCAAATACTCTGTATGTTTCTTTCATTTTTTTAATTATTCCACAAAAGTGAATGTGTTTAAACCTTTCCTCATTATGAAATGGAGTTTGCACAGCTGATAATTTGAAGTATATGTTTTCAGTCTTATTTTTATCTTAGTGTGCATAGAGTGCAGGTGGGATTAGTGTGTTCACTGCGGCGTTCTAGACAATAATAGTTTCATACAAACCAGATTTGACAAGAATTTGAATGCAGTGTAAAATGTAAATGAAAAATCGTAATGAAGTGTAATAATTCAAAAATCATTTTAACTCCAGCCCTGTGATGGGCTGTTGATGTTTGATTTTGTCTCCCCGTACTGCAGTGAGAAACACAACCGTACATTGGTTGACCAATTATGTAACCATTCAAATTAATTACTTAAGAAATGTTATTTGTCTATGTCTTGTTTAGCATCACATATGTTTTCTGCTCTTCTGTTGGTCATGTTCCAACTTTTTTTTTTGTTGGTGGAAAAATTCAAATTGAGCTTTCAACATCAGATAGTTTGTATTTTCACTTCAATATGAAGTTTAAATGACTTTCAAGTCATTGCATTCTGTCCTCCATTCCTGCATTAGCATTAACACAGCTTACCAAGTTTTTATTAAACTGAGTTGTACATTAATTAAATAAGTCCCTTGTGTGCATGTATTGGCTACCCCAAAGCTCATTATTGTAAGTACAATGCTCAGTGACATAAATCATCTTCTTGTAGGGTTAACAAGCAGTAGAAAAACAAGAACTGCAAACAATTTGCAGCAAAGCTTTTATTAGTTTGGCAATATAAGCAGAGTTGCACAGAACTACTCTGCACACATATCTGCAGTGCCAAACTATTTCTGTCAGAATGTTCAACACAGCATTTTAGTATTTTAAAAACCTTTGCCAAAGACAGGGCCCTCTTCTCTGACAAACCAACAACATGCAACATGCAACTTTCAGAATTGTAGTATTAAAGGAGAGCATGTTGGATATGCATTTTCTCTTTGAATATACACAAATCTGCAACACCTGTCTTCACGGTTGGAAAGTCTGAGAAGGCGGTCTTCCCCTAGTGACTACATGTGTCTCCTGTTTCATTGTCTGTAGCATTCACTCCGTAACAGTCAGATCTCCCTTACACACATGCCTATATACACATACGCACACACACACATGCATGGTTTTCTTCTGCTGAGCTCCGAAATACAGAGTGTGCTGGGGCTAGATGGCAATGCCAGTAACCAGGCCTGACAGATATTCCTCTGTGGCCATTTCAGAGAAGAGAATGGGCACAGAGCCTGAAGCACCTGCTAGCAGGCTGCTACGTCACAGCAGTTGTCACCAACAATCACATTTCCTGGCTGAATCCAAATGTATGTAGGAAGGTGTGTATTTGTGTTGGCCTTCTTAACAAACCTTATCTAGCAAAATTGGCTCAATGGCACTCTTCAGTGGAGGGACAGTAATTGCATCACAAATGTCCCAGCAATTGGAGCTTATTTATTTGGTTAACTACGTGCACAAATAACAAGTTAAGGATGGTGGCATTTTGCTCCTAATGAAATGGGATTGCAGATGGTCACAAGTTTCTCAGATCTTTTAATAAAGTCTAAATTTACCGAAATGCATCCTAGCCAATCGATAATTTAATCTCTAAAAGTTAGGCAATGCACCAAAACACTTCATATATCTCTCAAAATAAGCTTGTTTGACCATAACGCTGGCAAAAACGATCAGTCAGATAACTTTAGGATGACTCACTTGCTGGGTCATGTACCCCATGACATAAACTTTATTATATCAGTTACTACTTATGGCATCCAGTAAAGCCACCATGAAAATATTCCAAATATCTATAGTGCATGCAAATGCAGGGCTATGGTGATAACCCTCCAAAATAATCAACATCAATAAAATCATCATGATAACAATGAATTAAATAATCATGATAATCATTATCATGATTATTTTAATGACCACTGGAATCATCTTTGTCACAATATCTTTTTTTTTAATTGCACTGCCACCTAAACAGAACACTGCATTTACATCTTTGTAAATGCTTGTACGAAAAACTAAACTCGCTCTCCTTATTCACCTAAATTCAGCGGCTCTCTTAGAGAACAACAACAACAAAAAAAAATTATTTAAA
This sequence comes from Oreochromis aureus, assembly GCF_013358895.1. Classification (NCBI taxonomy): domain Eukaryota; kingdom Metazoa; phylum Chordata; class Actinopteri; order Cichliformes; family Cichlidae; genus Oreochromis; species Oreochromis aureus. The sequence continues at coordinate 29,249,883 of NC_052958.1, read as the reverse complement.
AAACACTGTGCCAAAACAAAAAAATTAGATTGATGGGTTACAGCCTTCATCTTTACATTCCACTTCATCCTATAAATGAATCTTTATACAGAAATCTTGCCAGACTAAAAGATCACCACCCCTGGCCTGCTTAATAAAAAAAAGAAATTATTTTGGAGTTATTAATATTAAAGTTTACCGTCAAACTGGCTTGAGAGTTTATACATAATGTATTATTTTTAAAGTGGAAATAAACCAAATTTGGTTTCATTCTTTTTTAAAGAGTTTTTTAACAGTTTTGAGAGAAGTGTTGAATAAATATGTTGTTTTGCAGGTGGTGGAGTATAAACCAGAATTTTCTTTATGCATTCTTGAAAAAGTGGCCATTGCAATTTGTGTTAACAGTAATACAAAAATATTCAGTTTTGGTCCATATATACTTATATATTGTGGACTATTCTGAGTCATAAACTTATCCTTCTACTAATCTATTTACTTAAGAGGAGATTTTTGTGTGATCATGTATAATCTATACTGCTGAAAGAAAGTGATGGGCTAAATATTAAATGTACTATACACTGAATGAGACTATTATATTCCAACTTTCCTCTAATTTAAAAAAAAGTAAAAAAAAAAAAAAAGTAAAAAGAGCTGTGTGATCAATTGCAAAGGAATGATCTATTTGAAGAGTTTCTTTCAGAGTTCAGAATTCACAGTACAGAAACAGCATTAATTAAGGTTACAAATGACATTTTTATTGCCTCTGACACTGAAATCACTTCTGTGATTGGCCTGTTAGACCTCAGTGCAACATTAAGTACAGAGATTAGAGTACACTGTGGGTATTAAAGGAAACGTGCTGCAGCAGTTTGAATTGTATTTATCTGATAGATTACAGTTCGTGCATGTGACTCTTCTTCATACACAAACGTTTGTCATGGAGTTCCACAGGGTTTTGTGCTCGGTCATTATACATGCTTCTATTAGGCAATAAAAAGACTGCATACATTTTCATTTATTAATTCATTTTCTTTGCTGGGCTACAAAGTCCACAAAGCACATCTAGACTGGTTGGGCAAACATCCAACCCCGTTAAAATATTTTCCAATGGATAAAGAGGATAGCCAGTTTTATCCTTGCCTATTTCCTCTTGAATTCGAGGTTTGACTAATAGTTGCATTGTGTTCTCTAGTTCCATGGTGTAGATATTCCCGGAAACCTTCCCAGGAAGTCTGAGTAGCGTGATCTTCATATAAATGGAACACATCCTCTGGTCCACAACAGTCTACCAATCCAGAGTTTCTAAAAGTACAATGGGAGCCACAGCCTTCATCTATCAGGCTCCTCTCCTGTGGAACCAGCTTTCAGTTTGGATTCGGGAGATAAGACATTCTGTCTCTTGTAAAGATTAGACTTAAAACTTCACTTTTTGATAAAGCTTATAGTTAAGGCTAGATCAAGTGACCCTTCACCATCCCACAGTTATATTGCTATAGTTCAGACCTGCTGTTGGACTTTATGTGACGCACTCTGATGCATTGGGCCTTTCTTTCTCACTCCCCTCATGTTTATATACCACTGCACCATGTCATAAAATGTTTTTCATCTCACCCCCTAAGTCTGAATTGAAACAGAATTTTAAATGCTTAAAAAAAGTATTTTAGTTTAGAGAAATATCAATTCTCACAAGAGGAGGATGTTCTGCCCGTGTTTGCATGGGTGTCCTCCCATAGGCCAAAGATATGCAATTAGTTAGGTTAATTAGGGTCAGGTTAACTGGTAATTCTAAATTGCCCATAGGTGTGAATGGTTGTCTGTTTTTCTGTGTTAGCTCTGCACAAAAATGGGGACCTGTCTAGCGCGTACCCTGCCCCTCACCCCTGATAGCTGGGATAGGCCCCAGCCCTGCTGCAACCCTGATAAGGATAAGCCGAAGAGAATCGATGGATGGACAAGACAATCACAAATATATGCATGGGTTAATTAAACTAGCTGCTTTACAGATTTCACTTTAACATGGTAATTCCTGTGTCAAAGTTTAACTTTCAGTAGAAGATTACACTAAACGTTTCCCCTTTCCTTTCTGACCAGCTAGCTAAAATCTCCAAAAGTTGAATCTGTTCATCTGGACGTAGCGTTTTGTGGGAGAAACGTTTCGTCACTCATCCAAGTGACTTCTTCAGTCTCAGCTGACTGCAGGTTTCCCCAAACCTTATAAACAGTACATTTGCATAATGACTGAAACCAGCCCACTGAAGGAACAATGGGCTGTGAGGTCAGTTCCTTAATCATAATTATGCAAATTCCCATGACCATTGATCAACAATCACTGACCAAAACCCACTGATCAAAGAACACTGATCAATGGCCATGAGTACCATTCACAGAAAGTTGGGGAATGGCTGCAATCACAGCATTGTAAGATGGTGAAAGATGTACCCTTAGGCCCCCTCCTCGATTCAGAGATGGTCTTTCCCTTTTCACGTAAATGGCCTCCTTGACTCCGTGCTCAAACCAGCGTTCCTCCCTGTCCAGGATGTGTACATCCTCATCATTGAAAGAGTGTCCACTGGCCTGTAGGTGTAAATAGACTGCAGAGTCCTGGCCTGATGAGGTTGCTCTTCTGTGTTGTGCCATCCGCTTCGCTAGAGGTTGTTTGGTTTCCCCGATGTATAAATCCTGGCAATCCTCCTGGCACTTAACAGCGTAGACAATGTTACTCTGTTTGTGTCGGGGGACCCGATCCTTGGGGTGGACCAGTTTTTGGCGCAGCGTGTTTTGGGGTTTAAAAGCCACAGAGACCCGGTGTTTAGAAAAAATGCGTCTCAACTGTTCCGATACTCCTGACACATATGGGATCACTACAGGTTTTCGCCTGGGCAGCGGTTGTCCTTCTCTCCTGGATCGGCTGGAGCTTTCTTTAGGTGTCTTTCCCGCTTTGACAAAAGTCCAGCTGGGATAACCACATTTACTCAGGGCCTTCTTGATGTGCTGTCCTTCTGCCTCCCTGGCCGCTGTGTCAGTGGGGATGGTGTTCGCTCTGTGTTGTAGCGTCCTGATGACACCCAGTTTGTGCTCCAGTGGATGATGAGAGTCAAACCTTAGATACTGATCCGTATGTGTAGGTTTACGGTACACGTCAGCTTTTAGATGTCCCCCATTACTGATGGAAATCTCACAGTCTAAGAAGGCTAACCTGCCACTTTTCATATCCTCCCTGGTGAATTTGATGTGTCGGTCCACCGAGTTAATGTGATCCGTGAAATGTAGTACGTCCTGAGATTTGATTTTCACCCAGGTGTCATCCACATATCTGAACCAATGGCTTGGTGGTGTTTCAGGGTAGGATAGCAAAGCCCTCTTTTCCACTTCTTCCATGTACAAATTGGCCACGATGGGTGAAACTGGGGAGCCCATGGCACACCCATGTTTCTGCCTGTAGAACTGACCCTTGTATGTGAAGTAGGTGGAATGAAGACACAGTTCCAAAAGCAAACACACTTGGTCGATGCTGAGGGTGGTCCTGTTGCTGAGGTTGGTGTCATCCTGTAATCTCTTACGGACTACCTCCAACGCTTCCGTGACTGGGATGCAAGTGAAGAGAGATGTAACGTCGTACGAGACCATGGTTTCATCTGCCTCCATAATGACATCTCTCACCTTCTCAACAAAATCCAGGGTGTTCTGGATGTGGTGTTCAGAGCTGCCCACCAGCGGGTTGAGGATCGAAGCCAGAAACTTGGAGATGTTATAGGTGACCGAGTTGATCATGCAGATAATAGGTCTTAAAGGTGCACCCTGCTTATGTATTTTCGGTAAACCATACAGACTTGGTGTAGACTCCCCTGGGTACAGCCTGTGGTATGAGGTCCGGTCAATAGCCTTGTCTTGTTCTAACTGCTTCAGACAGTCTATGACCCTCTTCCTGTAACCACTTCCTGGGTCTCGTTTCAGGGGGTCATAAGTATTTTCATCACTGAGTAGTGACAAAATCTTCTCATGATAGTCTTTCTGGTTAAGCAATACTGTGCACCTACCCTTGTCTGCCGGAAGGATGATAATGTTGTTGTCATCACTAAGTGAAGTGAGTGCCTTCCTCTCCTCCATGGTGATGTTGGGAATGCATCAAGAAGCTAGCTAAAATGTTGTTGAGAATGACGTTTTAGCTCTTTTTTTAGCCTTTATTTAGTTTGAGTATACTTTTGTCCTTTAAATCATGGAGTTGCAGCTTCAGGTGAGTTGTGTGGCGTGAAATAAATGGTTCTTGGCTTTGTAGTTTTCTTACAACTCATTCTCAGACCTTGCCATCTGACTTACTAATCGATGAAGCCCCTGGTATTTACATGGAACTAAAGAGCGTTCAAAGCCAAAGTCTTTGAACACATACACAAGTCTATATGTGTGTACTTGATTGTATGTGAGTGTGTGTGGTGTGCTATGTGTGTCTACGTCATTCTGTATTTGTTTTCTGACAAATAATCTATGCACACAGCTTGGGAGTGTGTGTTTATGTGTATGTATTTGGAGCTGCAAGCTTTGGGAATTTGCAGAGAGGGCTGTCTCAGCAGAGTCACACAAGTGGAAAACAAGATCATCATTCCCTACAATGCATCTTTAACCACAGCAAATATGAACAAGAGTAAGAGTACCACAGAGAGACTTTAAGAAAAACAAGAGCGACTGGATAACGACTAGAACATTTTATGCTTTTCTTTCTTGGTGTTGTCATGACTAAGCTCGCCATATTTAGACAAAAAAACAGAAATTCTCTTTGCACACTTTTGCATCACGTTTAGTACACAAAAACCTTGAAGAGAACTGACAAACAGATAAATTAAAGTACAAAATAGATATTTTATCCAAGAATACAAGCAGGACATGTGGTTCTTCCTGACTGAGACAGATTGGAATTGTGCAGAGGGAGGAATGAAATCCAAACTTCATCAGGATGAGCCAACAAGCAGAGAGCTTTAAAGTGAAATGAGGAATGAAAGGACATTGCCGCCATGGCACACATTACCTTCACACGCGAGGAGCTCATCAAACGGACCTGATGGCTGCTGATAGAACAGCTCTGGAGTGATGCGGAGGACCATTCACACAGAGTCCATATCAGCATTTCTATGTGATTTCAAAGTCATTCAGGTATTCCCAGGTGGATTATTACCACTATGTCATAATGGCAAGAGCTATTTGACTGTGGGGTCAGTGTGTATACTTCTGCACAGCAGTGGTAATCTAATATTCATTCATTATTCACACATCTTGAGAAAGAGAATTCATGTATCTTAGATGCATTTGAGGTAACCGTGCAATTAAATTCAGCTTTAATGCTGATATTTCAGGGGAAAATGTCAGTGACTGTTTAATTGCACTCATTGAGTCCCTGACGTTTGTTTCTCTAATCTTTTAAATGTCCTTTTTTCCAATGTGAAATATTAGCAAAGCCTGTCGTACTTCAGTTTGAATCCTGCATTGTTTACATTCATGTTTGCCTGCTGCCAAGCTGCTTTGTTACCTTTTGCTGGGGATTAGCATATGTCCTGCACACAGTTAAGCGGAATAATGTGAGCAGACTATTAATCAGGTGAAAAAAACAAAAAACAAACCTGGCCATCCTTAAGTAAGTGGATGAGACAAGCAACTGACACACACTCAAAGAAACAACATTAAAACTAAAAATTATTCTCCACTGATAGCCTTAAAATATTATTAGAAGTCACATTTCATGCTTTGACTACATAGTTATCATTTACCTAAACCCTTATGGCTATTAAAGATTCAGCACTTAGAGGCGTAGAAGCATTACCTTCTAGGTATTACTTACAATGAATCCCAAAAGTGAGACGTTTTTTACAGCAAATGAAAATGTCTATACACCTCAAACTTCTTCTGGTATAAAACCTGCTTCCGGAGTCGTTTACGAGGTTACCTGTCAGGCAACCAGGCATATGGGCTTCCTCAGAAACACCGGTCTCCTGCTCCAAGTTTGAAAAGTGCTGCTGCATTTATTCAGACAGCTGTGGCTACTTTTGCTTGCCTAGAGAACAGGGCCCCCACTTCCCCAGCAACTGTGAAGGAGGGAGACAATTATGGAGATTCATCACTGCAGTTTGTCTTCAGGGCACAACTCATCTCTGGAGAGGGAGAGAGATAATTCTGCAATGTGTCGAATGACTTGCAGATGTTATGTGTCACATAGCACAAAGGAACAGCCTTTCAATAGGCATTTACTGCAGTCTCAGCATTGTTTTATAGGAGTGATATGTATGTTTTTGTAGCAGCAGGGAAGTTTGCAGATGCTCGGTCTAAGCACAATGAGGTCAGATGTTCATATATTTTGGAGACCTCAATACCATGACGTAGAATCACTAGTACATGTAGCATCAAGCATAGAAAACAACTTTGCATTTAGACTTATTGTCTGTTATCACATGTATGAATTCCAGTTAAAGAAGTCTATAAGAAAGACCTGTTTAAGGGTAAGAGCAAGAGCTACTTTCTACCAATCCTTGTGAAAGTTTCGCCTATTTAGCAAACCCAAACAGGAAAGCTTAAAAAGAACTGCAAGGCAAAACTGAATGTATGAGATTTCTGTCTTCTGAAAATGTACCTACTTAGCATACGGCTAAAACACACCCAACTGCTCTGTGAGAGAAAAGCTCAAACTTGCAGAATAAGATCTGCAATCATTCCCTACATCTGTACTCGTTAGTGGTGTGTTCATATTTAGTGAGCAAAACATGCTTTAGCAGAAGACACGAGTTGAAATGAACAAGTCAACAAATTATTCAGCTTTTTTAAAACACAGGCCAGATGGGCCTCTAACCGTTTGAGATTGCAAACACAGTCATCACTAATGCACCAGCAAACATTGGCCAGACAGAAGTGCAGCATCATAGCCAGGCGCCTGCCTGAACTGAAACTGTTACAATCCTACGCTTGCTGGCCAGTTCAGAGATAGGGCAAGCAGTTTCTGAACCAACAGAATACCAGATATGGAAATTCTCTCTGGCACAGATTACAGTTTTTCAATTTAAAAAAAAAAAACTCCCACTGTGCTTCTTTAGAAGCTTAGTGGAATATGGAGCTGAAGCGACTATTCAATAATAGTGAAAAAAAAGCAACCAACTGGACTCAGTGATGTGTTAAAGCCTGAGCCAGAAAGACAAGTACATTATAAGCCTGTGAGCTAATTAGAATGGAATCGTAGATTGCACAAGCAGCTCCGTTGTTGGAATATAGCTTCTCTTATGTGGCTGTAGCGTTTAGAAGGAATTATCAAGTCTTTATCAGTCTGTCGTAATTGTTAGAATTCAAAATAGATAATAAAAGCATCATTTATACAAGGTAAGTGTGCCGCAACACCTGAAGATGCTTCTTTTAGTAATTAATGTGATGCAGAAATTGGCACAGCTGAGTCAGATAGAAATATTTTTAACAGATGTATTAAATTATTTTAAAAAAATGTAAATTAATGTGCAGATAGATAGATAGATACTGATCAGTCATAACGTTTTGACTACCTGTCTGATATGGTGTTAGTCTACCTTATACTGCCTAGATCATCAGTCCAAGGACTGCACTAGAAGCCTTGAAGGTGTGCAGTGTCTGGCACCACAATGTTAGCAATAGATAAGGTCCCGTAAGTTGTGAGGTGGAGCCTCCATGGATCGCACTTGTTTTGTCCATCACATCACACAGACGCTCAACTGGATTGACATCTGGAGAATTTGGAGGCCAGATCAACACTTTAAATTCGTTGTGTATATGTTGTAAATGTCACAGTTATTTGTTTGGTGGTTTCAAGCCTTTGAATCCCACTTTGATTCCTTTTGATTCAAGGTTCAAGGTTCTTTATTTGTCACATGCATAGTTATACAAGTATAACACACAGTGAAATGTATCCTGACACGATCCTCAACATGCGCAAAAACATGGGGGGGTAGAGGAATAACATTATAAATATATATATATATATATATATATATATATATATAGTATATACATTGGGTGAATGTGCAGTAGAAGCAGCAGCAGGTGAATTCTGTACATTAATATGAATAGACATCTGACTATTTTACAGAATGGACACTATAAACATATTAAGTTAAAGGAAGTTAAAGGAATTGAGTGTCTGGAGGAGAGTCTCAGTCAATTATAGATGATGTGAGATGGCGGGTGTGTGTGTGGGGTGGGGGTGGGGGTGGGTGTGTGGGGGGATGGGGGGGGTGTTGGTTTAGGGTCCGGATGGCTTGAGGATAGAAGCTCTTCTTGAGTCTCTCTGTCCTTGCCCGGATGATGCGGAACCTTCTACCAGATTGTAGAAGTTGGAACAGTTTGTTGCCAGGATGGGACGGGTCCTTCAGTATCTGCGTTGCTCTAGTCCGGCATCTCCTGGTGTGGTGTCCTGAAGTGGGGGAGAGCAATCCTGCAGCAGCGTTCTGCTGTACGGATCACTCTCTGGAGAGCTTTTTGGTCCTTCACACAGCTGTTCCCGAACCACGCTGTCATGTTCTGTGTGAGGATACTCTCCACAGCGCCTGTATAGAAGATCCTGAGGATCTTTGGAGAGACCCTGAACTTCCTTAGTTGTCAGAGGTGATACAGGCGCTGCCTAGCCTTCTTGGTCTGGACCTGAATGTGGGCAGCCCATGTCAGGTCTGAGGAGATGTGGACACCAAGATATTTGAAGGACTGCACCCTCTCCACTGGAGCTCCATTGATGAAAATGGGTTTGTAGTCTCTGTGCTGACTCCTTCTGAAGTCCACCACCAGCTCCTTGGTCTTGCTGACGTTCAGCTGGAGGTGGTTGTCCTGGCACCATGATGCCAAATTCTTCACTTCGTCCATGTAGGCCGCCTCATCGCTGTTGGAGATGGCACCCAACACCACTGTGTCGTCAGCAAACTTCACAATGGTGTTGGAGCCGTGGGTGGCCACACAGTCCGAAGTGTAGAGGGAGTAGAGCAGTGGCGAGAGGACACACCCTGTGGTGCTCCTGTGTTGATGGTGATGCTGTCGGAGACACACCCACCCACCCTCACCACCTGAGTTCTGCCGGTGAGGAAGTCCAACACCCATGCACACAGATGGCTGTTGAGTCCCAGGTCCCTCAGCTTTGTGAACAGTCTGCTGGGCACTATTGTGTTAAACGCTGAACTGTAATCAACAAACAGCATTCTCACATAGTTACCCTGTTTCTTGTCCACGTGGCTGAGGGTGGTGTGCAGGACATGGGCGATGGCGTCTTCAGTGGATCTGTTGGGTCGGTAGGCGAACTGGAGCGGATCTGTGGAGTCTAGGATGGAGGAGGAGATGATGTTCTTCAGCAGCCTCTCAAACACCTTCATGACTACCGAGGTCAGCGCAACTGGCCGGTAATCGTTCAGGGATGAGGGTTTGCTGTTCTTGGGCACCGGGATGATGGTGGATCTTTTGAAGCATGTGGGGACCACAGACTTCGCCAGGGACTCGTTGAAGATGTAAGTGAACACACCTGCTAGCTGGTCAGCACAGCAGCGCAGCAGACGGCCGGTGATGCCGTCTGGCCCGCCGCTTTCCTTGTGTTCACTCTCCTCAATGCCGCTTTCGGACGTCATGCTCCGCGGCTGGTCACCGGTCTCTCGTTGATGACGTCATTGTCCTCGGTAGTCCAGCGGTAGATGGCATTAGCCGCCTGGCTAACCTCGAAACGGGCGTAGAACTGGTTCAGCTCATTGGTGAATGCAGAGTCGGCGTTGATCGGCGCAGTGTCCCTGGGTTTGTAGTCCGTAATGGTGCGTAGTCCGTGCCACACACTCCGTGTGTCGCCCTGGTGGAAGCGGGACTCCACACGCTCCCGGTACCGGTGTTTGGCATCTCTCACCGTGCGCCGCACGCCGTATGATGCCGCTTTGTAGGCGCTCATATCGCCAGTGGCGAGACCCGCGTTGTAGGTGGCGGTCCTGGCGTTTACTGCAGCGCGGATCGATCTGTCCATCCACGGTTTCTGGTTAGGGAATGTGGTGATTCCTTTATAAGAAGGACTCAGAGAGTCAATCACTCACACAAAACCCGAGTTCACTCCATTTTTGTCCAATGACAATTGGAAGCAGTGTGAGCGATTTCAAAGAGTTTGCTCCTTCCAATAAACTCCCACATAAGACAGAACAGAATATCTGCAATCAGTAAATGAGACAGATGCTCCAGTATATTGGATTAATGTTTGAGCTGCACAAAACTAAAACGATCATTTCCATGGTGCAGTCTGGAAAATTCCTGGGTGTGGAATGAAGCAAATCCTTTATAATCCTATGAAGTCTCATTGCTATCGCACATCAGTACTGTTTTTTAAGAGAAAAGTTTCTGGCTGAGCACACTGTATTTAACTAACCATGAAACACTAAGGCGTGTATTTAAAGTGTGACTATGAAACTGATGCATTTAAATGTAATTTTAACCACTGGGACGCGAGGATTATGATGACTCCCATTAGTTGAAAAATTCAGCATTTAAGTAAGGAAGCTTACCTGTTTTTACTTTGAGTAAAACTTTCTCAACAGAAAGCAGCTGTTATCTGGTGCACTCGGCAGCAGGCTGCCCTGACACAACATAGCACATTTTAGTAATCATTTCCTGTCCTTTGAAACATTTTCTGTGGACAGCACACCTTGGCCTATATTCAATATGGTCTTCATAATATGAAATGTACTCATTTTTGATTGAATAACTTCAAGACTGGCGGGCTCAGCTCTGAGTTCTTTTGCACTCATTCCCCCAGCACATCCTGTCCTCTTTTATAAAAACCCTCTTTGCACATGACAGCAGGCAGGCTTGAGTATGAATCGGATTGTGGCTCTGATTGACTGGGAAAAAAAAAAAAAGTTTAATCTTTATTTAAATGCATTCATTAACCCCCCTCCAATGTTGGTTGCAGTGCACTGACAAATGTCTTCACCTTGAATCCTTTGCAGGCTGGAATTGCAGATGGTGTACAGAGAGCATTCCATGTAGCATCTAAGTACCTCAGCAGGAGGGGCAAAATGACTGTCAAGGAGCATCAGTGTGGATGGGGTGATAACGCTGTCCCACTGCTCTGCTCCCACCTCTTTTCTTTCCTTCCGGGCCCAACAGCATCCATTCTTCCTTATGTAAATGTCACCATGTTGCCTTATAGACCCCACAACATCCATCTCCTTGTGGAAATGCCACAGCATCAGCACCACTGTGCATCGATCCAGTGCCGAGGCTGAAAAGGGGTCAAGAAGCACGGTGCTCTTCCAGGAAGAGGTATTTCGGTTTTGGACTGCTTAAAAGATCTGGACGCACAAGCGTGTCAGATTCAAATGGCCTCGTAGAAGCAGAACGTGGAGGTGGCTGACAAAAATAGGGCCTGCGAAGAGAGAGGGAACAGAGACAAATGCAGCAGAAAAAAAATAAAATCTGATATCTATTTTTCATTCTCTGTACACAGTGTGAGGGTGCCTGTCGCTCTGCGCGATAAGGAGTGGTCCAGGTTTAGATTAATGACCTGCTTACGGAGCAGCACAAAATCAGTACAGATGTTGTGCATGGAGAAGATGACTTTGCTGACAAGCACTGTGTCCTTTCTGTCAACAGCAGAGACTCCCAGCCCCTACTATTACACTGACACCCCCACTGAGTTGTATCACGCTGATGAAAATCTCTCACCTCTGAATTTAATCAAAGTATTTTCAGTTATTTCTGGCTCAAACAACCCATCCCCTCCTCCGGACTGTCCCTTCATCCCCCACAGAGCTGCACTAGATGATTTCATCAGCTATATCAAAGTGATGCCTTAACAATAGCCTTTTTATTAGTTAACATTAGCTTCCTTTGCTAGGTTTGTGTCTGTGTGTGTGTGGGTGGCAGTATTGGCAGCTTAATCACCTACATGATGGGACATTAGAATCGAGGCAATTCAGTCTCAGATTAATTGAAGGACAAATGGTCAAATTTCACACTTAATGTGGACACAGTAAAGAGCGCCTACCGTGTAAATATAGCACTGTGTGTTTCTTCAACTCAGGTCTTTGTCTACATCCTGTCTCCCATAATTCTGAAATCCATCATTTCTCATGTCTCCCACCCTGTGAAGGTTCGGTTTATTACACACATTATAATAAGGGGCAGCTATTCTAAGATCCTTGACAGAGGGTGTGGTGGGAAATCTTTACAAAACTAATTGGCGCTTGGGTTATATAAGGATTTGAATTGCATCTGGCACTAGTGCGGTTTCAGTGCTGGGTTTGATTAAATAGCTGGACCTCCTGTTAGACACAGTTGGGTTGGCACCACTTGTCTGCGCTTACTGGCGCTTCTCCTGGGCAGCTCTTTCCTCTCCCATCTGGCACCACCATCACTGCCAGTAAGCTTCTCACACTGTTTCACTCTGTTCCCCTGTCTGTCTATCCCCCACTATGAACTTTCCTGCAAAGGATTGCCTTGATCTATTGTTTGATGCTGAAACACAAAGTGTGCAAAGTCTGCATATCACACAGAGCTGCTGAAATAAACTGTATACTTATTGTCATTTGCTTCATTTATTTCAGTAACCCTATAGTCGTTGTAGAGATCTTAGTATGCAACTTTGTTTGTTTAATTCTCTTTCTTTTGGCTCTATTTATATATATTTTTAGAAGACTCATCACACTATTAATTCAGTAACTAGAGAAGCTGTGAATACAGTTACAATTAGCTTTGCTAGTGTGTTGATTGCAAATCTACCTTTTTTTTTTTCCTCTAATCTAACCAAGTAGTAATTTTAACAGTGACAACAGTAACAAATTCAAACATTAAAATGCAAACAAAATTAATCAGGGAGAGAAAAAAAAAAAAGCCAAAATTAGCAAAGTGGTGCAATTGCTAGTCCTGTCACTTCACAGCAAGACATTATTGTGTCCACTGGCTGGCATGTCCATCAATCGTGCAATGGACTGATAAACATGTGGCCCCTCCAGGGTGCACCCCGCCTCTCACTCTATGGCAGCTGGGATAGGCTTCAGCCCCCTACAACCTTGAATTGGATGGATGGATGGGTTTGCTTCCTGGATGACAACCTTATGAACTCTTGTGGTTCCTTTCTGATTTCTTACGTTCTTGCATATTTGTCACACTTGTGTCACACAATATTTCAGATCATCAAACAAATTGTATTTTCAGACAAAGATAACCCAGGTAAATAAAAAATGCATGTATTATGATTTACTTATTCATGGTAAAAAAAAAAACTATCCATACAATCCAGTTATCAAAACTTGGAACAGTGGTGAACTTTCCAAGGAGTGGCCAGCCTACTATATTACTCCAAGAGTGCATCAATGGCTCATCCAGGAGGTCAAAAAAGAACCCAGAACAACGTCCAAAGAACTTTAGGCCTCATTTGCCTCAGATATTCAACAACAAAAAAGAGACTGGGCAAAAAATGGCCTAGACGGAAGAGTAACAAGGAGAAAATCACTGCTGACCAAAGAGAACCCAAAGGCTCATCTCATATTTGCAAAAAAAAAAAAAAAAAAAAAAAAAAAGGCTAATAAGATCCTTAAAATCTTTAGGAAAATGTTAAATGGAATGACAAAATAAATAAATGGATAAAAGTCTAGGGTAAAACTAACAGCATTTCAGAAAAAAGAACATCATACCCACAGTCAAACATGGAGGTGGTAGTGTGATGGCCTTGGACTATTTGTTACTTAATGCCTTGCTGTAATCAGTGGAACCATGAATTTTAGTCTCTACTGGAAAATCCTGAAGGATAATGTCCAGCAATCAGTTGGTGTGCTGAAACTTAAGCACACTTGGATTATGCAACAGGACAATGGTCTGAAACACAGCGGCAATTGCTGTGAATCGCTAATAAAAGAAAAGTAAGAAAAAAAGTGGCCTATTCAAAGTCCAGACTTAAATCAGATTGAAATGCTTTGGCATGACTTTAAACAGGCTGTTCATACTTGAAACTGCTCCAATATAGCTGAATTAAAACAATTCTGAAAAGAAGTGGAGGCCAAAATTCCTCCACAGCGATGTGAAAGACTCATTGCTACTTATCGCAAATGCTTGATTGCAGTTGTTGCTGCCATGGGTGAAACAACAAGTTATTGGGTATAAGGGGGAAATACTTTTCCAGATAGGATCAGGTGGGTTTAAAAATATTTTTTCTCTCAAAAAAAATTACATCATACATTTGATAGGACTGCATTTTGTATTTACTCTGGTTATCTTTGTCTAATATTACATTTGCCTGATGATCTGAAATTTAAGTGTGAAAAATATGCAAAAACCTAATAAATCAAGAAGATGGCAAATACTCTTTCACAGCAGAGTAAGAGGTACAATCATAAAATCCAGTGACACTGACTATAAAAATCAGAATCTACTCTTTAAGTTTACGTGTCGGAGTGCTGCAATGCTTTCATCACGTCCCTTTCTGTCTAGTTCTGACCACTTGCACATATGAGTCTGTGATGTGTGCTGGATCTTCTTCAGTGTGCCCAAATCGTGTACCTTTCACTTGAATTCTATTTTGAGGAACCAGAGCGCAAAATTCACCACATAAGGCTGGAGGTGAGGAAAGACTGCATTCGCATACACAAATTCAGGTTGTCAAAACAGAACTTCCAGGGCGCAATCTAAACGTGGCAGGTGGAAACAAGCGCACAAGGATACAAATTTGAAAGTTAGATCAGATACATTTAAATTAGATTTGTTTTTGGTTACTGCTCGTTCACTGATTCTTTTATGGGCCAGGTTACCAAACCCTTTTTGCCGGTGAGAAAATAAATTTACCTTGAAATGTAATTGTATTTGCAATTTAGTTGCATGGTGAGATATCTTTTTATGAGACAGGACAGGATAGTTCTGAGAGAGCTAGACATATTCTTTTCAATGCTTTTTCCCCACCCTGTTCCCCAAGAAGATAAAGGTGACTAATAGAGACTCATGCTGAGACTGCAGGCATTTCTGACAGTCAGGAATTCAGAGAGGCATCGGGGGGCTTGTAGGAAAGGACACCTAATGGCACATATTACTGTGATTTTCATTGGTAAGATCTGCAGTGACAGTGTCGATGTGCTATGGTGAGGGTACGTGTGAAAAGGTATGCTGTCTTAAAAAAAAAAAGACACAAAAGATTGCCTCTACAAAAAAGAACACAATGTAAGAACCTAGTACATAAACCAGCAATGGTCCAGCATAACATCTCATTTTTTCCCCACTTTTAAATAAAATAGCAAGTACAGCTCATCATGTTCTTCACGGCTGTCCAGCAGCGCTGTTGCATTTCCCCAGACTTTCGCTCTTCGGGCATTAGTGTCTGCTGCTTCACAAACGTGTGCACACACACGATAAGTGCTGCAAGCTGCTCTTTTCTCTCAAGTACTTTGGCACAAGAACGGTGGAAAACAAAATATGTTTCACATTTGTGCTGTGAGATCTCTCATGACTTAATCCAAATAAAAGATTTTTTTTAATGTGCAGTGACTTGTCATCCGTGTCACATCAGTTAGTGTACCCAGAGCTGTGTTGGCTGGACAAGAATTCACGAGAGAGAAGCTCGCTTAAAGTGAGAGAGACAGAAAAATGACAGTCGTGACAGCTGTGTACACGACCAGCTTGAGGAGGAGAGGATGAATAAAAAAAGTGAGTGGCACCATTTTTTGGAGCAAAGTAACCTCCGTGATTGCTTGCTACAGAACTAGGAAGTTATGCAGCCAGTCAGTGAAGACAGGTGTCAGAACAGTGAGTGCTCAAAAGAAAGGCAGGTACAGTAAATGTAAAGGAAGTTTCAAGTTTTATACATTTAACCCTTAAAACTCAAAAGGTGGTCTCATTAACTTATAGCAGTCAACAGAGGGTCACAACAGCTTGTGAAATAATGGAAAAATTGAATCAGTTGATTTGTGTTACTAGACATCAGTGTTCACTTCATCACAGTTTTAGTCAATGACCTTTATTTCTGCAGAAAACAAGATGGTGACTAAATAAAAACTAATGCACCAGGAAAAAAAAAAAAAAAAAACAGTGTTGAAACGTAATCGCACTTTTGTCAACAAATAAAAACTAGATGAAAATATTCTACAGATGTAGATAAGTGTCATGATTCGGCTGTGTGGCAGGCAGGATGAGGACCCAAACGCAAGCTCACAGAGGCAGGAATGAACTCAAAACACAGCTTTATTGCTGGAGGGAAACGGTGAAACAAACTGATAAACTACACTGGGAAACAATACACTAGCACACAGGGAAACACACGGCCATGAATGAGGGAGAACGCGACACAGAACTGAGGGAGACGCAGACATAAATACACAGAGCGTTAACGAGGGAAGTGGGAGCACACGGGGAACACAGGTGACACTGATAATCATAACAAGACACGGCAGGAGTAAACGCAACACTGACGGGAGACTGTCAAAGTAAAACAAGAAGTACAGAGGTTCAGACAGGAGGAGAGAGAGCACGGGGAGAGCACAGACATAACGGGCAGGGGAAAACATGGAATAAAACACAAGGAGGCTCGCAGATACACAGGGGGTAAGAGTCACAGGGGGAAAACACATAAGAAAACAACGTAACAGAGCAAACCCAGGAAGCATGGCCTAAATAAGGAACAAAATACATGAAAACTAAGAATACTGGGCCAACATGGCCCAGGACCATGACAATAAGTTGTGTAGAAAATCGAGATGAGTTCAAGACGAGAGTCCCGGGCGGGGAGAGACACTGTCTTTTACATTTTATATGTTAGTCAATTGAATCAACTTTAGATTTAGTCTGCTATAATCTTATGATATTTAGTTGCCTAAATTATGACTAAAACTAGATCACAATATGTTGTTAGGCATTAAAATCTTTTTGGTTGTGGTTAGGGTTCAGATTGAAAAGGGGTCATGGTTTGGTTAAAGTAGAACAACTGCCATGAAGATGAGACGCAGCAGTAGCAGCCCACTGACTGTGTCAGAGTGAAATACGCAGCCTTCCTGAAGAGAATTTATGACCTATGAGCTAGTGTGTTAATAAACAATGGGTGAAAATCATCCATTCATTCATTTTCTTAAGTATTCATCCAAGTAACAGTTATGGGACAGGTGGAGCCTACTTCAGCTGTCATAGGAAAGGAAGGAGGAGGGCAGGTCACCAGTCTATCACAGGGCTAACACGGAGAAACATGCAGTCATTACACACCTACAGCCAACATAGAATCACCAGTTAACCTAACACACATCTTTGGAGTGTAGAAAGAAACCAAGATACAATAAGAGGAAACCCATTCAGGCAAAGGCATGAAAACCTCACACAGGAAACTGGGATTTCTTTAGTGTTAAGTCATTAATTGGATATTTCCTAAGAAAACAACGCACTGTGCTATAGTTCCACACAATCAAAGAGGCTGTTGTTTCAACGTTTCCTAGCAGATGTTTCAAGAATGTAAAATCTATTATAAATGAGTAGTAAACAGCACAATCCGGATATTATCTTAATTGGGACTTTGCAGAATTGGAATTGCATTGCCTTTGTTCATTAGACAGCATTAATGAAGTCACTCCATTCGGCTAAAAATTAAAATGGAAGTTGGCTATTAGAAAAAAAAAAGAAAAAGCGTAATGGGATAGCTTTGAAGTCTGCAGCATCACAGTAATGAAGAAAGAGCAGTCCCTTAAAATGTATGCAGTAATAGCAGAAATTTGAACTTGTGCAATTACTCGTTCCCACCTTTGGCCTTGGTTCAAATCTTGCCTCGGCCTCTCATTACGTGAATCCTCCTGCGCAAATTCAGTCAATATAAACGAAATCAATTCATTTAAAACAGACGTTCTGTTTTCCTGCCATCTCGATTTTGCATTATGACTCAGCAATACAAAACGACTCCCAGGAGGAGATGCTTTGGAGACAAGAGAATGCCTGCGTTTACCGATAAAGAGAAGTTGACTGCTTTGCCGCACCTTTGTCGTTCTTGGCTGTCAGCAGAGCTTTGCCTCTGTATGAGAATCTAAGACGAGACTCCCCCACAAAAATGTGCACGCAGCACAACAATCACAATTCGAGATGAGTGCCAATCATGACAGCTTTTACGTGTGCAGGAGGGATGAAAAAATAAAATCTCTGCTTCAACCTATCATACCAGAGAGCCTGACAGGCAGACATAATCTTCCCAGGAGTCTGAGCTCTACGCTGTGGATGAAGGATAAAGGGAGGAGGAGAGTGATGGAGTGCTTGTGGTGGCTAGATGGATGGGTGGAAGGATGGATGAATGGAAGGGAAAAGTAACATGGGAGGGCTGGTGTAGTGAAGGGTACTCTAATGCCCTCATGCTCTTGATTTGAGATAACTAGTGCCTGTGCAGTCATCCACAGTGATGAACACACCCTGTATCCACAAATATATAGGCACAAAAACATATACTTGGTTAAAAAAAAAAATACGGATACACCAACATACACACTGCACGGTTGTCAGATAAGACAGCTTTGCATCAGAGATCGTTGCTCACAAGCCTGAGACCAGTAAAATCCCGTTCGAAAATCCTGCTGCTATTGATGCCAGCGGGGAGTCCTGTGAACACCGCGGCATGCGCCTACACTTTGTGTGTGATAGAACAAGCAAGAACTGTCATGGCCGATAAGGAGAGGCACTTTATCTCTGGATCAAGCCTTATCCTGATGAAAACCAGTCATCTATGAGGGCATGCTGACATTTCACAGGCAGCAGTGACTCTATACTGCACGTCGAGGGACAGATGCTGTTTCACAGCAGCATTCCAGAGTTCATTTTGCCCTTGTTGCTGATGACAGCAAATTATCCCAGGAGGGCTGTTTGATATGCACATCTAAAACAATGTGTGATATGCATTTTTTTTTTCATCCTCCAAAATACCGCTAAGCTTGTAGTGTTTACTTAAGGTTATTGAACTTGAAGAGTGCCATCTCTGTTCAAATCCAGCTCATAGCCTTTGCTGTTTGAGTTAACCTTGGTCAGACCCTTATGACTTTGGACTCTGTTGTACCGTTAAACCCAAAATAAGGATAGCCCCAAAAAAATTAATCAATTAAAAATATGGGACAAGCGCAGTGGTTAGCAGTGTCAAAGCAACCATGTTCTAGGGTTGAATCCACCACCTAGCCGAGGCCTTTCTGCATGTTCTCCCCATGTCTGCATGCATTCTCTCTGGGTGCAGTGGCTTCCTCCATCAGTCCAAAGACATGGGTTTAGTGGGATTAGCTTAACTGATGATTCTGAATTGCCTGTAGGTGAGAATGTGAGTGTGGATGGTTGTCTGTCTCTCTGTCTTAGCCCAGTGACAGACTGGTGAGCTGTCCAGGGTGTCCTGTCTCTTACCCTATGGCAACTGATTTGGAAAAGCACAAGACAGTTAGATGGAAGGATGTAAATAAAATAATTTAAAAAAGACTGAATAAGAAGAAACACTGATAGCACACACAAGTGTGAGACAGTCTTTAAATGTACAGTATATCAGTATTTCCATGAGTATTGATGCAAACTAGTCTAAATTCCAATCATATCTTCTCCAAAGTAAGTATAATGTTAGTAAGCATCAAGTGTTCATTTTCAGTTGCACAGAAACAAAATCTGGGGTCTACAGAGAAACCTTACCAGGATGTCAAAATATACCAATATATGCCAAAATATACTTAGATGCAAATGTGTTGGTAGGAATCCCATTCTCTTATTTATCAATTTTCCAGTTAGCAAAGGCTGAAAAATATAGTAAATGCAGAAGTATGAAAAAGTCCTCCGATGGCCAGTTGTACAGTAACAATAGATTCCCACTAGACAAGAACAAAAAAAGTTTTGTTGTCGCTGCAGTGGGGTTCAGCCTGAACCCGGTAAGCCTTCATTCAGTAGTTGGATGCCAGCACAGGTGTTAGGAAACAGTAGATTTCTGCCAGGCTTTCTCCTTAAGTAATTGGAGTCAGTGAATTGGAAAAATGATCCATGAAGACTGTGATGCATTCAGTTAGTGTCCTGATGCAGCTTGTTTAGCAAGATGCTGATTATTTGCCATTCTGCCTTTTCTTTTAAATAAAACAGAAACAAAATACTTCATCCTTTAATACTAAAACTGAGCGTTTAAAACTTCACAAACCACAAGATTTGAAGGAAGGAAGCTGAAAGGAAGCAGCCGAAAGAAGCTATAGCTCTGCTCTATGTGTAGCCAAAAGAAGCTAGCTCTGCTCTATGTGTAAATGGTCCAAATACTTGAAAGCAGTGTTTTGGTGATCTTTTTTAATTGACCATCAAGAAGTACAGGCAAGACCAGCAGTGCTTGCTCAGTGAAATCTGAAAATACACTTAAATTAAAAAATACTAAAGGGAAAGTGATCACCATCGTAATGTCTTAAAAATGCATTCTGTTCTCATAATGTCTGTTTTAGCATCCTGTTAAATACTGCCACTTGTTGGCCATTGTCTTTGAAAGCAGCTTGATTTGAAGCTTTGAAATCTAAAAATCTGTCATTTTAATGGCCATGGGCATGTCTCATTAACAGAGGCTGGAGCTTGGCAAGCTGAGAGGCGGCTGTGTTCTCTGACAGGAGATTCAAGACACAAGTTTGCTAGGAAAGGACCCCTTTCAACACTCTGCAATCAGCTGTGATCAGTGTGGTATTACACGCATGCACAGATACGCATGGAAACAGACAGAGCAGTACAAGCTAATTACACTATGATTCATCATTTTGTGTGTAACAGGTGCTGCCTCCTCGAGACATTTTTACATTTGCACAAATAAGAAATCACGCCTCCTTGATTTAGAATTATTATTTGCAGTCAGTCTGTAGATATTCAGAGTTAACCATGCCAGACTGTGATTAAGACTTTTAATTCTGCTTGGATTTTTTAAGTTAATATATTTTAATATATTGTACTTTTTAAATCAAGGTGTATGCATGTTTTATGAGCAGGCCTACACCTTGAGTGTAGTTTTTAGTCCTCATAGTACAGCCACAATACAAACATATTTTTTTATAATATTATTAAACTACCTAATAGAGTATAAAATATTTAAAATGAGTTTAACCTTAAAATATAAATATTAATGGTAATACAGTGGCATTTTCTGCAGTATAAGTACTTTCACTTTTAGTTTCAGTAACACCCCATAACTCAACATGTGTATGATAATATATACATGTACAGGGTGCATCAAAAAGACTCATCCCATTTAAAAAGGGTATATCTTTAAAGTAATGGACTTAGAAATTTTGAGTAAATTTTGAAAAATACAGGGATGAACATAGGGTTTTATACAAAACATTTTCAATGTTCACAAGAGCTCAATTCCCCCTCTGGAAACATGGCATATGTCCATTAGCTAGTCAAACTCATCCAATACTTTTGCAGGCATATTTGCAGTCTTTGCAGTTGTTATGGAAACCTACCGGCAAGCACGTGAAACTCAGGAGTATGCATTTTGATGATTACCTGTGAAGAAATGTGGAATATAAGGGCTCTCAGCTTGGATTATTCTTCTTGATACACTCTATACACATAATTTTTTATAGTTTTTTTGTGTTTTTTATTATTATTTTTTATTTAACACATTCACATACATCTATAGTTAGCTTCCAGCTAAAGACACAAATACCCTTTGGGGTATCATGAAGAAGCATCTAGCATATAATTGCACCCAATCAAACATGTGGACCCACTTCTTGTGGCAAAGGAGCAGCTGAAAGTAGCTTTATGATTATTTTAGCTTTGTAATCAGACTCCAAAATTATGCTACCCTGACATATACTGGCTAAAGACTATATCAGCTAAAAACACTGAAGGTTTAAAATACTAAAATCATTTCTGTATGATATTCCAGTATGGTATTATTATAGTATTAAGTATCATTATAACAGTAAGTTGTCTGCTTTGGTCAGATGATTCACTGCCTCATGTCAGTGGTACACAAGTAAAAATGGCTTCAGTTCAAATTAAATTACATTTGAGGTGCCAAATGGAAACTGAAAGGACAAATGAAAAAGATTTCTGAGACACAACCAGCATAAATCTCTGTCTACAAGGTTAGAGGCTTCTCTTCAGACAAGTCACAACAACAAGAGAGGAAAATGGCGGGTAAACAAAAACAGAAAAGCTTTGTACAAGGGATTTATTTTAGGCAGGGTTTGTTCTTTACAAGACCTGTGGTTGTGTTTCAGGGATGTTCAACATGAGGGCAACTTGACCCAAGAAAAAGAGGAGCTCACAAGCAAAATTACACTGACTCAAAGTTACTGTTTTTTCAAACTTTGCGAATTTTATCCATAACCACAGATTAACAAGAATTTAAATTGAACCCCTGGTACTATTCTGAACCCTCTCCAAAGACAAATTGGTTAACACATTAAGAGGTAGATCATCCGAATTCATTCTCACAGGGTCCTGTTTTCCAGAAAAGGACACTCTCGACCTGTAGCCTTCATTCCCCAGACACGCCACCAAGCACAGCTGTGGCAATCAGGAGAGTTTAAAAATGCAATTTCCAGAAATAATGAACCAATTAAAGTTAAATGCCATCCATAAACACAGACTAATCTTCTTCGTATTTGCATTTTGTAATTTATTATTTCAAAGCACTCATCTTAGCATGACTGAATGGTTCCTGTGCTTAATAATAAAGAGTAACTCATGATATCTATCTAGCAACCTTTTACCAACTTTATTTTGAAAATATAGTGCTCTTGTGAGAAAGTGAGTGAATTTTCACAGAGAAACATCATCATAGGAATGTTGGCATCGTAACAACTATGAAAATACGCCTGAAAAAAATTCAATCTTCACAAGTATGCCAGGAATTGCTAAAATGCCAAACCTGCATTAGACCTTAAATCTGTTTTCCTTCAATTAACCTTTTGATTGAATAAATGGCTTTGATTATTAGTTAAAGTATATATCCACCCTTTCAATGTGGACATAGCAATGAGTAAAACTGAATAAACACACAGTGTTTAGTCGCTTATAGGTAGCCAATAAATAGCCTGTTCTTAACTTACTGATTGTGCAGCATGGAAAAGCAGGAATGTTAAGGTCAATTGTCCAATCCACACATCAGTATGTAAGTGGAACTAGTCCATCAATTCTATGGCCTTAAGCAAGGGTCTTAACCCCCATATGGTCACTGGTCAATAGATAAGACTGTGATTGTAATTGATAGCTTCCAAGTTTTGTATATGTGAAAATATGTGGTGAGTGTTCTTTGAAAGAGAACCTTGCTCTCAGGGATATCGTCCCCTTAATAAGCTAAACTGACTTAATCTTTGTGTCAGAGAAATTTACACATGTAGGAGAAAACTGCTATGGTTCAGTTCTTGATGATTATAGGATCCTGATCAATACCTTGTTGTAGTAAACATGCCTTCCCCAAGCTATAAATAGTGGTTTACGAATACTACAACTTACATAAGTTATTTTTAATGACAATTACGAGATATTCATATTTTGTCATGTTCATGGTTTTGAACTGGTTTTGTGTGATACAATGCAAATGTTTCAGGCATTAGAATTTGTTAAGTTTCCTGACAGAGACTTTTTGTAAATCTTGATTGTGTTTAGAGTTAATTTCACTCACAAACTAATGATATGAACATCTTAACTTGGACATATTCTGTGTACATGGTGCACAAATTAACATGTTTCCATTTATACTGTGGGCTCTACACTCCAAAGTAAATCACGGTCCCTGTGGTGGCCTTACCCTTTGGTCATCTTTTCCTAGTATTCCTTGAAACGAAAATGAAAGCCTAGAGTGCTTTCCAGGGGATTTAAATTATTAAGTAGCAACATGAAATCTAATTCAGAGTGATAAATGAAAGCACATTAACTTAGAGTTCGAGCCTATGCAACCCAATCGTTGCTGGGAGGGTATAGAGGTAATGGTGTGTGTGAGTAAGTGAATGTGTGTGGGTGTGTTTTGATGAATATACTGTATGCCTCTCTCCAGCTGTGGCTGTAGGCCTGCGTGTGCTCCAGAACATCAACAACTACCTGTCATTGACTCTCTGCTACCACAGCTGGTTGTTTAAAGGTCTATCAAAATCCTGTAATTTCATCTTGTGTTAAAGGACAGATATTCTCCTTGAAATGTAAAGATTCCATGCTCTATTTATGTGAGAATAAAAGGGCCCATGGAGATGTACCAGAGTTTCTCACTGCTGAGGTTATGAGCATGTGCTAAGCTGCCAGGTCTGTTAAGTAAGCTACCAGATTTGTACAAAATATAGTACGTGTGAATTTACCGCTATATCTTCAGTTGTACATTTAATTAATTTTGTTCATTATATTGTTTTTTTTTTTTTTTTTTTCATCTTACATCTATACTCTCATCCTGTGAAGGAAAATGTAGATAGTTTGGGGGTGTATTTGCCATCTGGCAGAGCAGGAGATTTCTTTTTGGGACAGTCAAGCTGTGAGCTGACAGTGAGCGTAACAACAGTAATAAGGTTTAAAGATATCATTTACTGTTTTATTGTGCTTGCTACCTCCATACAAGTGTGTCTGTTAATTCGTCATGTCTGTGACGGCGGTCTAGCCACCCTCACTAACTGTGCCGAGTACACTGTATCTTTTAAAGTTTCATTAGGACAGCGTGTAGCTGTAGCAAAGTAACAAACAGGCATGCTGCTGTTAAAACGCAACACGTATAAGCGATATTACAGTGGCTGTGACTGTCAGGGGCTGGGTCTGTGACCAAGCAGTTTTGATTTCGTTTTGTTTTGTATTTTTGTTCATTCTGAGTTTGAGTTTCATTTTAGTTTTACTTCTTCTACAACTCCTGATTTAAGTCTTTTCTGGTCTTCAGTGTCAATATGTCACGTGTTTCATGTCTGCGTGCTTCATGTTGTCAAGTTTGTGTCATGTTTAAGTCTCTCATAGTTTCCTGTTTTATTTTGAAGAGGTCTGGTGTCCCATGTTCATTATGTTTAGTTTCACTTCCCCTGTGGTGTCATTATCTTGACTCTAATCAGGTGTTTCCACTTCCCCCATTACACTTTTGTGTATTTGGAAACGGCGTTTTTGTCTGAAAACGCTCCACATCCACACTAGCGTTTTCAGTCATTTTCACAGAGTTGTGCGTCCACATTGAAACGGCAGAAAATGCTTATGTTCCAGTACTGCGTAAGAAGATTCGGCCTGTCTCATATCTGTCTGCCATTTATTTCCTTTCCGGCTCTTTGAAACGTCGCGGCAAAATGTTGAGGAAAAGCACCGAGTTTTTTAAATGGACTAACAATGAGGTGGAGTTGTTGCTGTGAGTAACACAAAAGTACAAAGTTGCAAAAGCGAGTGAGAATTAAAGAATTTGAAGAAAAGCTATCTTAAGCATGTACAAACTGATATTAATCTTTAATAGGGCTGTCAAAATTGAGTGCAAACAAAACAACTGCTGTCCGATGCCGTCCGCTATCTTGGTTGAAGTGGTCACATGACTGCATCATATGACTAACAGGCGTCATCATTTTCGAAAGTCTCCATTTTCGCTGTCCACACCGCAACGCAAAAGCACCATCTTCAAATGTATTCGTTTTCGAGAGCATTTTCAAAACGCTGCGTTTTCCTTCAGGGAAAATGCCATCTCAGTGTGGACGGGAGGCCAAAACGGAGAGAAAACGATGCGTTTTCAAATGAAAACGCACTAGTGTGGACGTAGCCTAAGTCCTCTGTCCTCCTTTGTTCAGTGTCAGGTCATCTGTTGTCTTTTGCGCCATGTCTCCATCTTCCAGATATCTTTGTATCCACGCCAAGTTTCATGTTTAGGGTTTTTCATGTTTATTTTTAGTTTTCCCAGTTTATGTTATAGTTTATTTTTGTCTTTGTTTGCCTTGTGCATTGCTTTGTATTTCTCTATCAACCATATTAAATGGCTTGCTTTTAGTTAATTCAAGTTTGGTTCCACGTGTCTTTGTGTCTGCATTTGGTGATTCACAATATATACAGTCTGCTTCTGCATACTGTGACAGTGACTGGTGAAATGCACTCCAACTTAAAAAAATCAAATAGAAAAAACAGCAAAATTTTAATAAAATATAGTCGAAACAGAAAAAAAAAGAGCCAAACTGAATTGTTTTTAGGAAGGCAATAATGTGAGGAATAGCTGTGGAAGTGACAAGCTAACAGTAAATGGGTCATATTAAACATGCATATATATTATTATGTGACTCATGCAATTAAAACAATAATACCGAAGAGCGCTCTACTTCTTTAAAGCACATCTCTGTGCAATCCTTCCATATTTTGGTTTCTGTGTTCAACCTCCCAGGGCCACCAAACAAAGAGAAGTTAAAAGTGGCCAAAATAATTCCTCGTTTACAGCATTGAGTAGTGTCAATTTTGAAAATGGCTTTTCATTACAGCTATTAAGATGTCATTGATCACGCTAGGGTGTTACGTGATGAGAAAAACAACTCATTATAAAAGTCTTGCATTACTAAAATTAAAATTAAGTTTGCACATATTGGTCATATTGTTAAGAGGGTTTGCAGTCTATTGTGCTTTTACCTCTGAGTGTATTATTTCATAGTGATTGATATCGGTATAGCTAAAACGGACTATTACGTTCTGCAGCTTGCAGGTTTTCTTCTTCTTTCAGCTGCTCCCTTAAAGGGTCACCACAGTAGATCTGCCTCCATCTCACCCTATCCCTAAAGTCCTCCTCTGTCACACCAGCCTTCACTGCATCCATGAATCTTCTCTGTGGTCTTTTTTCTACCTGCCCGACAGCTCCATGTTCAAGATCCTTTGTCCAACATATCTACTGTCTCCTCTCCACATGTCCAAACCATCTTAGTCTTTGTCTCCAGACCATTCAACCTGAGCTGTCCCTCTAATGTACTTATTTCGACACCTATCCCTTTTGTTTACTCCCAACAGAATTCTTACCACTTTCAACTCTACCAACACCACTTCCTGTTTTTTAGTCAGTGCCACAGTCTCCAAACAACAATAGCAGGTCTCAGCGTCCTCTTGTAAACCTTCTCTTTCATTTTTCTATCTGTTGCAAATCATCCCTGACACTCATGTCCAACTACTCCATCCTGCACTCTCTTCTTCATCAATCTTGTGGACCATCTATTGCTTTAGATGGTTCACATCTGGTATTCAAATGTATCCAATGTCATTACCTCTTCTCCTTGTATCCGTTATACTTGCCTCCCTTTCATTCTGTTGTGCTTATACTGCCTTGAATTCCTTGTTCCTTCAATGCAACAAAACATCATACTCCGTGAAAAATTCCTGCCTATCAATATTTCATCACTGCAAAAAAGAAGGGACTCCATCTATGATGTACTCCTATATCCACACTGAACCCATCTGGCACTCACTCGTGAACAAAACCCTGAGATACTTACATTCCTCCGCTTGGGGCTTCGACTCATTCCAGACCAGAAGTGGGCACTCCACTTTTTCGGTCCGAGAACGACGTTTTAGACTTGGAGGTGCTGATTCTCATTCCTGCCTCTTCCATCACAGTAGGCTTGACAGTGGGATTGAGGAGATACGCATAGTATTCCTTCCACTGCTTGACTCTATCCTTAGTTGAGGTCAGCAGCATCCAACTACCACTGTATACAGCGTGTGAGTAGAGGACAGTTTCCCAGAGTTATCTGACGGTTTGCCGGAATTGCTTTGAGGCTGAGCCTTGTTCCATGATCTCACTGAACTTCTTCCACAATCAAGTTTTTGCATCTACCACTACCAGAACTGCGCTCCGCTCCATAGTTCCACAGGCTAACCAAGCCTGATAAGACTCCTGCTTCAGTCTGACTGCTCCCTTCACCTCTGGCCATATCAAACCAAGTGGCCAATTTTCTTGCTTGATCAGCCCAAACAGAATGTGAAAAGGAAAGTAAACACCAAGTAAAACAAAACAAAAAAACTTTGAGAAAGCACCATAAAGAAACTTAAATTCAGAATATGGGTCTAGGACCTGTGTTTCAAAGCTAAAAGTTGATAGTTGATATACAGTACCAGTCAAAAGTTTGGACACGCCTTCTCATTGAATGTTTTTTCTTTATTTTCATGACTATTTACATTGTAGATTCTCACTAAAGGCATCAAAACTATGAATGAACACACATGGAATTATGTAGCAAAGAAAAAGAAATAAATAACTTAAATAAATATGTTTTATATTTAGATTCCTCAGTGTAGCCACCCTTTGCTTTGTTGACAGTATTTCAAACCTTTGGCCTTTATCTCATTGAGCTTCATGATGTAGTCACCTGAAATGGTTTTCACAGGTGTGCCTTGTCTGGGTTCATTTGTGGAATTTCTTGCCTTCTTAATGGGTTTGGGACCATCAGTTTTGTTGTGCAGAAGTCTGGTTGGTACACAGCTGACAGCCCTATTTGGCACCTGTTAGAATTCATATTATGGCAAGAACCAATCAGCTAAGTAAAGAGAAAAGACAGTCCATCATTACTTTAAGAACTGAAGGTCAGTCAGTCTGAAAAATTGCAAAAACTTTGAATGTGTCCCCAAGTACAGTCACACAAAAAACATCAAGTGCTATGAAGGAAGACCAAGAGTCACCTCTGCTGCTGAGGATAAATTCATCTGAGTCACCAGCCTCAGAAATCCCAAGTTAACAGCACTTTATATTAGAGTCCAGATAAATGCTACACAGAGTTCCGGTAGCAGACACATCTCTACATGAACTGTTCAGAGGAGACTGTCCGGATTAGGCCTTTATGGTCAAATAGCTGCTAAGAAACCACTACCAAGGAAAAGCAACAAGTAGAAGAGATTTGTTTGGGCCAAGAATGGATGGTCTCTACATGCATGGTTCCCACTGTGAAGCATGGGGGAGGAGGTGTGATAGTGTGGGGGTGCTTTGCTGGTGCCATTTCAGGTGATTACCTCATGAAGCTCATCGAGAGAATGCTGAGAGTGTGCAAAGCAGTAATCAAAGCAAAGGGGGGCTATTTTGAAGGTTCTAAAATTATTTAAAAAATTGTGTTATTTCACACTTTTGTTTACTACATAATTCCATGAGTGTTTATTCATAGTTTTGATGCCATCAGTGAGAATCTACAATATAAATAGTCATGAAAATATAGAAAACTGACTGGCAGTGTATCTATGAACTGACAGCAGCCAAATAATTAGCTATAACATCTAAAACTTAATAAAAATACTAAAATTGAACAAAGTAACAAAAGAGACTTTAGACTCAAAGCCGGGGACACAAACTACAATGTGCCAGAAAGGACTTTATGTGCTGCACATGATTCTGTTGGATAAAGAAACAGTTCAGGAGTAGAGAAAGCAATGTGTAATACACCACAGGGTTGCTAAAAGGTTGGTTTTGTCTGTTTGTAAGAGGCAGCATTCTGCACTTTCATTCTATTATACGACAACACATATGATGAAAACAATATTTTTTTCCATCTTATCGTCACTGAAGACACTTGGTCTGTAATCAGCAGGTATCTCAGACAATGGAATAGATTTGAAAAAAAAGAACAACGACTACAAGAGAAACAGTTGACAGGAGAAGCCTCATTTTAAAAACTATTGTCTAAGATGCACCACGGAAAATACTACTGAGGGGTGGTTCAGCAGTTATTCTGGCAGTTTTATGTATCATCACCTAAAAAGTAAGGTGGCGGCCTTTCCAACATCCACAGCACTTCCTGCATCTTTATTTGGCTTTGATTTATTTCTTTTCAGGAATCCATTTCATATAAAATATTATCCTTTTAAATTACACTGCTAAAAGCAAAATAACAGCCTAAGCACTTTGTGACAGCCCACCTGACGAGCCAAATAATAACGGCTTGATTTTTCTGCTTTGTTAATTAGTACCTCCACTTCTTTGTCACTAAAGTTGTTGTCATGACCTTTTCTTTATTCAGTACTGTCACCCACCAACCGTGGGAAGCTGTTAACCATACATGGTTCATTAGGATTGTTTCTTTTTGTGAATGTCGTTGATTATGAAAGCATTCAGTTCAGCTTCTGTCACAATGACCAGGGGATACACAATAAATGGAAAACATCATGTAATGGATGCATCAAGAAGTAACTAAATGTGAGGAGGTGGTCTTTCACTATGGAATGTTTGTTTGCAAATTCAGTGTAGTCTGCAAATTCAGCCTACTGCTGCATTGTTTTTAATTTCACTGTCAACTTGTGCATTTGCCAAGTAATCATATTCAGTGTATTGTCATATTCTTTTTGCAACAAGGCAAAGTAGTGACTCAATTTGAGAGCTTGTAAGAAATGGCAGGTAAGAGATCAGCTAAAATTGCCTGGCCATGCAGCACCGTAACATAAAAAAGGGTTGGTGGGATTTTCTTGTAGAATCTGCCTGTACTAACAGGGTGAAAATATAATGTACTGCATAGATTACATGGAACGTGTGGATGCAATATGTACAATGCACACACTGTTTTTATATAGAGTCAGACAGTCCTTCTTGAAATATTTCTAAACAACTAATACTTTGGTCTCAATATTCTCTCAAAATCGTTGACGGTGCACTGCAGTATTTACTGACTGTGTGGGCTGGCTGTGATCGGACAGTGTGGTTAAATTTTTCATGCCATTAAGCCACTGGAGAGAGTTGGTGGAATCTACTTTGGAAAGTTTTGAATGTATTTCCAGCACACTCACTTTTGAGATTTGCTGTGCTACATAAAGAAAAAATGAAGTGTGAAATATTGACCAGCAGTACCTTCTAGTGTAAACAGAATAGGGTGCTGTTTAACAAAAGAAAATAATAAACCTTAGGAGTTCTATTTTTATTTATTTTTCAGTGTTGATGACCTTCGACCCTTTGCCCTTGCTGGTTTTGCTCCGTCGTTTGGAGAGAGCTAATGTAGCCCAGAGTCCTTGCAGCTGAAATGATGAATTGGAGATGGAGTACTTTTCCCTTGAGCTCCTGTCTGATTTTATATGCTTCACTTGTTCTCAACCTGCAATTTCACTGCATCATGCACAGCTAAACATATCAAAACATATTTCCACAGCTTGATTTAGCATTGCCAAATACACTCTCAATTGGAACTGGTCAGCGATGTCTTGTGACTGCCTGCACACTGTCGACTGTACATGTGTTCTGCGGACTGTGTGTTTACAGTTTTAACACCACAGTCTTCTTCCACAAGCTGCTCCATCTGCTCTGGACCCCATTAAACAAACAGACCATATTAATTGCATAGATCCAACAGCAATTTGACTGCTCTTGAGAGCATACCACATTTGATTTTCTTTGGACTACGCCACCATCCCAACACACCAGTACATGTACATCCAAGCTGCTGACTCTTTTGATCTTTGCCGCTCTTCCTGGAGGGCAGGTGAGTCATTCAGCACTACTTTTGTATTTCTGTGTCTGGCTCCTGTGTAGATTTTTTTTTTTTTTTGGATTAGATTTTTTTTAATGCCCTGTCTCTTCAACCTTCATATGCCCACCTGAGGGAAGAGGCCTTACCACAGGGTGGGGATCAATGAACTGCTGTGTTGTGCTCAGCCAGTGTAGGATCTTATTTAGAAGCCCTCCAGGTGGGGAGGATCAGTGGTGCACAGAGGGAGAGAGGCAAAGCCGGCATCCATTATTTATTTCCTTATTTAACACTGGCAGCAGGATCCTCACCTACTTCCATTTGTTCAAAAAGTAGTGCTGCGTGGGGTTAATTCTCTAAAGGGGTTAATATTAGGAACATAATTGGATTCCGGCACCAGGACAGATGGGAGTTTGAAAGATAAGGGATGTGTTGTAAACACACTGAGCCTTGTCGCTGATAAAAGATCTATTTGTTCTGCCTGCTCTTTTGCTATAGCGTCAGTACATGCCAGAACAGGGCAGTCCGGTGAAGCCTATTGATCTACCCTCGCGTCCTCTATTAGAGGAATGAAGAATTAGTCCTTGCCAATAAAACATAACTTATTGTCTGCACCATCCCACCCATCCGCCCCTCTATCCATTGTTCTTCTTCACTGTTTATCAGACCAAAAACCAGACGCTCTTCTAATGAGGGCTTAAGAGCAAGCTGCTTTGTGCTGTAAGTGATAAAACTCAGGAGAAAAATAAGACTTCTTGAAGGTAAAATGCAGAACTTTAGTATCATGAATGGTTCTATGAACAACTTTTTATTGTCTGATAGTTGAAGGAGAACTTGAGGTAAAACAGTTTTAAAAGGAAACTTTAAAGGGAGCTTTATTCTGTCATAGTCACAGCAGTGAATAATTGCCGGCAATGTTGTGATTTCTTTTCAAAGATCACAGTTCTGTTATGTCTAAAAGTCAGACTTCAAATCCATCTCAAAACATATACCATTGACTCTACAGTAACCTTGTAAATACCTTAGCTTAACATTCACTGTGGAGCTGCTCATCACCCAAATTTTAAGAGAGTACAAAACAAGGTGAAGAAAAATACCAGACTAAAACATAACGTAAACATACACACTAAAGAACTGCAATTGTATTTTACTTAAATAAAAATCAACATTAACCTATAACACACATTCACTATTAATTAAGTTTAGCCATTTGAGACATGCAAAGCCTCAAAATAATTGTATTACCATTTAAACAGCTGCTTTGGTCGAGAGGTATTCCTCTAAACACACAAGTATTTATATCCTTTTAATAGGATCCTGCATGTGAAAATGCTAAATAATCTGTTATTAAAATACTCTGCCCATGATAATAACCACGACTGCCCCAAATGCTGAAGCACTTACCGTTAAACTTTTAAGCTCTAATTAAAAAAACAGAAAAGAAGGAGAAGAAGAAGAAATGCATTCAGCTGCTGAACCCTGGAGGATGAAATCTGTCTTCTATTCTGTTGTAAATTGAGCACACCTAGCAGCTCACTGCAGTATAATCAGGAATTAGAGGATAAATGCAGCAACTGTGAAGAGTAATACGTGCCTGCATTGCTCCTGCACCCTGAGTTTATAAAGCTCCCCCCCATTCACCTCCCCCAAGCTTGTGGCTATGCTTCTCTGTTTGAATGTGGGATTTAAAAGTCTCTGGAGGAGCACAGTGGGTGAGTAAGAAGTGTTTTTATGTCATGCTATAAGCTTTCCACTCAAGATATTTTCTACCCTTTTAGATTCCTTCTTTTTTTTCATCTCTGAATGCATGCGAATTGTGCTTTCAAATAGCACAGAGGGAGTGTGAAGTTGTGATTGCTGTGTAATAAATGAGAGAGAGAAACACTTGCAGCCCCTCAAGCTTTGACAAGTAATTAAGGGCAACTGTGCCACAGCAGACGCTGAGTGGTGACCGGATATTATAAATAAACAAATTCAAGCACAAGGTGTTCTTAAATCACCTTATTTGCAGTTGTTGCCTCCTTCTTTCTGTTAACAAAGAACAAGTATGGATGGTAAAAGGTAAATGATTGTGATATGCATTATATCAGTATTGAAACTACTGTCGCCTTTGTGGATTTCAGCACTATTCACAGCCTTTGTCCTTTATTTGATGCATTCCATGAGCAGCATGAAGCCCCGGTCAGCAGGTGAAGGACACCAAAGAGGCCACAGCCTTCTCATCACCCTTGCACGTCCTTCAGCAGATGGAGTTAACCCACGGTGTTAACAACAGACATCATAGCAGATCTGGAAGGCCTTGGTGAAAATTGAGTGTCAGGTATTTACTTGAACAGATTAAGCAGTGTCCCAGAGATTGTACGAGGCATTTCTTTAATCCTTTCAATTCTGCTACTACTCTCGCTGTCCTTCACCACCACCACGTAAACACGAGCACAGGCTGTTCGGACAACCCAATGCTTTTTGTACTGTGGTTGTTATTTCACAGCAGTAGACATGGCCAGACATGTAAGGCTCCTTTTTTCAGTTTGTTATTTCACATTGTTATAGCAGAGTCTTTCAGTATCACCACACATCATGTCTGGCTTGTTGTGCCAGCTTTTTACGAAACGGGAACACACCATAAGTCCCGTAACAAACCTGGATATGTGCGTGAGGGTCAGTATTAGTTTGCTCTTTTCTGAAACACCATCTGTGATTGTTTGGATTTATATCTTTAAGACTTAATAACTGCTTTATGCATTTTGGGGGGAAATTAGAGGTCAAATTTAAACCATTAGTGTGTAGGAAACACAATTTGCAGGTCTCAGCCTAATCCTGCAGTTGTCTGAGTCATCACATTATGCATTCAGTCTTCACTTTATATAACACACACGCACACGCACACACACACATAGACACGTATATCCTATATGTCCAGCAGAAGAAAGTGAATATACTATACCCAACCTTTTTTTAAATCCATTGCCAAGTTATCATGGCCACTGGGAGGTCAGCAGTGTCGTATTAGAGATTGTTCTTGCTGTGGAGGTTGGCAGAAAAATAATTTGGATTCATACCATAAAAGCTGTGACACACAGTCCTGCTGACCAACAGTATGTGTGCAACCTAATTAAGCCTTAAAAATATATATACATTTAGTCCTTACATCAAACACTGTTATTTACATCAGAAGCTTAGCCTATTTGAAGGATTTGCCAGGTCAGTCCATGAAAGATCAAACCAGAAATTACAGCTGAACTTCTCTAACTTTTGGATGGATTTTATCAAAGGTTTTAGCTATTGGCTTGTATTCGTTTACGTAATGTATCGAACTACATTACAAGACTGGTTAAACTTGATTGAGTTATCCAATCCATCCATCACAGAGGACATCACATCTGCATTATTACCACATTGCCATTAATCTTGTCGGAAAAAATAGTGCCACAGAGGTTTGCTGTGACGCGCTGTGTACACCCTTGGTGCCATTTTTCAAAAGTCAGGGTTGCCTGAGAGGGTTCAGTAGACAAAAAAATGCAAAGTGAGATGGGAAAAAAGGTTTGCACCTTATAGTATATGTTTATAGAGGTCTAAGGGGTGTGGTTTAACTCCTAACTATGATTTTTCTTAAACGAATAATTTACCTAATTTAACTTATGGCAACAACAGAAAAAGAGACTTTAATCAGGAAACAGGAATTCTGGTCTTGTGCTTAGAGGTTGCTTGATTAGACTTTTATTGGCTGCTGCTCTTCCTCACAGAGGAAGATGGTGTGCTGCAACAGTACTCTGCACGTCAGATAATAAAGGTGTAACTGGGTGCATGAGGAAGTTTAGGGGATAAATATAATATGACAAGAAGGGGTTCCTGACCCAGACAGTATATCATGAATAGTAAGTGAGATTGTGTTGAGAGGAGGGAGGAGGCCGTCCCTATACTCTGAAAGTGCCAAACTGTTTAAATATTTGCCCACAGAGTTGTTTCAATCTAAGTTCTCAAAAAATAGGGGATTCTTTCCCCAAATTTCATCATCTATGGCTCATATTATAATTAAAGATTCAGAGAATCCTCTGGAAACTTCTGCACATGGGACAGCTAAAAATCAATACTGAATGGTCATGATCTTTGTGCCGTTGGGCAGCATTGCCTTAAAAACAGACACAATTCTGCAATGAAAATCACTACAGGAGCTAAGGAGCACTTTCAAAAATCACTATCAGTGATCACAGTTCATAGCATCTTCTACAAATACAAGTTAAAGGTCTGTGTGAATAGAAAAAAGAAAAAACAACAAGATTGAGAAACACCACAGCCTTCTCTGGGCCCAAGCTCATTTAAAATGGACTAATGCCAAAAGGAAAACCACCCTGTGGTCTAGCCAGAATTTGGAATTCTATTTGAAAGTCGGGGAAGTAGTACCTTCTCTTCTTTTAAGCCTCTGGAATAAAAAGAAGAGGACGAATCAAAAAGATTCAAAAAAGTGACATTTTTAGCAAAGTTTGAGTTTTTGATATCTTTGTCTTTATACCATTTTGAATAAATGTAGGATTTATACGATTTGCATTATAACATATACAGCACTGACCTTTTTCTACTAGTAGTAATACAAATAATGCAATACAGTTTTTCACTCCTTAGTCTTTTTAAAACAGTGCAGAGTGCACTAGTACTTCCTGTTTACCGTGTTGCTTGATGAACACATACTTGCAAAGATGAAAAGCTCATATGCATATCATGCATTTCTAATTTACTTCACTGTGTATTAGCTGAATGGCTTTTCTCAGCACTACCCACATAATGAGCCACTCTTTCAATCACACAAACAATGTTTTAGATGACTACAAAGGTGTAATGCTCATTAGCTGCACACTTGTGGACGCAGAAGCAACCCTGGGTCATCGCTGACAGTTCAGTGATTCATTGTCGTCCTCCCCCCCTTTTATTAGCTGTATTTCTGGCTTGCAGTTGCACTTGCATAGAAACCATCTTCGGCAGATAACCCATACTTGGGAGGTAGAGGCAGTTAGGTACATATGTTACACAGTCACAGCAATGGGGGCAAAAACTCAGCTATGGAAACAAACTTCAGTTCAACCCCTCACAACAGAACATACAGAATAAATATCAGGTTTCATATCCATCCACATTGGGAGTGAAGCAAGATAACAGAAAAAGTAAAATGAGACTGATGTTTTTATTTGTTAGCTACATGCATTTGTATTTGAGAATCACAAAAAAGAAAACTAAGTTCCTCTTGGTCTTTGGGGCATAGCGAATAATTGAGAACTGTGTATACTTTCATTCCCGCATTGCACATTAACAAGAAGGATGGCAGCTGATGCATTTGAAAAGAAATGTAATTGAGACTGGGTGCAGTGGACACTGAGATATTAATTTCTCAGAGGGCAGGGCCTGCTGTGGGGCATCAGATAAAATGTAATTAGGCCCACATTTCATTTGAGAGCTTCACCACAGCAAACAGAGACCTGAGGTGAACTCAGGTCACTGCTTTGATGTTAAGTAATATTGGATGCCAAATGATGTATCAATCATGCCTGTGGGCTACGTAAGTAGAATTTACAATTATTATTCCCTGTTGTAGACTGTTTATAGGGATAAGTAAATGTTCTGACATCTTGTAGGCATATAAAACTTTAAGCACAATTCAAGCACAAACCATTAGAAAAACTTTAACAATGAAAAAGTGAATGTCTTCATTGCAGTACTTGATCTTTATTGAGTTCTATTGATTTGAAAGGTCAACAAATTGTTGTGACTGGCCTTCGTAAATGACCTTCATCAACTTTGAATAATTCTCAGTACTTCTTAGTCTTTTTATCTGG
This sequence comes from Oreochromis aureus, assembly GCF_013358895.1. Taxonomy (NCBI): domain Eukaryota; kingdom Metazoa; phylum Chordata; class Actinopteri; order Cichliformes; family Cichlidae; genus Oreochromis; species Oreochromis aureus. Next base: position 29,212,787 of record NC_052958.1, on the reverse strand, counting down.
GCAGAGTAAGTAAAAGAATGAGTGAAAAGTTGAGCTTGATAGTTCATCAATTCAGCAACAGTCTAACACATCCTCGTTAGCTTTGTCTAATACCTCCTGCAACTCCCTGTTATGCATAGGATGCTCTTTAGAATTAGCTCTAGTAATACTGGTTGTCAACTGTATGGCTTCACAAACATAAACCACTGTTTCATCCCAACAGAGAATTTTTCAATCTTCTTCACTCACTCTGTACTTTTTCTGCACCAAAAAAGGGGAAATACCAAGGTTTGGGGGTAAAATGACGACACTGACCCCAGCACAAAATGATGAGTTGGTAGTGACAGACTAATCCTATAACCCGGTGCGTCAGGACACCCATGCCAAAGGACAAATTGTGCATGCATGCAGAGGCTGTAGCAAAATGGCACTAATCGATGCCCCGGGGATGAGAACAGGCTGATCTACTCTACGGAGCATACATGTCAATGGTGGTGCAAAAAAGAGTGAGATAACGTTTTGGACACTCAGAGAACTGAAAAAAGGAACTGAACTGAAAAACAAAATAACGTGTCAAACAAAGAACAAAAGAGAGAATATCTTAGGTTTTCAGATCATATCCAAACATTAATATAAAGCAAATGAAATGAGAACGTATTAAAATGAAATGAATCCTTGTCCTCAACCTGATCTGGCAGACGCTTCTAACGGACTTGATCGCCTTTCTGGTATTTAGGACTATAGCTTTCCAGGACAAATGTTTTCTTCAAACCTTTTAAGATGTTCTCACTAACGGAAGCAAGAGGAAACTTAAAGTATCTCCTGATCATGTACACAAGTGAGGGAAGGATTAAGTTGGACACTGACAGAAGGCTTGGTGGAGTGTCTACAGTAATGCAGATGCTGCACCAGCCTCTTGAGGTAAAAAGGGACTGTGTGCAAAGACAATCTACATTTACTGGTCAATCTACATTTCTACTCTCACCCCTGGCTACTAGCTGTAGATAGAAACACAAGTCTGCAGATACAAGGGGCACAAGTAGGAAAGGGTCTTATTTACTAAGGGTGTCTGGGCTAATCAGTCATTCAGGAGTGGCTAACCTCAAAGATGCTACTCATCCTCATTGAAAGAAGTCAGTTGAGGTAGTTATTGCACCTGACCGGGAAGTCTCTGAGGCATTTTCAACTGTGAGGAGTCCCTGGGGCAGAATGTCTGAGAGACAAGTATGTTTCTCTTAAAGTTTTTTGACACAGACCCTGACAAGTAGTGAAAAATGGATGAATGGATAGATGGATGTCTAGTATTGTGTGAAAGACTATCACAACCTTTCTCCAACCAAGCAGTTTTGGCACCAAAATATCCAAAAGAGGATTGGTAAATGTATTTCTTAATCATAGTTGGAAAATTATTTTCACAAATGAGGACATAAGAGTCCAGCTGCCTGCCACCTACTGGCAATATCTATGCAAGTGATATCAACTGATAAAAGCCATTCGGGGGCTGATTACATTAAAATTTGGTAATTTCACCTCTTTTTTATCTCATCCTCTTTATCACTAGATCAGTCTGTCTGTCCAGGACATATGCGATAAAAATTCTATTGAAGATTTCCATTAAAATTGTTTCCAGAGCTCTGTCATATTGGCAGTTACCAGCCTGCACCACCTGTCCTGAATGTGTGAGGCCCTCTGTGCTTCAGAGACTTCACAGTCTAAGCCAAAGTCAATTAGTTTTACCCTCAATGGCTGCTGTAAATGGTCCATAATCATTATATTCTCAGATCTGCATGCAAAATCCCTTAGCTCTTCAGAATCCATGGAGTCTTTACTCAAACGGAAACCCTGAATAACAATATGAGAAGGTCAACTGTTTGAGTAGTTAACATTTTTTGAATGTCTTACCTGAGGCATTGCTTGGATTTAGGTTCACTTTAAGGTGAGCAACACACTTTCAGATTCAGATAGACAGAAAAAAACGTCTATAATATGGAGGCATGGCAACGTGTAAATTGGTTTTATATTCTCCGGAAGAGTCAAGAGCAATGATAGCGCTACATTTCATTTTCAGTGTTATAAAGCTTCCTGCAGCTAAGTCAGTTATTTACAACATAAATATATAAGTATGTCCTTTAGATCTGATTTTCTCTTAAAATCTCTGACAAAACTGCAAAATGCAGTAAGGATGGATGTCAGACACGACATCCCTCTGTCAGTCTTTGAATTTCAGCAAGCTAAAGTAGTCTTAGCTGATTTCTTAATATTGGCTGTGACACATTGTTGCCCCACTGTTTTGCATAATGCATGCGTGGTGTTGCAGGAGATGTGGCTATAGAAGTTATATAACATGTTTCATTTGTTTTTCTTGTTTAGTAAAGTCACACTTCTTATTTATTTACCACATTTTTTTCTTGCAGATGGCAGTTCCCCTTTTGTGCTGCTGGCTGACGCCACAAGGAGCTTTCTTCCACCACTGTGCAGTGTAATGACATTAATCATAAGCAGCTGCCTACATGCCACATCAGAGTTAAAGCCAAAGACCTCACCTCTATACTTTCTGAACATCGTATAGTTAGCAACATTTCCATCTAATGACAAAATAGGCAAATCACCTCTTAATCCCAAAGCCATATATACTGTACTGATATAATGTATCTCGCACTTACGTGATAGCTTACATTGCACTTGCAAATTCAAAAAGCATTTTGTAAAGCGAGCAGACACATTAATCTAAATGCCACTACCAACCTCCCCCATTCCCCCTTTGCACACAAAACAATCTACAATCTGTTTCCCCCATGGTGACTTCTCCTGACTTAAGCAGAACTAAAATCTTGCCAGAGTAATTTATTACTTTCCTTCTTGTTGGGTGAATCTCCATTCTGCCAACAGAAAACCTCAGAAGCTCACACATCATTACGCACACAGAGATAGTGTAACCTGGCTGACAAGTCCTAGGGGTTAGACCTACATACACTGCATTATCTGTGCTGTTATGAGCTAATTCAAGGGGAATCTTACAAACAGTGTGGACATTACTGCTCTATCCCTTGCATGGGTCACTAAGTTCACATGTGTTTGGTACATCTAGAAGACCAAAATGTCATCGCCCGCATTACAGGATGAATCACATAAGGACACCATGAATTATTATAGGCATGATAGCCACAACTGTACCGATATGTTGTTTATATGTGTATGCACACACATATATTTTGTAAACAAAAACGGAAAACATCTACAGAAAGGGGCTGATAAAATATCACAAAGAAAGAAACACTTTCTTGTTTATCGGTTCAAGATGTCAGACAATCTGCAAAGAATTCATCACAAATTATCAAAAGCAAAAAGGGCAGAATTTGAAAACACCCACCTCTTGCAGTTTGCCCCTTTCTGTTCTATACACACCTAAAACTACTTCCACGCTGACTCTTTGGAGCCCAATACTCACAGAATTTCTCCGCTTAATCCATTGGACAGTAAAATCAGCTAACTTTTCTACCAGAAAAACAGACTAGTTTGCCTGCTGACCACTTGAATAAAAATACACTACCAGTCAAAAGTTTTAGAACACCCCAATTTTGAAAATTATGCAGTTTAATGTCTCATTGCACTCTGAAATGAAAGCATAATACAAATAAGCAATTGGAGTTAAAAAAAAAAAAAAAAAAGAAATCATGGAATCAATATATAGACCAAAATGTATTCTAAACTTTTGACTGATCAAAGTAGCACCTTTGGCAGCTGAACACACCCCAGCATTCTTTCTACAATAGAAATCAAATATTCTTCAGAAAGTTCTTCCCATAAATGTGTGGCATATATATGAAGACGGAAAATATGTAAGATAATTATTTTTAAAAAATATACCAAAAACACTATGGAGAAATAGTTGCACAAGTATTTTGTCCAGTATGCTGACTATTTTTCTTTTTGTTTACTGTGTTTATTAAATTCATATCTTTATATCTTTAATGATCATGGTGACAATTTCACTCCAACGTTGTGAGCTCAATGGATTCACAGATTAGTTGTACAGTCTCACTCTTATGGACGTCTGCTGGCAATTCATGTCAGCAACCACTGCAGTATTTTTCTTGGCCTTCATGCATTCATTAAACACCAATTTAGGATGTCTTTTCAGGTGGTTGAATAAGTTAGTTGTTTGCTTTGCAGGGCAGACACCACTCTAAAGCACTCTGCATATGTTTTGTTCTTTTTTAACATCACTTGATGTATTTCCAAACAGTGGATGATGATATCCCCTAAAGAGACAAGCTTCTCGCCTACTACTGTGCTGAATAGTTGAATTTTGTTATCTGTCTTTTAAAGTAGTATTACATGTCCAGACTAATCGAGGAAACTTCAGGCTTCACAGTGCAGGCAAAAGTTGTTACTTTCGCTGTACACTGATTAGGGAGCACTTGATTTGCTTCTGCTTTCGGTTCTGTTGGGGGAGCATGCATATTCAGTATCACTTGATCATGTTCACTTAACTGTGGGAAACCAAAATTGTGATTGAGATTAAAATCTAATTAATAGTGCAGCCCTTAGTCACGTTTTTATAACTTGGCCATATATGCGACAGATTATCACCTAAACTAACAGATTTGTTTCATGCAAACATAGAAAACAGCAATTCTAATATTATGCAAATTCCTCTAATATTATGCATTCCTCATAGAAGAAGCACAAACAGAAAGACTCTAGGTACCAAATCTATAGAGGCAGCAGTCTACCACAGCAGACAGGACTTGCACATTGCAGTGGGATGTAACATACAAACAGAGACAACTCACACTGAAAAGAATAAAAAAAGCGGTTCGTGGGGTGTAGTCAGCAACATCTGTGGGCTGTATGGATCACAAGTTCTAGTGGGTCTTGGATCCTGTGGGATTTCAAGTTTCAGATAGGCAAACACTGCTAATAGCTAACAGAACAGTCATAGTGATTCCAAAGGACTACAAGACAGGAGATGAGATAGAGGTTGCATTTGCACCGGACAGTGAAATCAAAAAGAAGGTATATGAGAAATAGAAGAATACAAGGCTCTATATGGTCCCATTGATAAAGTGAGAATTGGAGGTATGATCCCAAACCTGAAGAGTGACTGCAAGAGACTCGAGACTTAATATTGGAAGTCCCTGTGTATAAAAGTCAAAGGAACAAATAACATGAAGCCCTGAAGCCTTAGGGACAGGGCAAAGCAGCATGAAATCAAAATTGAAAATTTTTTGCCAATGGGAGTAGAGTGTTCAGCAATGTGCCAATTTATATACATGCATCAATTTCAGTAATGACCAGGATTCGACCAAGGGGAACGCAAATATTAGCAGGTCAAAAACAAGCAGAACCGACAAGGGAATGAGCAAAATGAAACAGCCAATGCTCAGGTTTTCTGTATGGGTTTCTTCTGAAAAACAAGAAAGAAAGAAAACAAAAGACATGGCAATTCAAATCAATGACAGGCAATGGAAGGAGAATGAATATGTTTTTGATAAAAAGGCAAAAGTCTTCTGTTAGAAAGTGTTGGGGACTGTGCCGGATAAATGTGTGTGATCTCTGGATAAATCCGACAGCTCAGGAGGAGCTGCTGCATTATTGCAATCTGTTCCAGTGAAACATGAAATCTGTGTGCAACAGCTGACATGTATGAAATGCAGACAAGCTCACAAAACACTATTTACCTTCTGTAGAGTGTTCGAGGCTGCAGCAATTTAATAAAATGTTGCCACAGTTGCACAATTCTGACATGAATCTAACTCACTTCATATCTGTCTGCTATGTAACACATCTGAGAGAGAAAACTTTTAAATAATAAAATTATATCTGGACTATTGAGAAAAGACTCGCAGGTTGAAATGATCTTTTTGTAGAAACAACTGAAAGCTTGAAATTGTAAACCAATCACTCGATGTAAAAAAGGAAATTGGCTGGATCCTTGTAATCTGTAATTGGGTTTTGCACCGGGATCCCTCCTCTCTCTTCAAAGCTCGACATTCAATTTGGTTTACTCAAAACACCACTAATACTGAGGAACAGAAGTATGTGGGGGTTAGCTCTAAACAAGGAGTGACTGAAGGGTTACACGATAGAGCCAAAGTTTTGTCACGGCACTAACAGTGTTGAGCACCAACCTAGGTTGGTAGGATCTCCGGGGGAGGGATAATAAATAAATCAACACAGCCACATCAAGCAAAATAAGACGTTATTTTCTCTGGCATTAAATTCAGAACAGTTTGCAATAAATTGCCTGCTACAAACCTTAGTAAATCACATTTGAATTTTTATGATTCATTTAAATACACTCCTCCCAATTTTAGCACTCTGTAAGGGAAATGCCTATAAATCCGTGGGCAATAAGAGCAGTAGTACAAATAACTCTGTTTATGTGTTTCACTTCCAAAACTGACACGTTAATAGTAAATACTGACCATAACTTTTCAACACCTAAAGAATATTTTGGGCTGGAGCAAACACACACACACACATATTTAGGTCACACAGTTAAGTACTGTATTTGCAAATTCAATGGATTTTAAATCAAACAATCAATATGTGATTGAAGTGCAGACTTGTAGCTTTTATACAGTGGGCCTGGCTCCATTGCCAGCCATACGTATCCATGCCAGTGTTTCTACCTTGTTTCACAGACAATGTTATATGTTTCAAATCATCAGTTCTTTATTTCTGCCTGCATTTTTTTCTCTTCTCATCATTCTGGTAGTTCATCTTGATTTTTATTCTTTCGCTGTCCAACAAATTTTTTTCAGAAGTGAATGTGCTTCTTTATTTGCTTTCTGTCGAATGTGGCTTTCTTGAACTTGACTGTAACCAATAGTTTGCACGTTTGGAAACTGTATTTCCATTCATGAAGGAGTTTCTTGATTTAAAACTGACAATGATATGTGATGCTTCAATTCAATTCAATTCAATTCAATTCAATTTTATTTATATAGCGCCAAATCACAACAGAAGTCACCTCAAGGCGCTTTATATTGTACAGTAGATAGCACAATAATACATACAGAGAAAAACCCAACAATCATATGACCCCGTATGAGCAAGCACTTTGGCGACAGTGGAAGGAAAACTCCTTTTAACAGGAAGAAACCTCCGGCAGAACCAGGCTCAGGGAGGGGGGGGCCATCTGCTGCGACCGGTTGGGGTGAGAGAAGGAAAACAGGATAAAGCCATGCTGTGGAAGAGAGACAGAGATTAATAACAGATATGATTCGATGCAGAGAGGTCTATTAACACATAGTGAGTGAGAAAGGTGACTGGAAAGGAAAAACTCAATGCATCATGGGAATCCCCGGCAGCCTACGTCTATTGCAGCATAACTAAGGGAGGATTCAGGGTCACCTGGTCCAGCCCTAACTATATGCTTTAGCAAAAAGGAAAGTTTTAAGCCTAATCTTGAAAGTAGAGATAGTGTCTGTCTCCCGAATCCAAACTGGAAGCTGGTTCCACAGAAGAGGGGCCTGAAAACTGAAGGCTCTCCCTCCCATTCTACTTTTAAATACTCTAGGAACAACAAGTAGGCCTGCAGTGCAAGAGCGAAGTGCTCTAATAGGGTGATATGGTACTACAAGGTCATTAAGATAAGATGGGGCCTGATTATTTAAGACCTTGTATGTGAGGAGCAGGATTTTGAATTCAATTCTGGATTTAACAGGAAGCCAATGAAGGGAAGCCAAAACAGGAGAAGTATGCTCTCTCTTTCAATGACAGTATTATATTGGCAAGATGTTAGAATTTTTCTTTTTTTAGCAAAGGAAAGATGTGATCCGTGATCGTCCACTTGAGCTTCTTTCCATCGTCTTGCAGGCCTTTTGGTATTGCTGAGATGGTCAGTGAATTCCATCTTTTTAACAATGGTCCAGGTTGTTTACTTGGCCATTCCCAAAGTTTTTGTTTCTCTAGAACTTTTATTTTGTTTTCTTAGCCTAATCATAGCTTCTCTCACTATATTCTTTATATTGAGAGTTTCAATGAAAAGCAAACAAATTCAAGTTCAAAATTTGGAATCAACTCCAGATCTTTTATTTACTTAACAAGAGAGCAGCGCTCAGCTGACCATGAAACTGCTCCGCCAGTCAGTTGTCCAATTTCTGCTGAGCCACTAAAAATGGAGGACTGTGTATAAAAATGATAAACCCCTTGAATCAAATCTAAAATTCAGCACTTCAATTAGATTTTGATTTTTTTGTATAAAACAGCTGTTAGGTTTGTTGATGTCCAAATACTCATGAAACTAACTGTATATATGTAAAATTCAACTGCTAAGTTTGTAACCTCCCAATATCAAAACAGAAAAGAACTGCAGTCGGTTCATTCTCTTTTTCTACACTTTTGCCGACTTGATAACTGCAACTTTGATATTGTCCTAACCTTAACTATAAACTGACTGGTACAGAATCAGATCTGTTAATTTTTCAGTTTACTTTTTATTCTTCCTAAATATCCACTCATTGGTCAACATTACCATACAATACAATTTGTTGTATGTTATGCTACATGTCTTTTGCAAATGGATATTAAAAGACATCCCAGTGGTCTAAATGTCTGAGTCTATTCCTGAAACTCACCGTACATGGTACTTTGATAAAGTTGAATGCCACAGAGGATACTGTAGTTTTTACAGAAAGAAACCGATGCTAGCATGATTGCAAAAGCAGCTGTTGTCTCTTTGATTGATTATTGGCCAAACTTTCAGAGCTTTGCAGGTAAAATGCATCTCAAATACTGATTTTAAATTCCTTAGCCATTATTGTTGGCCTAGTCAGATACAAATAAATGCATAAATAAAAACACCTCTATTTCTTACCTCGTACTATCATTACTGAGCAACAGGAAATTGTAAAAATTCAGAGCTTTAATCATTTTTCTTATAGCTTCTGTTTCTGTGAGAAAAGTACACCCTGTGCTGGAGGTTGTTCTTTCAGATGGCTACTACATTTTCTGTTAGATCATGGAAAAAGAGCTTTATTGCTGCAAGCTAGTGTCACACTACACACAGAGACTTGGATTAAAAGGTCACATTCTCCTCTTGCAATTCCACCGTTCAGTCGCGAGAGCCAATAGAGACCTGGAGTTTTGTCTGCAAGTGTGTCAGACACAGGGAGGGTCAGAAAGACGAGACAACCATCTTTCTTGTTGCTATGATTACTAACAATTGATTTCAGAGACAGAAACAAATAGAGAAAGAGGAATTGCAGTGAAATGCCACAGTGTATCCAGCTTTTTAATAATAGCTACACAGCAATATGGATTCTCTTGTCTGAATTGTTATTGGTAATATCAGGCACGGAGAATATAAAACAATGATAACAATAGATTGGACGTGATATGGGGAGAAATGCCTGCTGCACATTATTTTTAATGGAGTTTACTCTAGTTACAATTCTTCTTGCACAATAAGCAATTTTTGCACAGTCAATAAAAGCCGTACTAAATTGTTTACTTCCCTTGCAGGTAAATCATTTAAAAATTGGTTTGATATTAAGGTATATCCCTGAGAGTATGTACCCTCTGGATCTGGGTGATTACAAAGCAAACTGTTGCAACCTTTCTGAACTTCATAAGGACCCCTATACTGTTTCTAATTAGGCCTTCCTCCCTCCAGGAAACAAGATAATGGCCAGGTGTGAATGAAATTTGAAGGTGGATTTTTGCCCTGGGTATGTGTCTGGTGTAGTATTCATGAACCAAAAAAGTTCATTGTTAAAGCTTCAGAGTCAGTGAGAGTAAGTAATGTTATTAAAGCATAATCTCAGTTCTGCCCTCAGCTTCCAAGGTGTGTGCAAAAAAGGAATTTCCCTTTTGTAGACTAAGTGTACTTGTGTAATGTGATTTTCTGTTTGTATTCTGTCTTTTCCCATTAAAATGAAACTAAAATAAAAGAAACAGACTCTTCATGTTTTTTTTTAAGTATTTAAACTTGCAAATTCAGCAAGAGATCAAATAATTATTTCTCCCACTGTAGTATTTGGCAGTGTTGACTACTAAGAGTCTTTCATGGAAGCATTATTTATCCTGGCTCTCAGTATATTTTAGAAATGGCTTTAGGAATTTATTGATTACTTTAAAAATGCCCTATGTGGCCTTACTTCCTTTTAGTAGCATACTGTATGCAAGAGGTACTTTGAAATCCCTGATAGGAGATTATTTATTTGTTCCAGAGCCCAAGCTCAAAACGAAAGAGGACAGAACGCTTGCAGACAGTGACCCAAGGGTTTGATTTCCTCTGCCTGAAGAAATCAGAGAAACTGAATCACTGAGTTCTTTTAAGTCACATCTTAAAAAATACTCTTATGGGAAAGCCTTTCAAGCCTTAATTTCCTTTCAACTGTCTTATTTCCTTAAGAATGTCTGTAACTTTTATTATGATTTGTCAGCCGATTACTTTTATGACTGCTTTATTTCCGTGCTCCTGTCAGTACTGTATAAATAAAATAAAATTATTACTACAGTTTTAAGTTCACTGTTGATGGACTCTGTTGTCCACGATGCAATGCACACCAGGGGAGAAAAAAAAGGAGCTAACTGAGGATGGTGATAAAACAGATCCTAGACCCCTGGAGAGAAACAAAAGCAATGTTAAATAGTATATAGCTTTGGAAAAACATTATTTGGAGGTTAAGTCGTCATCTATTCTTTGATTGAATTTCATTTTGATGAAGTTGCACATGCTAAAATTACCCACACTACCCACCCGCTCCTCTTCTTATACAACCTCAGATACAACACACACAGATTGCCTCGGGCAGTCTACACACGATCACCGGCAGGATCGCTTTGTACTGCTTTCCAACAGAGCGAGTGATAATGCTGCTGCAGCACTACCTTGAGCATTGAGCACTGCTTTCATTTTACAGTTCTATTTGAATCTCAACCTGGTTAAGATTGCAGCTGAACAGCAGGCTTAAATATAAAGGCTGCATGTGTGAATTTCCAGATATTGGTTACCAGCCTGGTCTTGAAATATTCACTTTTCTGTAATTACTTTAACAGCACTTGTTCAGCTAGGCTCCTAAACTCACTCACCTGGTGCCTTAAATCTTATCACCAATGATAATGAGCAACAGGAACTCTCTGTGGAAGTTGGACATCCATGGTTAGCTGTAAATGTATGTGCATGTACAAGTGGTCACTTCCATTTGTATTTACAATAATGAGCAGGCTCTTAGCACCTTTGGTTCACACCTATATTAAAAATAAATCTGTAAACCTTTCAGCTTCACCCAACAGAGTTTTTTTAAGGCACTTATGAAACCTATCATGTTTACTGTAGGATCCACAGTTTCTTTAATAACAGTTCAACTGCGGCTTGAGAATTCAGTCTGTGTTTGAACTTTCATTATGGTCAGTAAGTGAAGCAGTGAGCTGTTCCAGCCCTGAGAGGACGTATATCAAAAAAAAAGTTGCTCTTCAGAAGGTTTACGGTATGCTTCAAAAAGAAAAACTGACATTCTTCAAAAAGAATGTAAGGCGCATTCTGCATCCTGCAATAAGCAAGTGGCTACATGCACAACTAAAGAGAAATTAATGCACAGGAGGTGTTTTATGCTTCCACACATCGCTGTTCTGTTTGCTTCTTGCACCTGACAGATTCTGCATTTCTGCTTTTCTTTTTTTTCCTCCTGAAGCCTTTCTGAAATCATTCTTGCTAAAGGATTGGTGTTGCTAAAGGATGTTTTTCACGGGGAGACATGGTGCATTACCATAGCCAGCCTCAGTTTATGGCTTACAAAATAAATATCCCCCCCAATATCAATAAACAACCCAGTGAATGAGGAATGCTGAAACGATTTAGAGGAGGTGTGTGGGGAAATTCCTGACTATCAAGATGTACGTTTTCACCCTCAATGTGCATTTGTCTTGTTAGCTGTTCGTTAATAACAAACAGAGCTTGGGAAGTAGTTCATCAGTCTTATCAGGCTGGCCTTTTCTCATCCCCCCATCATTCCAAAACTTACAGTAGTTGCCCTCCTCGATGACCCGTAACTCCTGACTAAATCAACCCCATGTGGGAAAACACAATGAGCACATGAATCATTGTGGTGCATTAAAAAGATTTATCCTCTAGTGGAAGGATATACAGTGAACCACCACAATATATTAATTTTGTGAATTATTAATTTTGAAGAACACGCTCCCAACTATACATATGAAAAACTGCAATATCTGTTATGGCATTTCAGTGCTGTGATTTATAAAGCGCACGCTCTGCCAGGATTATTGCTTCAGTGTGTTCAACACTGCAGGGACCTCTAAAAATAAATGAGCAAACAGACTGTAGGAAGTGTCACTGGGTGGTTATTTAATCAGCATTCCTGCATTATGATAGTATAGGTTTCACTGTTACTGTATCTGTTATTGCTACATAAACCTGACTGACACTTTAATATTATTTGAGGTAAACAGTGTCTGCTGGTATTTATTACATGATATTGTCACGTCTAATTGTTAGCATAGTGATGGAGACATAGGAAGAATCTGCTGACAGCAGATCCTCTCATTAACAAAAATGTTTTTTTTAAATCTGCATTATTTTTAATAATTGCTGTGAACCACGAAAAAATTTAATACACCTTTTCCCCATTCAATAAGAAGAAGAAAAAGAGGGAAAATATAACTAGAAAAGGACAGGAAGTCATGTAAAAAAGGGACGAAACTAACAAGAACGGAAGGAAACAAGGAGATGAGGAGGAGGAAGTGAAGAAGCTATAGAGAAAGCAAAAAACAACAGTAAGAGAAAAGAGGATAAAGAAAACAAAAGATGAGAGGGAAAAGAAAGTGAAAAAGGCAAAATGATGGATGAAGGATGGCCAGGAAAAAGCAAAGGAGTAGAAGAGGGTGGAGGACAAACTACTGTAAAAGAGGACAAAGCAGGACAAGGAGAAGAAGAAGGAGGCAATGGGATTGAGGAGGGAGAAGTAATTAAGGATGAGAAGGAAACAATGAGGAGATGAAGGCAGTAGGAGCAGGAATGGGGAAAAATAAGACAAAGACAAGGAGAAGCTGGAGGACAAATAGTTCCAGAAATGTTGTAGACACTTGCTGCGACACGTGAAGTCAAATCTAAAGTGTAAAAAACCTAAAATTCTTTTTTGTGTGTGTGCACGTGGCCGTGTGTGCCTGTGTGCATTTCTGTGCATAAGGTGGCATTAATAGCCCTTTTAAAATCCCGTGTTCGGAATCCTTTCATCTGCACTAATCCCTTTTCTCTTTAGAAGAGCGGATTACGTCCACGTATGGTGGAGTCAAGTTTTCTTCCATATGGAAGCACGATAATCTTTCACCTCCAACTTCATGATTCCCCAGACATGAAAAAAAGAAAAGAAAGAAAAACCCAGGGTGACATAGCGGCATGTTTGTCACACATGTGGCTGCAGAGGCGACAATGTTTATCTTCTTCTGTCACTGTGAGACAGACAGTGTCATTACATTTGCTGGTACCATTGCTGCCAGCAGCTCACCAGCACAGCCAAGCACCACTGATTTCCATGGAGGTAATCTGCAATGGCAGAGGCAGGCGAAATTATGGATAGGAGATGAGGCTGGGGGCTGGCCACGGGCATCCCCCCCAAGCTTTTGTCTGTCACGCTGTTACACTGAAGCGCAGGGCACCTCTTTGGGGGATGAAAGGATCTATCTGTCTGTAACTGAGCTTGCAGAGAGGATGAAATGGATTTGGCTGGGCGCAGGCCGGGCGGGGCTGGTGAAACATTTAAACATCTCTACTAGGCTGGAGTCGGAAAGCAGATATACAGAGCGGGACGGTTCAGTTTGTAACAGGTGTCCAGAGCAATCATGTAAGCTCGAATGAAGACAACAGTGCCTGTGATACTAACACAGAGAGTGATGGTGTAACGATGGTACACAAAAGTCACATAGATTCCTGTTTCACAGTCATTTAGCGTTTGAAAAGTTGGCGCTTTGACTGTCAGCTCCTTCTATATACAGAAGGCCGTATAGAAAGATGCACATGCGCCATCATAAAGTAAATCTTTCTCCGAGACGACAACTGCTTCATGCTGCTAAATGTTAAGTGTCAAGGCTCTCGGTGTCAAGTCTATCCGTCCCCTTTCAGATCTGCAGCGGACGTGCCTGGGCATGAAATGCTGTATTCACTGCAGTCTGTACATTCTCAGACGCATGCTTTGAATTTCTGCTGTAAAATATTTTTTGTCTTTACCTAAGCTGAATCATTCTCATCGATTGCATGTGCCTTTAAATGTTGAAAATGTGCTTCCAAATGTCTTTTTTCCCCCAAGCAGGACATTAATCCAAGAGAACGGCTTGTAAAAGTGAAAAATAAAAGAAAGAAAATACGAGACGTATAAATGCAGCGGAGAGATACTTTTATTTACTTTTGAAGACCAAATAGTTTACAAAGTAATGACTGCGGCAAAGACATGACATTTTGATTTCATTTAATATGAAGAGAAACGACAGCAAAGGGAAGCACTCAAGGAAGCCAAATAAAATGCATTATTTGATGGTGGAGAAAAATGCAATAAAAAAGAAGGAAAAAAACTCTGCTGCTCCATCTATAACAGCATATAATTTCATTGAATGTTCAGTAAAGAAGATTACTGTTTCTTCAAGCTGCACTTCATAAGATGCTGTATATATAATAGAAATGTGTATCTGTATTTCATAAAACCAAGGTATCATGAAGCTTTGAACACAGTGTGTGCTGAGGAAAAAGGACAAAGACTGCCGACCTATCTCTTTCTGCAGTTTTATATAGGTCTAGTGTGGAAGATGTCAAACCCCTGGAGGCTAATGTGTCAGAGGCGGTAGGCATTAAGCAGGAGCTTAGTGTTGTTGCAGGCATACAGGGTCAGCACCTCATGTGGTGAAATTTATGTGGAAAAATTTACCAATAGAACTGCAGTGCAATGCAACACATCTTTGGATTTTAAATCAACCTCTTAAACTGTCTCGACAGCAGAAACTATACAGAAGAGGTTGAAGCACAGCGAAAGGACACCTGAGCTGAAGGCAACCTCGCTTGTGAAAGCAATCAGCACACGGTCACTGTGACTATACAAACAAGACCAGTAAACTAGTTTTTTCCATAACTCCTTCATGGCTGAGGTAGTCACTAATCACAGGGTTGACCCTCAAACTGCCAAAATGTCTGAGAGCAAGACACCAAACTACAAGTTACTCCCAAACAGCACCTTACATGTCAGCTGAAGGTGTAATCCATTCTAAGGTTAAAAATTGAAGTAATGGTCATTTACTTATGTACATTTGGTTTGCTTTGAGTGGTAACTTAGTGCCACTGTCATGATTCGGCTGTGTGCAGGACCGAAATGCAGACTCACGGAAACGGGACTTAAACTCAAAACCAGCTTTATTTGCTGAATGGCAAAACCATACAAAACTAAACTGGGAAATCGAAACAAATGGGGAAACACAGGGAGAGAAACACAACAATGAAGGAGATCGTGACATAAATACATGCCCTTTTGCTGGCTGACTTTAACATCTTGGTCTTACATCTTGGTCCAAGTGATGAGAGCAAACCGGAACGACAAAAAGAATTTATGGGGTTTTTTTTCTGTGTAAGTTGCAGTAACCTTACCAATACAGCACTACCATAAGTCCTTATTTCTCGTACCAGTTGAGAGGCCAGTATCTTAAAATCAGAACACGCCCCAGAGAAGTTTGAAGTAAAAGTCAAATGCAGATAGTATTACCACTATGCTATCTAGCTATGTACAGCTGTGAGAGATGAGAGAATTCAGTTAATTTCTCTTTTATTTAATTCAGCATAGTTTTCCACTCAGTGCTTCTCGCTGACATGTAGACGAAGTGGGGGGATGACTTCCACATGTCCCCTGGCAACATGCTCCCACTATTTAGACATTCACCTAAGAAGTGAAAGATCTCAGTTCAGTCCTGTGAGGACATCCCACAAATCCCCTTGGGGGAAGTGCATTAAGAGTAAAACTGAACAAATCAAATATCCGCTTTGGTGACCACTTGTAGGTAAGGGAGCAGCCAAAACTATTTTCTTCTTCTTCAATCAATTAACAAAATCCACAGATTGAATATGTTGTTGGTAAAATTGTATTTTTAAAAATCAAATACATAACTTAAATTTTCAGAAACAGTACATTGTGCATAGATGATTACAGCTGCTTTTGACTTTGGTAATGATGGCAATTCTGATCTCTAAGGAAACAGAAAAAATCAGGGAAGCTGAAATGCTCGACTCTTTCGTAATAGTTCTACAGCACTCAACAGTTCTCATTTCTTAGAGCAACACACAAAGCTTTTCTTTTAGCACCCATTTAAAAAACAAGGTAGTTACAACTCAAAGCGAGCTTCAGCTGAGGTGAAAAATAATTACCCAGCCAGTTTCCAGTGTCACACAGCAATGATGATGCATTCACACCACAGCAATAAAAAGGACAACAGTGAATTTTTCTTTTATCTAAACATTTTTTTTCCATTTTAATTTTTCTTTTTTTTGCTTGCCTTCCACAAGACTTCCATGTTCTTGGGCTTAATGCCCTTGCCCTCATCTTTCTGAATCAAAGCTTTTTGTTTCCATTGATAGAGAATTTTCTTAAAATTTCTCAAAATCGTGGTTTTTGTGGAGACCCAGAACAAAAGCCTGACCTGTGGACAAAAGAAATTCTGCAGGGCAGTGATGGTCACTGAACTTGTATTACTGACTGTGACAGCTGTACCAAAAATCTCTTCAAAGTCTAGTCTCACATTCATGCGTTGTTCTTCATACCCTTAGAGTCACATCAGATGAATGTAAGTTTTTACATGAGCTAGAGAATGTTAATAATACATGCTGTGTAATTTTTTAAATGAATAAAGCTGTGAAAAAAAAAATGCTATGCATCTCCACTTTAGATGGATTATTTTTGTAGTAGTGGATATTAAGGCTATAAGAAATGAGGTCAGATTGGATGATCATTTTTAAGGCACATGAAAATGCATCTTTCAAGGAAAAAAAGTGACCTGAAAAAAATAGTTAAATCTTTGCTTCTTAGTTAAGTTCAAATTTGTTTCTTTCCCTTGTGATGGCCATTATTCACCCATTTTTATTTACTACTATACACCAGCAGTATGAAGCGATAACAGCACAGAACAAATAAATAACACAATAAATAATGACTATGCTCTATTTAGAAAACAAACAGTTCATTTTCCTGAGGGGATTGTGCAGCATTTATTTGTTTATTTGTAGAAGTGGCGAGGTAAAAAGCAGAACCACTTTACAATGCAACAAATAAGAAACTTACAGGGTGGAAAAAAGGCAGTCTGTATGACTTGAAAATTGAGTAAGACAAAGAGCTCGTTAAGCCCCTTTCCCTGGATAGTCGTTCCTGAAATGCACCATGTCAAAACGAATGCTAAAACTACCCGGGCAAAGCATATCAAGGTGACGAGGTCCAGAATGAACAGGAACCTATTTATTTATTGTCACAGGAAAGGTCTTGTTTCTCCTTTTGTGTTTCTCTAAGGTACTTTTGCCTTATAAATTTAAATTTAACTTGGTATAGAGTTGAAATTACCAGGTGGAACTCAGTCAAGGCTCCAACCAAATATATTTTCTTATAGTTATATTCAATGTATCTTTAAGACACAAGATCCCCATGTACTAACGAGAAGTAAATGAAAGGAAAAGGAGAAGAAAAGAAAAATGGGGGCAGGGTGGGGCATGAAAATGAGAACAGCAGGTATTGGTGAAGGGGGCTATATAGACTGAGGCCGGAAGGGGCGTGAATGAGGTGTGGTCCCACTCCTGAAATTCAGATCATATCTTCATGTCCAGAAAAAAAAAGATCTTTAGTTAGTATTTAATATTTTACAGTAATACCAGACTAGTGAAACTCAAAGGCATGCATGCCCCTTACATCTAGTCTAGTGTAGTCGTCACATCCGACAGTTCACTGTGACATGTGCTTTGAAAATGACTTTAAAATAATGCACGGCATTAACACCATCATTATGAGAGGCTCACAGTTTCTCATCCTCCCGCTGCTCTCCAAGAACCTTCGAAGACAACAGAAGTGTTGGCACACAGTTCCTCAGCCAGGCGGGAGGTGTCTTTTTATGGGGAAGCTGATAGAAAGCTTGTGGTGGTGTTGGCTGTTAGCCTGTTGTGCTCTGCTGGACAGTCATTTTCTCACCAATCTGACACGGGTGGCATTTTGTTATCTAGCGAGGACGCCCTGTTCAGGGAGAGTAGATTATTCATCGAATGTCAAGAAGGGATATTGTCCCCCTTCCCTCCTTAAGGGATCCTGGAAGCTCAGTGACAATGAGCCATTCTCCCTCCTATGGATTTTAGCAAAATAACACTTAAAGGTAATGACATTAGAGCTGATGTGAATTTCTCTGTGCAGGCAAATCTGGATTAAAAATGAATTTGATGTGCAGACACAAGGTGATGAGGAGGATTTAAAAGAACTCAGTGAAATTATAGAAATAATACACAGACAATATCTAATGACTTTATTCATGCCAAAACAGTGAAAAGGGACAAAATATAACAACATCAGGTCCAATGGCTTTCAAAGCATTTTTCATTCAATTATGGTCACATCAGACCTTCTTCTTTCTTTTTTCCCCCAGATAAACACATCTGTCTGAAGCATGTACCATTATGCAGAAGAGTGAGGTGTAGAGAGGGATTGCTAAACTACTAATACCTCTAATGCCAAATACTACAAGGAAAAATAAAAAGATTTCAAATGATAGAGTTTTACTTTATAATACATTTATAATACCATGGGCATTATCACTAGGGTCTTTTCATACCATGTAGGGGATACCAGAGCACATACATTTTAAATGACTCACAGTATAACATATATTACACTACAAATTTCATGAATCCTTTGTGATACTGCTAAAGAGCTGTTTTCATTATCGTTTTTGTTTTGTTTTTTACAAACAACCCCCATAAAACCCCCCAAAACAAACAAATACTGTATATGGTTAGTCACATCTTTTGTTTAATCTTTCAGCTGAATTTTTAAATGTCAACACAGCTCTTTTCAAAGTGATTTTTTACTGAGGTAGTGCCTCTACTATTTGTTTTACACCCACCCAAACCTTCTGGGTTTGGCATGCGCCTTGATGTTATAATGATATTTAAATGGGTGCTATGGCTTTGTCTATCACTGTTACACTAGTAGATGTTCATATTAATCATTGCTGAAGTTTCAAATAAGTAAGCCAAAATCTCAGGTTTGAGAGATCCAGTTTGACATGGTTTTATTTTCTATTACTGGCTCATGATGTAAGTGAGAGCGGTTATCCCTAAAGCCCCACCCACCTCCTGGTCAAATCGTTATTTTTTTCTGAGGAGCAGACAAGTAAAAGAAATCTGGAATAAAGACAGTGGACATTGCCTCTTATAAGGTAAATATGGATGAAAGGTCATTTTGGTTCATGCAGAGCTAGCTGTTAGAGTTCAAGTATCAAAGTAAGAATCAGGGAATGATCAAAATAGCTCATCTTAAATAAATATACAGTATCGTGAAAAAGTATTTGACAGTTTTCTGTTTTCTTATTTTATTTTTGCATATTTATTACGCTTAAAGGTCTCAGATAATCAAAAATTAACAGTTGACAAAAATGACAAAATGTAGTTTTTAAATGGTCATTTAATTTTTCAAGGGCAAAAGTTGATCCAAACCTATCTGGCCTAATGTGAACAAGTAATTGCTCACTATACGTAATAACTGGTTGTGTCATCCTTGAAAGAACTCAACCATTTACGATAACTGAGTCTTTCACATGTTCAAGCGTGAACGGCCTGTTTAAGGTCATGCCAAAGCATCTCAATTGGAGTTCAGCGTCGACTTTGATTAGGCCACAAGTGATTTCTTGATTCTGCAGGTGTGGCAGTAATCAGGCCGGGTGTGACTAGTGAAATTGAACTCAGCTTTCCAAAAAATGTAATCCATCACCAGTAATTCATAATTTTAACAAGGGGGGCAGTCATTTTTCCACACAGAGCCAAGTAGGTTTGGATGACCTTTTTTCCACTTAATAAACTAAATCATCATTTAGAAACAGCATTTTGTATTTACTCAGGTTATCTGAGTCTCTTTCTAATATTAAAATGAATTTAATGAGCTGAAACCTATCAGTGTGAAAGATATGCAAAAGAAAATTCAGGAGTAAGGTAAAAGCTTTTTCATGACACTGTAGATCCAAAAACATAGAAAATGAAGTCTTTCACCTATTCTGATCAATAAGGCCAAAACATACAAAGAAAGGGGTTTAAAATCTATCTGACTTGTCAGTCCTGCAGGGTTTGAAATCCCCTGTGGGTGTCAACCAGCAGGTGGAAAAGCTTTTGGCTTTTTCTGTTAGAATTTGTAATTTTGGAAAAGATCCAGAGAAGCAGAAACCTTTGCGGGTGAACTGTTGTGGCTTAAAAAATGATCTTGCAATGAAAAAAAAAAGCCATTCAACACAGAAGGCATTGACATTTCAAAGACCTATGAATTGAAGCAGCAGGTCGGGCCTGCACTTAAAAAAGAATGCCTTCATGACCAAAAGTGTATAACACAAAACACAGGAGCACAGGATTAAAAAAAAGCACTCAATTGGTAACATATTTTGGGCAGCACTCAGGTAGAAAAAATGACTGTGACAGCGCAAAATACCACATAAATGGGAACATGGTAAGACGATCTCAAGCAAATAACGAAACTCTTTCTGTCACCCAGTTGTTTACTGTAGTAACTAACAATGTTATTAATAGAATCAGTGAAGTTAGATTGTAACAGATAGAAGTCCACAAAGGATCATTGTTTCTGAGTCACCTAAAAAAAAGGTTCACTGCTACAGAACAGAAGAAAGTATACTTGCTGTATACCTTTTCAGAAAGAGCCATTATAAACATTTTGCATCTTGACTATCTTAATCTTTAGGCAGTTTAAATTTATGGGACTGACTAACTAGGTCTGTGAACCATCACTGCTTCATTCACACCAGATTATTCTTCTCCTGCTTTTATTGTAACAGGCTCTGCCGTTGTTTCAATAATTTAAAATGTCTTAAATGATTAGTAGTTTGAGTCAATTCTGGCTCACTAACTGTTAAGTTTTAGCCACAATACTGGAAAGCCTAATGCCATGTTTTCTGTGTGTGTGTGTGTGTGTGTGTGTGTGTGTGTGTGTGTGTGTGTGTGTGTGTGTGTGTGTGTGTGTATAATCCAGAAGATTTCCGTCTCCTAGCCAGCCACCTAGTCAGCTAACTTTGCAGTCTGCTCACACCCTCAAAGCCTTCTCCTTTGGACAAACACAGCAGTCTCCTCTGTGATGGATGTGGAGTCTAAGTGCCACCACTGTTTTTATCCTTCTAAATATTTCTGCTCTCGCACAAGCGCCTCCATGTGCTTGACACTGGCTTCTCTGTTTGGCCTCTTTGTGTGCAATATTTGCACCTGTTCCATCCGTCTCTCTGCCCAACATGCTGCTTTTTCTTTTTTTGTGTGTGTTTTGTTTCTTTTCTCTGCCTCTGTGTGTCTCAGGGAAATCCAGTGAAAACTTGCTGTGGGAGCTATGCTAATTTCACCAACAATAGCAAGTGTGGGTGAAGAAAACATATTGCCTGTTATGGTGGAAGTGTGGGTACACAACACCATGCGTACACTTGTGTGGGCATGCATATGTTAGAATGTGTGCCTCTTCTTCCCATTCTCTATGTAAATGTGTTCTGCATAGTAGTCCAAGATCACCTAAGTTACAGTGTATTAGGGCTCATATGATAGAGCATTATTCAAAAAACCATACTGCTAGTGGGGCCAGACATGGTGCTTTCTGCAGACCTTTTTTTAAAGACAGGGATGTCCTGCAGAGGGCATGTTGTCGTTATTGTCAACATAGCTTTGACGGGCCTACATATATATGTATATTGTTACGCTGCTGACACATGCATGCTTAGTTTTGACCTTTGGACTGCCACTGTAGTTCGGGATATTTTAAAGCATGATATCTGGCATCAGTAACGTTCTAAATGGCAGAAATGGATAAAGAAAAGGGTCTTTTGAAGAAAAAGATTTAAAGCTCTGCCAGATGGTTTCCTCAACAAGAGGAAAGTTATTTGAATTTACTGTCGATATGAACTCAGTTAAAAACCACTCAAAAACCACTTGCTAGCTGGCTACACAGGTGATGGGAAGAGCTCTCCCCTGCAGACTGTGCTCACTTTCAACTGAGACGTTTGGACAATTCTACAAGGAAAAAAATTTCAACAGCCAGAGCTAAATGGGTGGCTACAGCTTGCAGGAACTGTAGTTCCACTGTGTGGTAATATATGCTTAAGTGCACTTTTGTTGGACTTTATGAGAATACAAAAGGTTTTTCTGGATAATATGCTAGACATTAGCTGTCATTGTTTTGGACTGTTGCAAAAATAAACATACATTTAAATATAGCAAGTATATTTGTCCATTTCCATGCCATATACATGCCATAAGATACATTCAGAACAAGTTAACTATGGACAATCATAAGATTAAACCTGATTAAATATTTAAATTGACAGCCCTGATATATATATATATATATATATATAAAAATTCCCCTCTCACCCCTGTGGGCAGTCTATCCTTCAAGCTCGGTCTGCGGTCTTCTGGACAGAGATCTCAGATGTTGTTCCTGGGATCTGCTGGAGCCACTCACCTAGCTTGGGAGTCACTGCACCTAGTGCTCCGATTACCACTGGGACCACTGTTACCTTCACCCTCCACATCGTCTCAAGCTCTTCTTCTGCTTGTCCACCACCACTGTGTCCGTTTGGTTAGCCACCACCATTTTGTCCGTCTGTATCTGGAAGTCCTAAAGGATCTTAGCTCGGTCATTTTTGACCACCCTCGGGGGCATCTCCCATTTAGATCTCAGGACTTTGAGGTCATACTCAGCACAGATGATTCTGTATACTATGCCACTTGGTTATGGTGTTCCATGTATGTCCTGCATGTTAGCATCTTGCACCCTGCTGTTATGTGCTGGACAGTCTCAGGGGTATCTTTACACAGCCTGTACCTGGGGTCTTGCCTGGTGTGATAGACCCCAACCTGTGTGGATCTTGTGCTCAGAGCTTGTTCTTATGCTCCCATGATTAGTGCCTCTGTGCTGTCTTCCAGCCATTGTTGGGACTTCTGGATGTCAGCCACTTCCTCTATCTGCCAGTGGCCTGTCCTTCCATGATGGTTCCTCCTCTTCCTCCTCTTTCTTGGGTTCCTGCTGCCTGAGGTATTCACTGAGCACACGGTCGGTTGGAGCCATCCTCCTGATATATTTGTGGATGTTTGTTGTCTCATCTCGGACTGTGGTACTGACGCTCACCAGTCCCCGGCCTCCTTCCTTCCACTTAGCATACAGCCTCAGTGAACTGGACTTGGGGTGAAACCCTCCATGCATGTTAAGGAGCTTCCTGGTCTTGATGTCAGTGGCTTCTATCTCCTTTGGCCAGCTTATTATCCCAGCAGAGTTCCTGATCACTGGCAGGGCGTAGGTGTTGATAGCCCGGATCTTGTTCTTACCATTCAGCTGACTCCTCAGGATGTCCTGTTCACGCTTGACATTCTGCTTGATGTCATCCATGTAGAGGAGGTGGCTGACGATTGTGCTATTCCGTAGTCAGTATCCATAGCCAGTCTTGTTGATGATCTCACTGAGGAGGTTCAGGCCTATGCAGAACAGCAGTGGGGACAGAGCATCTCCTTGGTAGATCCCGCACTTGATGGTGACTTGTGCTATTGGCATCTAGTGTTATATGCCACATCCCCAATGAGTTCCTGATGAAGGTTCTTAGGGTCCTGTTGATCTTGTATAGTTCCAGGCATTCCAGGATACAGGTGTGGGGCATTGGCCTTCTTGTAGTCAGTCCAGGCAGTTCACAGGTTGGTCAGCCTAGTCTTGCAGTTTCGGGCAACTGCTCGGGCTACCAGTAGCTGGTGTTTGGCGCCTCTTGCCAATTCCTTTCTGTGCCCCACTTATGTATTGAGCCATGTTCCTATTCATCTTAGCCGCTATGATGCCTGACAGGAGCTTCCATTATTCAAAAACCGCCCGGCACGCCCCTGTGGGGCATGAATTTCCAGGACTGCGCTCTTCTGGACAGAGATCTCCGATGTTGTTCCCGGGATCTGCTGGAGCCACTCGCCTAGCTTGGGAGTCACCGCACCTAGTGCTCCGATTACCACGGGGACCACCGTTACCTTCACCCTCCACATCCTCTCGAGCTCTTCTCTGAGCCCTTGGTATTCTTGGTAACCGGCTACGGGGGATCCAGGTTTCAAGCTTGGCCATGATCCTATCTTTCAGGTCAGTTCCTCTCGCACTCCTCTCGATCCTTCTCCTATCGCACTTGGGGCTTTGTACCCAATCTCAGATGGGGGTGATGATATCTCCCCCCTGACCTGGCGTCCTGGCTCCCCCTTGCCGTAGCATTTATGTTGTACCTCGTTAATCTCTAGCTGTGAGAGCAGTCCCTTCTTTCGAATGTTGGAACACTGAGCTACTAGTTGTTTCGCCGTCATTGTGGATGTTGGGTATCGAAGAATCCATAGGTCCCTCATCCTATTCATGTAACCCCTTCCGCCAGGGTTACTTGCGTAGGAGCATTCCAACAACGCCCTATTTTCGTCTCTTGGCCACCGATGCCTTCTTGTTCCAGTAGCCCACTTCTCGTCAGGGTGCCCTGGTTCCTCAACACCTGACGCGGACCTTGTTGATCTGGGTGACGTCCGAGCCGGCATGCCTTCATAATTATCTGTCTCGCTCATGTCTGCGGTAGGCTCGCTTAGCATAGGGGATCTAGCCTTCGGACCCTTACTGGATACAGACGCCCCATACAGGAATCGAACTTGCGATCCTCTGCTCCAAAGGCGTGTATATATATATATATACACATATATGTAGGGAGAGAGAGAGAGAGAGAGAGAGATTATTGCCATCATAATGTATCAGGACAGATTTCTGCAACATACTGCAGTTGGAAACTCTTGCCATGAAGGGCATCTCTGAACAAATTAGTCACATGGTTTGTTGGCTTTGCAAGTGATGATGTAGTTGATATGATGGGCTGATAGGAAGAACCTGCCACCATCCTGTGTAAAAAGATCATCACTAATCTGACCATCATTCACAAGTTAAAATCTGGTGATCAAATATTTATTAACTTTTAAAACTGGAGACATTTTTTGGAGATGTTTTCAATAGATGTAACAGAGTTGCTTCCTTCCCTGTTTTCAGATGTCAATAAAAGAAGGCAGGATGCTGCACACAATGGTCTGAGGCCAGTAGGAAAAGCCTATCAGCAAAGCAGACTGTTCAAAGACTCATGAGCAGGAATCTAGTATGGCAGAATATTATTACTTTTTTAAAAAATTAAACAGCATTTTGTGCTCTTAAGATCTGAGATTATTTCACATTAAATATTAAAGTTAAATGGCCCAGAATGGCCAGACGGACTTTATTGCCAAAAGTATTTGCTCGTCTACCTTTGCACGACTTGAGTGAGACCCCATTCTAAATCCATAGGTTTTAATAGGATGTCAGTCCACCCTTTGTAGCTATAACAATTTCAGCTCTTCTGGGAAAACTTTTTTTTACCATTTTTCTAGAATCACATGGACAGATACTGATGTTAAACAAGAAGGCCTATCTCTACCCTATAATTCATCCCACATATGTTCTATCGGTTTGAGGTTTTAACTGAACTTGATTGTTGCAGGCCAGTCAAGTTTTTCCACACCAAACTCCCTCGTCCATGTCTTTAAGGACCTTGCTTTGTGCACTGGTGCGCAGTCATGTTGGAACACAAAGGGGCCATCTATAAACTGTTCCCACAAAGTTGGGAGCATAAAATTGTCCAAAATGTCTTGGTATGCTGAAGCATGAACTGTTTTTTCACTAGAACTAAGAGGTTGAGCCCAGCTCCTGAACAACAACCCCAGACCATAATCCTCCTCTACCAAACTTTACACTTGGCCCAATTTCATCAGACAAATACTGTTCTCTTGGCAATCACCAAACTCAAACAGAGTGATTCATCACTCCAGAGAACATTTTTCCACTGCTCTAGAGTCCAGTGGCGGCATGCTTTACACCACTGGATCCAACACTTTATATTGTGCTTGGTAATGTAAGACTTGGATGCAGCTGCTTGGTCATGGAAACTGATACCATGGAGATCTCTACGCTCTGTTCTTGAGCTAATCTAAAGGCCATATGAAGTTAGGAGGTCTGTACCGATTGACTCTGTCAGTCTGCCCCAGGGCAGCTGTGGCTACAACCGTAGCTTGCCTCCACCAGTGTGTGAATGTGAGCGTGAATGAATAATGTCATTGTAAAGCGCTTTGGGTGCCTTGAAAAGCGCTATATAAATCCAATGCATTATTATTATTATTATTAATGTTAGCCTTTGTGCACTGTGTGCTTCATCATTCACTGACTGCTCTGTGATTTTACTCAACTTTGTGGCAGAGTTGCTCTCGTTCCCAGTCATTTTGACTTTGTTATAATTCCACTAACAACTGACTATACAATACTTAGTAGTGAGAAGAGTCCCCTTCTTTCACAAATGTTGGTAGAAGCAGTCTGCATGCGTGCCTAAGTGATTGGAACACCTCGATTAAATGATTCAGATGAGTGAATACTTTTAGTAACATAGTGTAGTTCTAATGAAGGATTTAACTTGTTAAATTTGTTACAAACGTTAAAACATTTCTATTGTTAAAGAGACTGAACTATACCTAAATATGTCAGCTCAGCTGAAACTGATTTATTTAATTTATCCTAAGTGCACTGCATACTGATAAGCATTTGCCAAAAGCCTAACAGTGTTGATAAATACTTTAATTTGATGAGATTAAGTAAATAATCCATGGGACATTTAGTAAACAAAGACGTGTGTGTGGTGTAAACACAATTGATAAGCTTTTAATCACATGTCTGCTATGCTTACTTAAACTGGACTTCTTGGATCATATTTCAACATGCTTCAACAGTACCTAAGGCAACATACCAAAACCAACACATCCATTTCTTTAAAGATACTTTATATTGCCTGCTAACGTAGGACACACGCAGTCAATATCAGTACATATTTCATTACACATAAACTCAAGTTGTTTACCATAAAAGATATAAATACAACAACAAAAAACTATGTAGGCCTACAATGCCTTAAGGCCATTGAAAAAAACAAAAAAACCTTAACTTCACAAATTAATAAAACACAATTTAACAAACACAGGCACACACGTATATACAGTGGCTTGCAAAAGTATTCGGCCCCCTTGAACTTTCCCACATTTTGTCACATTACAGCCACAAACATGAATCAATTTTATTGAATTCCAGGTGAAAGACCAATACAAAGTGGTGTACACGTGAGAAGTGGAACGAAAATCATACATGATTCCAAACATTTTTTACAA
The DNA here is from genome assembly GCF_013358895.1 of Oreochromis aureus. NCBI lineage: Eukaryota > Metazoa > Chordata > Actinopteri > Cichliformes > Cichlidae > Oreochromis > Oreochromis aureus. The sequence goes on along the minus strand of NC_052958.1, from coordinate 29,185,354 downwards.
ATAAATAACTGCAAAGTGGGGTGTGCGTAATTATTCAGCCCCCTGAGTCAATACTTTGTTGAACCACCTTTTGCTGCAATTCCAGCTGCCAGTCTTTTAGGGTATGTCTCTACCAGCTTTGCACATCTACAGACTGAAATCCTTGCCCATTCTTCTTTGCAAAACAGCTCCAGCTCAGTCAGATTAGATGGACAGCGTTTGTGAACAGCAGTTTTCAGATCTTGCCACAGATTCTCGATTGGATTTAGATCTGGACTTTGACTGGGCCATTCTAACACATGGATATGTTTTGTTTTAAATCATTCCATTGTTGCCCTGGCTTTATGTTTAGGGTGGTTGTCCTGCTGGAAGGTGAACCTCCGCCCCAGTCTCAAGTCTTTTGCAGACTCCAAGAGGTTTTCTTCCAAGATTGCCCTGTATTTGGCTCCATCCATCTTCCCATCAACTCTGACCAGCTTCCCTGTCCCTGCTGAAGAGAAGCGCCCCCAGAGCATGATGCTGCCACCACCATATTTGACAGTGGGGATGGTGTGTTCAGAGTGATGTGTTAGTTTTCTGCCACACATAGCGTTTTGCATTTTGGCCAAAAAGTTCCATTTTGGTCTCATCTGACCAGAGCACCTTCTTCCACATGTTTGCTGTGTCCCCCACATGGCTTGTGGCAAACTGCAAACGGGACTTCTTATGGTTTTCTGTTAACAATGGCTTTCTTCTTGCCACTCTTCCATAAAGGCCAACTTTGTGCAGTGCACGACTAATAGTTGTCCTATGGACAGATTCCCCCACCTGAGCTGTAGATCTCTGCAGCTCGTCCAGAGTCACCATGGGCCTCTTGGCTGCATTTCTGATCAGCGCTCTCCTTGTTCGGCCTGTGAGTTTAGGTGGACGGCCTTATCTTGGTAGGTTTACAGTTGTGCCATACTCCTTCCATTTCTGATCGCTTGAACAGTGCTCCGTGGGATGTTCAAGGCTTGGGAAATCTTTTTGTAGCCTAAGCCTGCTTTAAATTTCTCAATAACTTCATCCCTGACCTGTCTGGTGTCTAAATCCAATCGAGGATCTGTGGCAAGATCTGACAACTGCTGTTCACAAACGCTGTCCATCTAATCTGACTGAGCTGGAGCTGTTTTGCAAAGAAGAATGGGCAAGAATTTCAGTCTCTACATGTGCAAAGCTGGTAGAGACATACCCTAAAAGACTGGCAGCTGTAATTGCAGCAAAAGGTGGTTCTACAAAGTATTGACTCAGGGGGCTGAATAATTACGCACACCCCACTTTTCAGTTATTTATTTGTAAAAATGTTTGGAATCATGTATGATTTTCGCTCCACTTCTCACGTACACCACTTTGTATTGGTCTTTCACGTGGAATTCCAATAAAATTGATTCATGTTTGTGGCTGTAATGTGACAAAATGTGGAAAAGTTCAAGGGGGCCGAATACTTTTGCAAGCCACTGTATACACACACACACACCTAGCAGTTTGTTTTGAATGTAGACACTGTTGTAATTGACCTCAGGTCAGCAGGCAGCTTGTTCCAAAGAATAGAATGAACAGAGTAACTATATCGGTGCCTGTATTTAGTTGGTTTACACACCACTGCTTTCAAAATACAGATGACAATACTTTTGACTTCTAATTGCAACTTATGTAGGGCAGAGAGTGTGTCATGATTTATGAAGTTTGAATCATCAATATGCTTAATCTGGATACATTTTAAGTAGATGTCTGTGACTTTTGCTCTCCACAGTGGGTTTTGTTTTGTTAGTACAACCAAAAACAGCTTTTACCGTAATGTAAATGTGTTTGCCTTAAAACCAATTTGGATCAACTTCTGTTGTTTTAAATCCGCTGCACAAATAAGAATGACTTGACAGTCAGGGCAAAGGATTTATTAAGACAGTTTCATGCATCATGTTTGAGGTATTGTTTGTCAATTCCAATAAAATAATTCATTTAATGTGTTTCAATATATTGTTGGAATGTCTGCATGTAGTTTACAGGTCTGCTGATATGACAACTTGTGATGAGAAGTAACAAAATAGTTGTACATCTTACTGAAAATTAAAATTAACTAATGTGGAAGATCCAGTGGAAGTCATGACTGAAATGTCATTTCATCACTTAATAAGCTACCTGGATATTGCTTGCCTCTCTGAAAGGGCTCAGTGACCTCTGACCTCTGTGTAGGGGTCTGTTTCTGTCTGAGGGATTTCCCTCCTCCTTACCTTATTTCTTTTGCTGTTGTTTCTGATGGGAAAAAAAGTTTTATTTTTCACGTCGTTGTAAATTGGTGGTTTGCAGAATTGTTTTTCATTTACAGCAGGGGTCGGCAACTTATTGGTATTAATCTGATACCAATACCAATGTTGATATTAATATTGTAAATATTTAGATTGATCCTCCCACCCCTAACTGAAAGCACCCTGGCACACTTTAACTTTTCCCAGAATTAGATCAAAGTTCTGCTTCTGGTGACCCGAGAGTTCTAACTGGGTTATTGACACTAGATATATTGAACTGGGAGACATGAGGTGTCTTTCCACATACATGTAAGGACTGGTGCATTTTGAACAATTTGGTGTCATTGCATGATGGCAAATTTGCAAAGATGAGTGGGCCAAAATTCTTCCACAGTGATGTGAAATACTTGCCAGTTATCGCTAATGCATGATTGCAGTTCTTGCTGCCAAAGGCGGTGCAACCAGTTAAATGAACTCATCAGTGAAGAACTGCATTTTGTATTTACTCGGGTTAGCTTTAAAAATTTGATGATCTGAAAATTTTAAATGTGACAAATATGCAACAAAATAAGAAACTGGGAAAGGGGCAAATAGTTTTTCAAAGCACTGTAGTCACAATTTTAAATACAAACAACTGTAAAAAATTACTAAGAAAGAGGAAAATCTGCTTTAAACCCCCCTCTTTATTATTGAGGTGCTCCATATAAACACCTGAATATTAAACAAGTCAAAAATAAACAAATTGGTAAATGTTCTACCTTTTAAAAATTTCACTTGATTATTGTACATGTGGTTGTACATATTCTCTACTTTGCTTTCTTTCAGTGCATACCTGCCATGTTGGCATAAATCCATAAAGATGTAAATTTCTAACCTTTCAAAACATTTTGGAGGACTTTTTGATGAAAATTCTTAAAGTAGAGGACAGGATAACTTTTGCACTGCAATGATTACATTCGTGTAACAGCCAGACAATGTTAAATCATATTATATGTAAAAAGCTAGTATGAACATTTCAAGCAGACTTTGAAAATGTGTTTGCATGTAACTTCAGCAATTGCCAACATGTTCAATAATAACTTAGTACGTTTAAAACAAGTGATGAGAAAAAAGAGAAAAAGAATCAGCATTTACAAGCTGTGAAAACCACATAAGCTCCAGGCTTGAAACAAAGGTGGAAGTTGTGGTAATAAATGTTTTTAGTGTTTTGGGTGGAGTACTAAAGAAACAAATTGAGCTGGGACACGGTTGCTGCATACAATCTTACAATGCTTCAAAAATCAATTCCTTTAAGGGAGTTCTCATTCAAAACCAAAGCTGACTGCAGCAGCCACAAAGCAAGAGTGAATGGAAGACATCAGTACAGAGCTGCTTCCTGCCTCTTTAGGGAGTAGCGAGCAATGCTGGGAGACAGGCTGAGAATCGGAGATGCACTGAAGGGTGTCAATATAGTACAAAATTGAATTAAAGTGTAATTAGGGAAATCATTACCTGACACTTCTGCAGTGGGGGATTTGGTTAATTTACTGAACAATCCTTCAGTGAATGGACTGTGTCTTAGATTTTTATGTCAAGGGTGACTAAGTGCCTTTGAGTGATAGAGGATGAATTCGTAATGCACTCCTTAATAATGAAACACAATCAAATCTGCTTAAAAGTGTTTTTGCACTGTAGAAGATGGTGCTGACAGAGGCATATCTTATCTTGCTTTAAAGCATTAGCTGTAGTTTCAAACAGCAATGCCTTGCACTGTGTATGCTTTTAAAAAAAAATTGCTCCAGTGTGCTCAGTTCATACTTCATCCTATTCTGACTTCATGTGAACTTCTGATACAATGGCTGAAAAGAGAGTATAGCAATGTTGAGTATACAAATGAGCTTTAAAAAATCTTAAAAGAAAAAATATATTATTCTGTAACATTATAAACAAGATAAGATAAGATAAGATAACCTTTATTAGTCCCACACGTGGGAAATTTGTTTTGTCACAGCAGGAAGTGGACAGTGCAAAAGTTATATAGCAAAATTAGAATACAATAAGAATAAAATACTGTATACAGTAGAATAAATAGAATAAAATATACAATAGGATAAAAATAGAATGCAAATGCTTTATACAACTGAGTAAAAATACAACTTTGTCAGAAAAACAAACAAGCTTCTAAAATGGGTTTGTTTCAACCTACCAAGTCATATGCATCTCTGATTACCAGCTTATTACATTTTTTTTACTACATGAGAGTCAGTCCTTTTCAGACATTAGAGCTTTGTGCATATGTATAAACAGCTATACAGTACAGTCAATGACGCAAATACAAAGACATGAATGAACTGCAAAGACAATTGTTTGTCTTTACATTAACACAAGCTATCCTTACCCATACATATAAATGATTTCTCAAATCATTCACCTGCTGAACTGATCAGGGAACAGATAAATGCTGGAGCAGCTTGGTGTGAATTGTATTTCATTGTTGGGTAGAAATGAGACCGAGAAAATGGCTGATGCGTAATTTCAGAGTAACCTCAGAGGTAAAGCATTTACAAACATTTTCTGCTACAATAAATATAACAGATTGGTAGCTGGAAAAGCATAAATAACAGATCGCCACAAAATATTGGGAGATGCGGATTGTCGCACAGATGCCAAGCACCAGGTATCTATTTAGAAATCAATAGCAATTGTTAGTATTGTGCTTTTGAAATAGGACCAATAAGTACTGTACTGATATAGGGGAAAGTGATAGACCGGAGAGCACCTTTAAGAATAAAACAGCAAGGGCTTAAAGAAATACAGAGAGACAAAGAAAACAGCTTTTACAGATGTCTCACTTTACATCTCATCAGTGCAGTAAAGCCTGTGTGGATATGATGATAGATCCATGCAGTTTCTCTGTTGAAAGTCAGGGGAATAGTTCCAAGCAGTTTAGATTAAGGCTGGTAAAGACAGAGGAAATGTCTTTTTTCTTTGCTTGTTTTGCACACAATAGTATAGATGCTTTTGCACTGATGAAACTCTAAACAATGAAGTGCAAAGATGACGTTTGGATGGAAACCTTAAGAAATTACCTAACCAGTGGTGTTCCATCAGGAGAACCAAGGAAAGCGGTGCTTATCTAGTGAAAGCTAAAAATTAGACAAGAAAAAACATCAGTTAAAATGTAAGAAAATGAAAGTGATCTCCTTTCATCTCATATTTCATTGTGTCATAAACTTTCATGCCTGTTTGCATCTTTTTTGCAAATTGCATCTTGTGGCCACAGTCTCTGGAAGCCCGTTTAACTCTGCTCCACTAAAATTTGTAGTTGTTTTCATGGGCATATAGCTGTAACAGTGGATTGAGCTTGTCAAGCTGAAAGGCCATCCACTTTTTTCTGGTTGTTTGCACATCAGCATTGTAGTGAAACCTGAATCTCCCATGAGACAAGATGCCACTGGCTCTATGTTCACTTCTCTGAGATCAGTTACTGTCTTTAGCATTAGCTCAGTAAACATAGTTCTATGATTTATCATCTTAACAGAGCAGTTTCCTAGTACTAACCACCTAGGAAAACATGTCTGATGAAAGAAATTCATCAAAGTCTTTTAGCATGTTAGCAAAGAAAGTGTTGATGATGGAGAGCAGACTCATGTTGTGTCTAATTTAATAAAAAACGCATACCTGAAAAGGTGCAAGATCAACCTGCACTTTGAGACTGGCAGATATGAGAAAAAAACTTAACCAGCCTAAACAGTCATTTTGCCAACACGATAACTTTTAAATACAAATACAAATACATTTAATATAACTTTTTAAATCAAGATGTAGGTCTGTGTTTTTGAGTTCATTAACAGGTGTTTATTTCTAGGAATGCGGTCCTTACAAGACAGCAACTACAAAGATGTTCTATAGAATATGAGACTGAACAGAATATATATGTGTTTAAAATCAACTCAACCTTAAACATCTGATGGAGTAATATTACTGAGATGGTAGATCAAACTATGTTGGGCTGGTCCTGAAGAATTTATATTATGAGCACACCTAAATGTTATTATTAGATTTATTTTATTGCTTATTAGTAATTGAGTGTTTTCCTTTTGTTTATCTGTTTAAAAAGACATTTAAATGGTACTTTAGTGTGCACATTTATTTATCTCTGACTAAACTCAGCATAAGGATTTCCCAGATTATTGTTTGTGTTCAAATGGCAAAATAAAGCCATTATATCTTATCTCTTCAGTTTCTACTTTTGACAGTCTGTGTACAATTTGTCAGTAGTACAGTTTTATTTGTAGTGAGGTGTTTTCATAGTAGTTTATCATTACTTTTGCTAAAGAACTGGTTCTAAAAAATTCCTCCAGGACCCCTCATTTTAAGATGAGAGAATGGGCTGAAAATAATGGGTTATAATGACTTCTGTAGTAATTTATTCACTATAGAAGTAATAATATTTTACAGTTCTTGAGCTAGGAAGACATTCAGCCAGTTAAGTGAAAACACCCTGGAAGAGTGCAGCAAACTGTAGGAGGATGTCAGGATACATGAAACAGGTTTTTTGATTCATAAATTAAAGGCCACAAAATGCAAAAGATATAGTTTGTTTTTTGATGTACATTTGTTCTTTGTTACTTATACTGCCTTTTGTGTGGTTATGTACAACTTGTTCAAATCTGAAGATTCCAATTGGTGGACTGCTCCTAGAAAAGAACCTGTCGCTCCAAACAGTCTCTCTCTGTAGTCTTCTGGGGAATAGTGTTACTGTTGATTTATCTGACCATGGAATGAAAAGCAGCTAAGTAAAAAAAAAAAAAAAAAAACTACAGAAAATGTAGTGGCCATGTAATCAATGGCGAGAACAACAGACAGTGTCATCAGCATATAAATGATACAAAGCATCTTTTTCAGAATATATTTGCAGATCAGGAAACATTGAACAAAATACGCAAAACAAAACTAGAATTAAATGAGATAATTGATAAAAAACAAAATTCTTAGTACAAAGACTACGCTTACAAAATTATGAACATAGTAATAAATCCGGTCAATTTCTAGCAAACCAGCTAAAAATAAATAAAGAAAAAACAACTATATGTGCTGTTCAAGATTCATCTGGGAACACAGTATATGACCCGAAACAAATAAACAACATTTTCAGGGATTTCTATAAAACGTTGTATTCACCACAAATAAACCCATCTAAAAAGGAAATTGATCAGTTTTTAGACAACATAACTCTCCCAAAATTATTAGACACCCAAGCAATGGCACTAGATTCGCCACTGACACCAGGTGAACTCCAGGAAGCCCTGATAAGTATGCCCAATAATAAGGCTCCAGGCCCAGATGAGCTTTCCTGCAGAATTCTACAAAGAATTCTGGATGATTCTAGCACCAGTTTTTACAGAACGTTGTTGGAAATCAAAGAAAATGGCAGACTTCCATCAAATATGAATTCTGCAAACATTAATCTCCTGCTAAAACCAGGCAAAGACCCTGTATATCCCTCAAGCTATCGTCCAATATCCCTTATAAATGTAGACCTCAAAATAATCTGCAAAGCTCTCTCAAAGAGATTAGAGAAAATAACCCCTCTTAATTCATCCTGACCAAACTGGTTTCATAAAAGGTAGGCACTCATCAACAAATACACGTAGATTACTTAATTTGATAGACTACTCATACAGTAAAAAAACCTTGAAACTACAATATTTTCTTTAGATGCAGAAAAACGTTTGACAGAGTTAACTGGAAATTTCTATTTGCAACTTTACACAAATTTGGTTTTGGATCTTCTTTCATCAACTGGTTAAAAATATTATATAATTCCCCAACAGCTTGTGTCAGAACAAATGACCAGACATCCTCCAGCTTCTGTCTCCTGAGGGGCACCAGGCAGGGATGCCCACTCTCCCTTCACTGTTTGCAATTTTTATCGAACCACTAGCAGCAGCAATTAGACAGAATTCAGTAATTAAGGGCATAAAATGCAAGAACGTGGAACATAAAATCAGCCTTTATGCGGATGATGTGTTACTCTTTCTCCAAAATTCACAAACCAATATCTCTGGGGTGATTGAACTGATAAACTCTTTTGCAAGAATATCAGATTACTCAATTAACTGGTCAAAATCTACAGTCCTTCCGATTAATTGCTCCTTCCATAATTCCTCTTCTACTCCACTGCAATCGGGAAATATAAAATATTTAGGTATTAATGTATCTCCCAAGCTTGCAGATCTAACTAAATTAAACCATATCCCACTTTTAAAAGAAGGTAGAAGGTGATCTGGCTAGGTGGAAATGTCTACCCATATCACTCATGGGAAGGGTTGCCGCTATAAAAATGATGGTATTACCAAAAATAAATTATTTATTCTCAATGATCCCAACTAAACCGCCATAAGATTGGTTCAGATCTCTAGATTCATATATGTCCAAATTCCTTTGGAAAAATAAGCCCACACGTATAAGCTTAAAAACACTACAAAAGACCAAGGATAAAGGAGGATTAGAACTACCTAACTTTCAGCACTATTTCTTAGCCAACAGGCTTCAGTTTATCTCAGGATGGCAAAAACATACCCTCTTAGATGAACCTTGGCTAGATGTAGAACAAGCACTTTGCAATAATCTAGAGATTTCAGATCTACCATTTATCAGCTCAAACATCCAACGACATGAATGCTTCAAAAGCATCAACATCAGCTCTTCTCTGACAGCATGGTGGGAGTTTCTGAAGTTGACAGAGTCTTCATTAATCCCATGCAAACGTACACCTATCTGGAACAACCCTGACATATTACAAAACAATAATATGATAAACTTTTCAGATTGGAGTAGTAAAGGAATCAAATATTTAGAACATATACTAGAAGGAACAGAATTTATTTCATTTGACAGACTAGTTACACAATATGGGATCAACAAGAAAAGATTTTAGAATATCAACAAATTAAATCCATAATAAAAAGAGATTTAAACCAGGTCAAGTTGAACTACAAACACCACCAAGTGTGGTTCAATTTCTTACTCTTAAAACCCCCAAATTACTATCCAAAATATACAGAATGCTTTCTAAAACAGATGAATCAATATCACTTCCTATTGCAAAATGGGAAGCGGATTTATCAGTTAACTTAGACCAAAACTTCTGGTCTCAGATTTGCTTAAAAACCTTTCATCTAATTAGAAATCCCAGTCTTCAATTAATTCAATACAAAATACTACATAGAGTGCACTATACAGGCCATCGGATGTTCAAGATGGGCTTTACGTCACCAACAACTGCTCACACTGCCAAACCAATTCACCGGACAATTATATCCACGCTCTTTGGTTCTGTCCACCAGTTCAGAAGTTTTGGCGCGAGATATGTGAAGACTTATCAAAGTGTCTGAAATGTAACATTCCAACTTCCCCTTTAGTGTGTTTGTTGGGCAGCTTAGATAATGTCACTCCGGAAAGAATATAGCCCATATGGTTTTCACTGCCCTATGCATAGCCAAGAAAACAGTCCTCATGAACTGGAAAATAAAAATAATCTTAATTCTAACCAATATAGAAATTATCTATTAGATTACATTAGTCTTGATACAGCCTCTGCCACCACATCAGATCAATTGCTCTGGGCTCCTTTGATCAGCTCCATCACCTAGTGGGGTGGGGGGTCTTAGTTTGGTCCCACCTTCACTGTTGTGATTGGTGTGGGGGTAGGGACAGGCTTAGGGCATCAGGGGGTTCCCCGGGAGCATCTTCCTTGGGGGGCTCAACCCGGGGTAGCGGTCATGGCCAATTAGGGGCTCTGTTGGCTCTTAGGTGACGGTTTCCTCGTGGCTGCGTGCAGCAGGGCTAGGGGAGGGTCTGTGCTGACGGACGTGGGTTACTGACCTGGTAGCCTGGCTGCCCCTGGGTGGGTCCGGGATGGGCGTGAGGTTCTGGGGCACTGCCTCTGGGCTGGGGCCCTGGCCAAGCCTCAGGGGCTTGGGTCCTGGTTGGTGTGTTGCCGGGGTTGTGGGCGGGTGGGTGTGTGGGGGCCCAGTCCTGGCGCAGGGTGCCGCCTGTGCATCGAACCACCTGGGGGCTCTTCAACTGGTGGGGAGGTTGTCAAATCCTGCAGGAGATTTCCTCTCTTCAGGAACTCTCTCTGCAGGAGGGGAGATACAGGAGAGGTGGAGGAAGATCTCAGCCTGGGCGCCTATTGTCTTGTGTAGTCTGGAAGATGAGTGGATGATGGGGTGGGTGCAGTTTTCTCTGTGGTGGGGTCAGGTGGACTGTCCCGGCTCTGTGGGGCCGGGCGGCGTTGCTGCACTGGGCCCCGGTCCGGATGGGCCTGGGCCCCCCTTTCCCTGGCGGGTTGCAGAGTATGGGGGTGCCAGAGTATGAGGGGCAAGTGACCCAGGGAGGGGTCACTTGCCCCTCCCTTCCTTCCCTCCCCATCTCCAGCTGCCTCCCTCTTCCCGCTCCACCACAATCACCCACACATGCAGGGCCTTGGGGTAGGGGTGTGTCACCAGGGTGCAGAGGAGACATCCCCCTCTGTCCCCTTCTGGCTGCCTCTGCCTCAATTTTATCCCACAACTTAGACATTCACATTACTCACACTCTCATTACACATACATATAGGATCTTGGGGTGGGCACGCTACACGGATTCCAAATTACCATCAGGGTGTACACCTCACCCCTGGCGTCGTTGCCCACCTCTCAATTTTAAATACACGTAGACATTGAGGGCTAGCAGGAGGGGCTATACGCTTACCTGCTGCTCTGGCAGGTAGCTCCATGCCCTCCTGGGTTTTAAATGCACCTTAGAACACACATACATCAACACTACATATGAGCGGGTGGAGGGAGGTTTGAGTCTTCCTACACCCCGCTCTCTCTGGCCTGCTGGAGCGGGGGGCTAGGAGGAGGAGTTGGCCATCCGACTGGGGTCTGGAATGTGGGGCCTCCCTGCTGCTGCGGAGTCGGGGCAGTCTGCTTCTCCCCACCGCAGGGAAAAGGGTAACACCACCTGGGTCTGGGCGCAGTTTCCCCCTCCAGGGGCAAGGGTACCTACACTGAAAAAATGGGAATTGGCAGGCTTTTGAATTTGCACAAATGAATTTAGTTAATGCTACACAAGCCTTTCACGTTTCTCTTATTTACATGATTGAATAAAGTACCATTTACTTGATTATAAACAATACTGAGACTACTCATTTTTTTCTTGCATTGATTTAAAGTGACTAAATTAGAATACTAAAACCATTGTAATCATGTTTGACCACAACCGAAATGATGCAATATATTCAAAGACAACAACTAAATATGATTGGATAATAAGACCTAGAGTCTTATCCAATAAGACAACAACATAATTTAAGGAGAGCGCAATTGACCACCAGATTCTGGAAGACTGTTTAGCCACATGCAACCTTTGGCACTGAGTCAGGCATACTGAGAAGGTAAGTAATTTAAATACATTTGTTTTAGTTGGGTACGTTTTCACAGAATTGTTGTAGTTCATGCTATATGAAAAGTAATCTGTAATGCATCTACATGTTGTTTTTACAGTGCTAGCTAAAGTTGGTATTAGCTTTGTGGCTAAAGCTGAAAAATAGTAACAAATTGCACATAGTTGGGAGAAAACAGCTGTTGTCGGTCAGATATGGAATTTATGTATGTGACACAGAGCACTGGCGTTTTTGATGGCTTAGCAAGTTAAAACGTCACTGAGAGAGCGCAATAGTGTTTGTGTTACTCGTGCTAGTTATGGCCACAGTGGCTAATTAGTCTGGCTGTAACCGTCAGAGTTTAAGAAGCTGGGAGCGCCACAGTGCCATACCTTAATTCTTGCTGCTGACACGCACTCGAGTTATAATAATGTGGCGAGCTCATGAAACGGAGGAGACAGAGGTTTCGTTTGGTCTTGCTCTCGGCGAGGCTAGCCAGGGAGCACAGCCGTTTATTAGCTTTTTGAGGAGGAACACTGGCGCGAGCCCTCTGCTCAGCGCGGCAACACAGAACAACACAGGGCGCCCTCTGACCCCGGAAGGCCACCTCGTCGCAGCGAGAGGGCGTCACCTGTCACCATGGCAACATACACAAACATAACTGTAAACAGAACTACAAAACAGAACATAAATGTCTATAACATCCCCGACAGCCCTGGGCCGCTACATAGCCCCCACCTAAGGGGTCAGTCGTCCCCGACAACCCCATTACCCAACACAAAGCCCTGCAAATGTCCATGTGTCTTCCTTCGCGCCAGAGGCCGATCTCGACCCGCAGGGGAAGAGTCACTTGATGAGAACCTGGGTGCCACCAGCATCCCCTGCCCCGGCGCTGCTGCGGAGCGGGCGGGCAGTACGGTGAGAGCCTCTCCTGGTGCAACACCGCCACGCGTCCTGGCCCTGGCATGCGGATCCGGTACACCACTTCTGTTAGCCGCCCCACGACCTCCGCCGCCCTTTCCAGTGACCGCACAGCCTGGGGACACCCTCTCTTGCGAACCGGCAGTACACCCAAACCTGGTCGCCAGGCACGAAAGCTCCCCTCCGCACCTGGTGTCGCAGGCTCTTTTCTGTCGTACTCCGGCACTGACCTGGGCCTGGCGCTGCTCCCTCAGCCTCCTGTAGCAGTCTCTGGCCACCAACACGCTGCCGGTTCTCTGCCTCAGGGACGGGAAAGGGCCTAGGATGTCTCCTCCCGCCTTCTCCATCGGGGCCCCCACCCGACGCTGCTGTAGGGGGGGGGCAGTGAAGCATTGAGTGGAGCCCTTCCGTGCCGTACAGGTGTCACAGCAGTGCATATGACGCCCACATCCCGTCGACAGCCAGGCCAGTAGAACCGCCCCTGAGACGGCGGAGAGTTTTAGCATTTCCATAGTGGCTGGCCCCACCAAGCCGTGGGACGAGCTCGAGCACCTGTGACCGCAGCGCCCGAGGCACCAACAGCTGCAGGAGATCTCTGCCCTGCCCGGGACCCGCCATCTCCTGTACAGGAGGCCGTCGTGGGTCTCCAGGTTGTTGTACTGGGAGTAGTAGGCCTTCACTTGGGCCCCTGTCCTGACACCCCTGTCCAGCCTGGGCGTCGTGCTGCCTCCAGCCAGGCCCCCACCTGAACCAACGTCGCATCAGCCTCCTGCTCCTGCTTCAGCTGCTGCATGGTCAACGAGAGCCATCCTCCTCCGCCGGGCTGTGGCCCGAGCAGTAGCCACGCCCGTGCCTCCTGGGCCCGCCTCCCTGCCGCTTCGAGAGAGGCAGCTGGCGTGGCGCAGACAGATGGGTTGAGCAGAGCCGGTGTCGGTGGTGTGCTGAACCAGCCGAGTCTGCCTGCAGTCTCCGGTTCCCTGCTTTCGACCGCACTGGAGGGCCAGAGTCTCTGTACCAACAGTGATAGCCAGCTTCGCGGTGTCAAGGCAGGCCCCCCAGCGGGTCAGCAGATCAAGGCCGATGATGCACTGTTCTTGGATGTCAGCAAGCCAGAAGTCGTGCACCAGCTCCAGATCCTTCACTCGGATCCGCAGCGGTTTCTTCCCCCGCATGTCAGTTCTCTCCCCCGTCACTGTCATTAGCTGGGCGTCGGTGGGTGACCAACCCGTCACAAGCGGCCCAGATGTTCCAGGAAACACACCAGGTCGTATTAGGGAAATGGTGGACCCCGTGTCCACCAGGGCTTGGCAGGGCTGGTCCTCAACACAGCAGCTCAGGTAGAGTCCCTTGAGGTGCCCGACCAGGCCCGCCACCGCATCGTTCTGCTCTGGCCTTGGGCGGGCGCCAGGCAGTCGCGTGCCACGTGGCCAGGCTCATCGCACCGATAGCAGCGGCCGGTCGGTTGACGGGGACGCCTCCAGGGCACCGAGGGCTGCAGCTGGCATGCCTCCAGGACCTCCACCTCCCTGTCGTAGTCTGCGGCTCTGGTCTGAGGGTAGTTTGTGGGGGGCATCTGCTGGTTAGGTGGCGAGGTGAGCACCAGCTCGGCCCTTTCAGCCTCAAGGAGCGCCTCACGGAGAGTTTGAGGCATGGCCAGGCGGACGTGTTGGCGCAGTCGCTCTGGAAAAAGTCCTCGCAGGAAAGCATGCAGGCTAAGCTCCTCACGGGCTGCTGCTGGGAACTCTGGGTAGCCACGACGAGCATACAGCAACACATCCGCTGCAAAAGTGCCCAGGCTCTCCCCGCCCACGGCTCCGGTTGGTCAGCTGCTCCCTGCTCTGCTCAGTGGAGTGCCGCTGCCCGAATCGCCTCTCGAGTGCTATGGTGAGGGCCTGGAGCTCATGCTGCTCTGACGCGGCTAGGTCATGGAGTACCTGCAGTGCATCTCCTTCCAATGCTAGCGCTAGCTGTGTAGCAGCCTCTTCGTGGCTCCAGCCATTATATCTCGCGGCTAGCCGTACTTGTGAGAGGTAGGGCTCTAGCGGGGTTAGCCCGTTATATTTCGGTACCTTAGCTGGCGTTGCAGGCGCCACTGCTCGCTGTCGGGGCCCGTGTGTCGGCCGACGGAGGCAGCCCATGAAGCATCGCCCTCGCGTCGGTCGCGGCGGGCGCGCCGCCGCTGTGCGCCGCGCGCCCATCGGGACCCGTCTGGGCACTTACATGGCCGCTTAGCTTCCTCTCTCTTCAATCGCCGGCTTCCCAAGCAGCGAATACTCTCCTCGACGGCTTGCTCCAGCCTCTGAGTGTCTCTCTCCATTCCGGCGAGGGTGAGCTATCCCACTTCTGACACCAATGTGGCGAGCTCATGAAACGGAGGAGACAGAGGTTTCGCTTTGGTCTTGCTTCTCGGCGAGGCTAGCCAGGAGCACAGCCGCTTTATTAGCTTTTTGAGGAGGAACACTGGCGCGAGCCCTCTGCTCAGCGCGGCAACACAGAACAACACAGGCGCCCCTCTGACCCCGGAAGGCCACCTCGTCGCAGCGAGAGGGCGTCACCTGTCACCATGGCAACATACACAAACATAACTGTAAACAGAACTACAAAACAGAACATAAATGTCTATAACATCCCCGACAGCCCTGGGCCGCTACAATAAGGATCCTGCCACCTTAGATGTGGGTTTAAGAACCTGTGCCCATAAATGCCAAATCATTTTTCCATTTAGTCATTGTTTTAGGTGAAGTGTCACTTATTGACTATTCTATTGGTCAAGCCCAAATAATACAGCAGATATCTACAAGGAGATAAGTTCGTTCAACAGAGTATGTCTTATTAAGTGATGTATTGTGAATTTTCCAACATTGTCCTAACAAAAATTAGGACCCTTTTTTCCCCCTTTTTTTTCTACTTTGTGTAGAACATATGTGAGCTGCTTCTCAAAACATTATGTATAAATGAGAGAAAGATCGGTACTTTAAAGAAACCATTAATGCTCTTCTGGACTGGAATACCTTTTTTCAATTAAAATTAATGTTTTTTGTGATGGTGGAATTTTACCTTTATGATTACAGAAGTCAAAACATCAGATGATGATAGTTTACCATTTAAACTCCCCATCTATTGGCAAGTCTGAATTAGAGGTCTCAGCTGTATCGGCCTTTCTAGTGGATTTGCTTAAAGAGGAGATAACTTAAGTCATTAGGTACATATTCCCTGACATTCTAGAGGTCAACCTTGCACAGTGTGTGACATTAAAGGGCATAACTTATAGAAAGGGAATGGTACTGGCCCAAAGGGCAGCAGGTGGATTGCCAGAATACTGAAAAACCATATCTGCCTTGTACCACAGCATATTCTACATTGTCAGAGAGCTTGGTGGCTGGTACAAAGAGCACGACAGAGCTTTTGAGCTCAGCCCAGTATCCACAAGAATATTCACTCTCGTTTCAATCTGTTAACTCCTTGATACTTATCCATTGGTTGACTATAAGATTGGATCAGTCCACATTGTGACTTTAAAAAGGCATATAGAAATAAAAGGTGTTCAGATAAGTGTAATAGGTTCAGTCGCATGTATTTCATTAGATAAATTCTTTTCTTTTTTTTTATGTCTGATCTTTATAACTTTGACTATTGGGTATGGATAGCTGTATGAAAACTAAACTGAAATGATTCTTTCTGAATGTCTGATATGTAATTCTTTTTGCCTTCAGAGTCCTATGGTCCTAAAGACTGTCTAATGGAGCGCCTGAATCAACTGAGGATCTCATTGTTGAAGTCAAGAGACAGTGTGGTCTTCAGGGCAGTTTCAGACTTCAGTTTATGGATTCCTGGTTTGGGAATGAGTTTCTTAACCTTACCTCAGTTTCAGAAGTAGCAGACAAAGGGACTCTTAAAGCTATTGACATGTCAAAGCCCACCACATGGACATAAAAAGAGTAACAGAGTTGGTGAAACTCAAGATGGAAAAGACTTTTTCATACAGAAGACATGAAGTTGTTCGTGATGCACCAATGGTGGAGGCTTTCATGGCAAGATGGCCTGCTCTATTTGACTTCCATGAGGTAAGGTTTGCCTCATACACGGTGTTCTTGTGGTATTAGCCTAAAATGGTTAAGGCACAGTTGTTATTTGACAGCCCATTTCTTCAGCATGAGTGATTGCAGCCTTCTTCCAGGTATTAAACCTTTGAAGTTCATTCCTCTGTGCTCATGTTTTCAGATCAATGCTGAGTTTAAGAGAATTGCCACCATCCCCCCTCAAACAAAGTTCCTGGCTCAGCTGGATCTCCACTTGGGCAACCTGGTGAAGTTGGTCAACAGAAGAGGAGAGCTTGGACTAATACTGAAAAGAATTGTGGCACAAATGGATAATGTAAGTGATAAAGCCTCAACACTCACTTAATATGATCCTCTTTGGATGAAACTTTATAATTGTGGAAGATTTCAGATGTTTTCCCATGATAAATTCTCTCATTTTGTATTTTTACTTCTGCTTGTTTTTTTTTAACCTTCACTTTGTCAACTTATTATTAATTGCCAGTAAACCTATTATTAATTTGTGTGCCTTTACTTTAAAAACATTCATGTAAAGTACACTATTAAAACTTAAATGAAGGACGAGGGCTGAATGAAGATGCTAATTACATACATGTCATTTCAGTGTGAAAATGTTGATGCTGGACGTGAGTGTGTATCTACATGGGTGAAGACCCTGGCATGCTTATCCGGGAGTATGTGGTATGTACTTGTCTTTTCTTTTCTTTTCTTTTTTTCGGACTTTCCACAGTGTGTCATATTACTTACTTGGCATGAAATGACTAACATGGCTTCTCTTTTACAGGGCATGGAAGAATGTGCCATCAATGAGACTGTTGAAGACACCACTGTTCGAATTTATCTTCTTAAAGAGCAAGCTTCAGCAGATGAACAAGAGTTGTCCTTGCAGGCATCAGGGTGGCAAAGAATTTGGATAATGTAGCGTTTGCTGTGATAATGCTATTTGGACTCATGTATGCATTAAACCTTGCCTACCCTGCTGACCTCCGGTACAACTTTGACATTTTCCAGAAGGTTTTCATGGAACTGGATGGAGCTAAACTCTCTAAAGTTCTTGCTTTCAAAACCATCTGTTTCATTGAGAAGTCAAAGACTGCACTTCTGCAATTCTTTGTAGTTTTCATTTTGTGTTCAGTAACGTTATACTGCTTATTTTTTTATTGCTTTCCCCTCATGTGACTGCAATGCAGGAAGATTTTTCCTTTTGGTATCATGTTGTAAGAAATTTTTACTGACAATTTTTAGCAATATGATCTGAGTCAACCTTAATGTCCTGCTTATATGTTTAAAAGGAAGATAAAAATTCATGTAGGTGTTTGGTATTAGTTATGTAACAATGTCATTTAAGGCTCAACTTAGTTGAAATCTTGTACAGGTAAATACTTGTACAGAAGCTGAAATTGTTGTCAAATAATACACACGTTATGTGTGTAAACCTGTTTATTCATAAAAGCGTGTTGCTTTTTTCAGGTAGTCTTAATTTAGTTTAAATTTTCAATTGTGTAATTAATACAAATGTTATATGTAAGAGATGACAGGATCATCTATAAGCACTTTCTTTTATTTGCTGCTAAGTTCAGTTTTTTGTGAAATATTTGCAAATGTTTTAAATTTTTCTTTTAGTTATTTCTGCAGGCTATCTTTAAAAATGTGTTAACAAGTTTATATGGATGTGATTTTGGGGTTGTTCATGGCAGCTTGCTGCTTTCACTGCTGTTACACTTTAATAAAGGTGAATTGTTCAGCAGCACTCAGTCTTTGCCTTTTTGTCAATAATGATCAGTTAATATTTCAATTGAAAAAAATAAGTAGGATTTAAAGCCATAATTTGTGTTGCAGGAACATAATTGCAATGTGTTTACATTACACAATATCATTGCGTACCACTGGCAATCAAAAATAAGTTGGTGTTAAACATTAAAATATATTGACATTATGCAATACATTGATGTTATGGTAACAGATTAATATTAGTACATCAAACATGATTTTTTAAAGTAATCTGATGTAAATAAAATACTTTGATTTGACAAGCATTAATTACTTGAGGGAAAGTGGAAAATTAAGTCAGTCATACTTATTCATATTATGTGGGACCGATGTACACAATAAAATCAAGTAAATTGAAAGAACTTTTTTTTTTCAGTGTAGACCCGGGGCTTAGAGTACGCTTGGGGAGTGTGATTGTGTGTACAGTGTCTCTCTATGTCTGTCTCCACGTTGGGTGAGTGTTGAGTAATTGCATATGAGAGCATGAGGGTGGGAATAGATGTTTGTATCTGTGTGTGCCTGTTTGTCTGTGTCTATATGTCAGGTTGGGTATCAGACGCCACCTCTCTGGGGACATCTCAGGCCCTCCAAGGTTTGGAGGCCCATCTCCCCCCACCACTTCCCCTGCTGGTGGCAGACGCCCTCAGACATCGGTGCGTTGGTGGTTCTTTGTGTGTCGGGGTGGGCGCCCAGGTACCCACCGGCTCACTCCTTGGCGGCTGCTTATCGGGCATGGAGCCTGGGGCTCGCTCGGGCCACTGGGGATGGGGTGCCCTTGGCCTCTCGGCCCGGGCTCGGGTCACTCAGGCACAGCTGGCTGCCGGCGGAGCTCACGGGGACGTCCACTGCAGCCCCCGGCTTCTGCTCCGCGGCTGCTGAGTGACCCCTCATCTGGGACTCTCCTCAGCTCTTTCTGGGATAGTGGCGCTGCTGCCCTCTGTTGGTCTTCCTTGGTCTCTTGTGTTCTGGGGGCCTCTGGATGTCTGGAGTTTTGATCTCCTCCATACCTGCTTCATGCCCTGGAGGACGGGGCAGTGGCCCCCCACACCCTCTAGCAGATCATTACATGAAGGAACCTTTTAAAAACAAGCGCGTTCATGCTCACAGGTGTACACACGGGTGATCACACACACAAACTACACCCTTTTGGGCTCCTACCTCAAAGCACACACTGCGCTGTCGATCTCACGTGCTGCACAATAATGTTTAATATTTAGTATTTACTGTCATATTCCCATAGATCATTGTGATGTTGTTTATTACTCTCGTTTTTTTCTGCTCGCTTTCTTTTTTCTTTCTCAACAGGTGATCCAGGTGATCGATATATGTATTTTTTGTCTGCTTATTCTGTTGGTTTTGTTTTTGCCCTTTTTCCCCGTCCCTCTTCTCAGGTTTTTTTTTTTTTTTTCCTCTTTCTTTCTCCCTTTCTTTCCACCAGTCAAGTCTGTCCCGTATTCAGCAAGTGAAAATAAAATAAACAATAAAAGGTGAATCAAATGGACCATTACGGCAAGGCTGGGATGGTCCATTTGGTAAAGTAAATCCGTTGGGCATCTTTCTTCGCCTTTAGACAATAATTCTGATGGCAAAAGGACCAAACGGGACAGGTTAAAAAAAAAGAAGAAAAAAAAAAAAAAAAAAAAAAAAGAAGTTTTTTGCATAAACAGAAAGTATACAGCATTTTGATATAAGGAAGAGGAGGAGTTACCAAGGTTGTAGGCTGAACTGTGTCAGATGGGCTAGCCCTAAACCAAGTTCAAATGTTAAAGTAGATGATGCCTCTGGGTGTTAAGTGTGAAAGCAATACTCGTGACATTGTTGCATGATTTGCAAAGATTATTTTCAGGCTAAACAACATAGCTACACACACTTACATGACCGCAATTAGAAACAGTAGATCCCTCTGGGACAGAGATTTATGAGCAGGTGTCTGTGTGTGTGTGTGTGTGTGTTTGTGCGCGTTACTCTGGGGTAATGTAGTACAGTGTGTGTGAGATGCCATTATTTTCACAGAAGAGCTTCATTTGTTGCTCCTTCTGAAGTAATTAATTTATTCATGACAGTTAAAAATAAAACCAGGAGAGGACCCATGTGAGAATATGCAGGCAGAGGAAGGAGTTTGAAGGGTGTCAAAACATCTGCTTGTTACACTTCAGAGGAACATCCTCTAATATTCAAAGCCAGAAAATGTTAGTTTATGGGCTTCCAGTAGCAGTAGATATAGCCTTTTTTCTACTTTCACTTTGTCATTTTAGTGATTAAACATGTTTCCTCCTTGAGGAACAACAGTTAAATCTCTAATGCTGTGCATCCATGAATTGCCCTTGTTGATTATTGATTAATGTGGGTCAAACAAGAACTTTCAGATATTCATATAAAGGAAAAGTAAAGGAAATATTAATAACATTAATAAGAGATTTTGGGCACTTTTAGTATTCATAAATAAAATTTCTTACTGCAATAAAGCCTAATGCTGGGAAGGTGAATGTGGTTAAAACCAAAATATTTAAAGTGCACATTTGTTATGCTTTTTAAAACATGAATAATCACCCAGTGCAAGGATATGGCCATTGCCTTGCTCTCTGGGTAATGATGCAGAATAAAATTCAAAAAAAAGGTGTAGAAATTCTGACCTTGAGTCAGTGAATATCATAAGGTAAACAAACACCAGTGAGAAAAAAGCATTCCATTTCAAGAAAAGCATTGCTTTTCTTCTTAAAATACCCTTTGCACGTCAACACGATACCATTTAAAATGATGAATACTTTGAATTAACCTTAAATTAGATTCCATTTCATAAAATGGCTTGAGGTGCATTCATAATCCTCTAAATCAAAGTGTGTGTTTTTCCAAATAACCAAACCCTTTTTCTGACTTCTCATAGTTCTTGAGACTTTCTCTCTCTCTCTTTTTTTTCATGTCTCCCAGCCCTGAGTTGTGACAGCTCAGGTCCCTGCAGTCCCCCCTGCATGTCAGTCATTTTCCAGAAACACCCTCAGATCACAACATTCCATTTATTCGGTAAGTGTTTGTGATCGCATGTAATTTGGTTTTCTCTGCACTGTCCCAGTGTTGATGGCAGCTGATGAGGTCTTAGAGAGCCAAGCCTTTTATTCTCCTGAGATCATGTCCCAAAACAGCATCTGGCCATGCCTCACAGCCAAACACACACGCACACACACACTCACAGTCTGTCACACAAACTGCCACATGCACGCCGAATATACTATATTTAACTAGTTCAGTTCTTCTCACTGCAGCATTTGCTCCAACTCTTCATCCATCTGCAGTCATTCCATTAAATTTCACTGCAGTCTGTTGTCTGCTGCTTAAAATCTCACTGCCGTGTAATTTCAGTATTGCGGGGACATATGGTCTCTGATAAAATGATATTATGTTGTGCCACACAAGAGGGGGAATCCAAACCAATTCATAAATATCGCTCAGTGAAGAATTTGTCTTTCTAAAGAGATACACACAACATGAGAACAGTGAAATATACAGAACTGCAAATGATTAGCACTGCATGAGACAAGCTGGAGCAGAACACAAGATTTGTGATGAGATTTTTGTGCAGCACTCAGCTTTTAAGCCCAAGTTTCCATTCTGTAAAGATGCTAATGGATTCTCTACCTCAGCTACCATATTATCTCAAATACAGCCTGCAGCAAATGGCTGAGCTATACCCACAATTTGTTAAGTTAATAGTCTCTGGAATTTTTAAATTATTATTTCATGTTATTATTTAATTTATCTTACTAGTGAGCGAAGAGAGGAGAAGAGAAGAGAAGAGAAGAGAAGAGAAGAGAAGAGAAGAGAAGAGAAGAGACCTTTGACCTTTAACACACCTTTATTACATCAATACTTCAACTCACAACCAGAACTGAAAATGAATGCCAAATCAACATATTAACAACCCTCCCCTCCCACCATCAACCCCACCCAAATACAATAAACACAGAAACCAAAACAAAACCAGAAAACACTCCATTCGGCACTTTTCAAAAAGTCAAACCTAAATTATCATCAGTTATTTTACACAAAACCCCATTAATGCCCCAAATAGAGACAAACTCTTCAATGTTGGACACCATCTTATAATAAACAAACTCCACTTTCAAACGTGCACCCACTAACCCTTTAAACATAAGTTCCAAATTTACAGATCCCGTTCCCTTCATTTTGTTCCTCCTTGTGAGCCATATACTCATCTTCGCCTGACCTATCAAAAAATTAATCAAACAAACCTTCCTACGCTGCGCTGCAGAGTACCTCGGACCCAGGATAAAGAGACCCTCCTCCAAAACACTCCCAAGGCCAGCAAGCCACTGCCGCAGCAATGAAAAAAGGCCAGCTAGCCTGGAACAGCCAAGCCACAGGTGCTGCAGTGTTTCCTCGGTCAGACAGAAAAGACAGTGGTTCCCGTTCAGGATCCATATGTGCCACGTGTCTGTTCGTAGCCACGGCCCCATGCACGATTCTCCACTGGAGATCCGCACTGCGCTTCTCTATGGGAGGTTTGTACAGGGACCTCCAGCTGCCCTCGGAGATGACCCCGAGCCAACACACCTGACCACCTCGACTCCAGAACACCAGCCAACAATCCCTGTTCAGCACCTTTACAGCCACCTCATATATAGCCTTCTTTGAAATCCTTGACAGGTCACCCAGAACAGGTGTTCGAAAGGAAAGAAGAGAGCCTCCTCCTCATCCTGCTCCCCAACTGCAGCACAAACAGACAGCAAAGGGAAGTCAGCTGAACTTGGTTGACCACCTGCAGAGCGAGTCCCCAGCGCAGCCCTTACGAGTCCAGGAAGACCACCCACGACTTCTTCCCACCAGCTTCTCCAGAAAGCGCAGAGACCTGATCCCAGTCTCCTGAGCCAACTTGGCAGCCGTTTTCCACTGCCCTGCCGTCCTCAGGTCCGCCAGCTTGGTAAGACCAGCATTGACGAGGAACCTCTGCACACTAGCAGTGCTGAGCATCCTACTTGGCACCAAGGAATTGTAAAACAGAGGCTCCTCACCAACATCACCATAAAATTGAGAACAGTCTCTCTGTACTTTAAAACAGTCTTCCAAGCAGTCAAAACAGACTGGTAAAAACAGAGGTCTGCGAAAGGTCCATGCCAGTCAGGTCTATGAGAAACAGGTGCTTGTCATATGTAAGTTCCTTTATCCTGTGAAGCAGCGTAGATGCAGTCTTGAACCAGGGTGGCTGTTGTCTTTGATAAAGATAACGCTGTGCTGTCTGAAGACGGAACGCTGTGACACGGCTGCGAAGGTCGATCAGACTCTGACCCCCCTCTGACACAGGTAGAGACAGCACAGCAGACCTGATCCAGTGAAACCCTCCCCAAAAGAAATTAACCAGTCGTTTTTGTATCTCCTTGAGAAGAGAGGCTGGAGGTTCAACAACAGTGGCACGGTGCCAGAGTACAGAAGCGGCCAGGTTGTTAACAACCAAAGTCCTTCCCCTGTAAGACAACTGTGGCAGGACCCAAGTCCATCGAGACAACCGGGCAGCAATCTTTTCAACAACACCCTCCCAGTTCTTCCCCTGAAAAGCATCAGTTCCCAAAAACACCCCCAGACACTTCAGTCCCTCCCTGTTCCACTGTAATTCTGCCGGTAACACTGGCTCCCCTTTATCAACCCACCCTCCCAAAATGAAACCTTCACACTTTGACCAGTTAACCTTTGCGGAGGATGCTCGCTCATACAAGTCCAGTGTCTTTCTGAGTGTTGTAACATCACATTGACTGGTTAAAAAAACCGTAACATCATCAGCATAAGCAGACAATTTTACTGGACTTCCTGCTCCGGTAAAGGTAAAACCTAAGAGTCCCTGTCTAAGATGGTGTAAAAGGGGTTCAATGGCCAGTGCATACAACATACCAGAAAGAGGGCATCCCTGCCTGATGCCCCTCAGAGCCGGAACAGGCCGACTCAACCCTCCCCCACCTTTAACATAACAGCAGCATTTGAATACAACAATTTGATCCAAGAAATGAAAATGTTCCCGAACCCAAAAGCTTCTAAAGTTTTAAACAAATAGTGGTGATCAACTCTATCAAAGGCCTTTTCCTGATCCAGAGATAAAAACCCCACATCCAAGCCCTTGAGCTTGGCCAGATCAATAATGTCTCGAATTAAAAACAAGTTGTCCATAATAGTTCTTTCAGGGACACAGTATGCTTGATCCACATCAACAATCATGTCAATACAGGTCTTCAACCTGTTAGAAAGACATTCGCAAGAATCTTGTAGTCCGTACAAAGCAAAGAGACAGGCCTCAATTTTTGAGCAAGCCCAGGTCCCCTTTCTTCGGCAGTAAAGTCAAAACTGCCCTTGTGCAACTTGTTGGCAAGATCCCAGTGGTCATACAGTACGTGAAAACCTCATAAATGTCCTCTCCCATCAGCGACCAGAATTTTTGGTAAAATTCCGCAGGAAGACCATCAACTCCTGATGACCGACCACCGTTAAGTTGTTGAACCGCTGAAGACATCTCCGCAAAGGAAATAGCAGACTCCAACACAGCCGATTCAGCCTCATCCAGCCGTGGCAGCCCCACCAGCATCTTCGTCACACATTCAGGGTCACACGCGTCAGCACTAAAAAGGCCGGCATAAAAGTCAATGGCAAGCTTCCTCATTGCCACTGAGTCAGAAGTCACCTTCCCATCGGGGAGCCTTAGGTGCAACATTTGGTGTGACTCTCGAACCCTTTTCTCCAGCTTAAAAAAGAACTTTGTCGGGGCATCTATTTCCTTAATAGTAGAAATCCGAGTCCTGAGAAGAGCACCCTTTGCTCTCTCGTGAAGAAACTTGCCCAAAGCCTTCCTCCTACTGCCCCAGGCATCATTTCTATCGTCTGTCCCACTTAAAATCTCAGTCTCTAGCCTCTTGAGCTCTCGTTCTAAGTCCTCCAAGTAATCTTTAACAGTAGCCGTTGCATGTGATGTGTATTGTTGACAAAAAAGCTTAATCTGTGTCTTCCCCACCTCCCACCATTGAGCCAAATTGCAAAAGTCCGTTTTCCTCAGTTTCCAGTGGCACCAGAAGTCAGAAAAAGCTCGACAGAACTCTTTGTCATGAATCAGCTGCACGTTAAAGCGCCAGTGCGAACAGATGGTAGAATGCACCAATAAAGAAATATCAGCAGTCACTAAATGATGATCAGAAAAACCAACAGGTGAAATCTCTGCTTTAACTAGTCTATTATTATACGTCTGGTTGATATATAATCTATCAAGCCTAGCTGCCTTCACATTGCTCTCAGAGACTTTCACATATGTATACTGTCTGGTTGCGGGATGGAGCTTTCTCCACACATCAGTCAAATCATGCTGAAGAATGATTGTAGACAAAAGTGAGCCCGAAGGTGGGTGAGGCTCTCCTGTGTTTCTGTCAACTGAAGGGTGGGTTGTGCAATTCCAGTCCCCTCCCAGCACTATTATTGAACCACTATTTAATTTTGCTAACCCATCAGTAATTTTTCGAAATAATCGCACACGACCAAGAACTGAGTTATGGGCGTAGACATTCAGAAAAGCAAAAGATATCCCCTTGATAGTTGCTTTTACTACCTGAGCCCTTCCTGCTCTATCTCACAGACAGAAACATGTGACAGGTGAAGGTGCCTAGAAAATAAAATTGCTACACCCGCACTGAGGTTGGTACCATGACTTAAAAAAGCCTGCCCACTCCAACTCATTCCCCATTCTGTCTCATTATCTACAGTGCTATGTGTTTCCTGTAAAAGAACACATCAATGTTTTTGTTCTTGCTAAGCTCCACTAAGACTGCACGCCTTTCCCTATCCCTACCCCCATTAATGTTAAGTGTACCTACTCTCAAGCTCGCCATATAAGAAAGAGAGAAGAGGAGGAGAAAAGAGAAAAGACAGTGAGACACTTCCAGAAAGACACCCTTAGTGCTCTAAACATCTCACTATGCTTTTAAAGGAGTTTTTCCACGTTTTTCCCTCCTCAACTTAGTCAGGATCTTCTTAAGACGGAATCTTTTCTGTTTGCTCAATTGTTCATAACCAACAACTCTTCTGATTTTCAGAACAGATTTTATAAAAAGATCAACATCTGGAAAAAACTCAGTGACATCCACAGACTGCATACCAAATGTCTCATCCAAAAAGCGATTTATATCTTCCAAGGAATACGACTGCTGATGGTCGTCTTGTGAAACAATATCAGAGCATTGTGACAGGGAATCATCTTCCAACAAGTCGTCTTCCTCATTTTCTGCGCTCAAAGAACCCGAAACTACATTTGCAACACCCACCTCACTTGCCGCTGCTTTGGTCTGTCCACTATCCTGATTTTCCTCCACACTTTCCCTGACCTGTATGTCATCACAGCCATCCTCCACCTCAGTAGTCGCCTGTACTACCCCCTGTTCTTCTAGCGCAGCCTGTGGAGCACTGGCTGCGACCTCCATTCTGTCACCCTGCGCCGCTAGCGGCTCGCCGATGACAGCGCTGCTCGTAGACGGCCGCTCGTCCGCATCGCTACAAGCCGGCCGTTCTCCCGTACCGGCAGCGCGCTCCTGCTCACTCGCCCCACTAGCATGAGCCTCTTGCTCACCTGTGTCACCACGCACCTCCTGCTCTTTGTGAGGGCAGGACGAGCGTTTATGGCCAACATCACCACACTCAAAACACTTCATGCTACCTGCACTGGCGTAAACAGTATATAAGCCGTTTTCATACCGTACTTTAAACGACACTTCCAGTGTCTGCGAAGGATCGTTCAGGTACATGAAGGCCTGCCTTCTTAGTGACTGAACGTGCTGCAGTCTGGCGTCTTTGCAGCCAAGACGAACAACCCTGAACCCGCTAGCAAACTTTCCAAAGCGGGTCAGTTCTTTTTCAAGTAGCTCATTCGGGATGAACGGCGGGACACCGGACACGGTGACCCGCGTAGACGGCACAAACAGCGGCGAAACACCCACAAACAAATCATCCAGAATGATCCCCCTTTCAACCAACAGGTGAACCAAGCGCTCCTCACGGAGAAAAGCAACCACAGCCTTGTTCATCCGAGAGCCATAAGTTATATTCTCATGGCCCACCTGTTCACCAACAGCTAGCAGAACCTGCTCCACGGTGTACTGCTGGGGTGCCACCACCCTGGCCCCATGTCTAATAGACAGGGGAGGCGAACCCTCACTGGGGAGGGACGCCATAACCCAAGGTAAAACCGGCCAATTAACTAAAGTCCTTCACTTCACACAACACAATGAAATAAACGTGCCTTACCTTTTAACCACCCATAAGCCCAAAGTTTTCTGGAAAAAAACAGTCCAAACGTCCCAAACTCACTCAACAGCTCCACGCACTCACCACACACCTTCACACACCCATTCACTCACACTCCCAGCATGCAGTGCAGGAAGGAGAGGAGAGGAGAGGAGAGAAGAGAAGAGAAGAGAAGGTTTAAAGCTGTGAAGTTATTAGTTTATCCACAAATAAAAATCCTCTTTTCAACACAGAAGAAGTCTGCATATCATTATAACCTAGCAAGTTTGCTGGTGCCTTTTCTCCCACAAAATAGCGGCGACCCTTAACAAGGTTATTTGAGATCTATTGTGGGCAAACAATGACCATAAAATTACTGCAAACATCTTGTGCTGCACAATCCAACTATTCAAAAGTCCAATATTTACCTAATTATATCGTAGATTTTCTGCACTCGCTGTGCTCTCGTGGCCCTGCTGCACACAAAAAAGTGCTGCTGCTGTCTTCATCCCTTCTTTCTAGGCATATATTTCCACAATTTCAGGGTCATAAACACAAAATTCTTATTATTACAAAATAATGAAACCCTAAGGCAAAAGTAAGTCAGCCTGTGCTGGTATTACAGCTAACCCAACACACATCAGAAATTTGATTCCATGAACCACAGAAAATACTGCAGTTAATCAATTAAATTCCTTCACTTTGATCTGAACTGTCCCATAATGATGGATTTGTCAAAATCACTGGGCAAATTAAAGTAAAGTGTCATTGCTCTAGTGTGCAGCTGTCATGTTGCAAATGAAGTGCAGGCTATGAGGGTGCTGTGGTCGTACATTGAATATGCTGCTTATTTACAGGTTTGTGACAGTGTTCTTCCCTTGCAAAAAGCACCAGTGTGACTTTTTGCCATAATAATTGTTTAATATTCCTTATTGCTCTCTATTGTTGCTGCAGACTGCATTGAAGACTCATGATTAACCTAGTTTCTTTTTATGGACAACCAACCAGAAAGTGTGAGTAAACAGCGATACATGATAACCAGAGTGATATACTTTATCTCCGAGTACATTAGTTGGCTGGGCAAAACATAAAACCTCAAAGAAAGCTTGACTATATTGAGTTTGTTTGCATTATATCTGCTAAATGAGTAAGAATATATAAAATATCTGCTTTCAGGTGTCATTTCATTTGGTAAGAATTTAAATGTTTTATCAAACATTTATTTTTTTCTGTTATAAAACCTAATAAATCATTAATTTTATTAAATGTTGTAAATACTTAAATTGCTCTTAACAAACAATGAAATAATTAATTTGAAAAATTAAAAAAGTATTGCTCATGAGTTATATATTATGTTAAAACAGCAATATATTAGAGAATATACTACATTGGGAAATCACAATGTAATTTATTCATTTTTTATTTATTTAAGTATTTATTAGATTTTGCATTTTATAACAACAAATACAAAAATACAACAACCCAAGGAACAAAAAAAGAAAAGAAGAAAACAAACAAACAAACACCCAAAACATAAAACAGTGAGGTTTTAATGTCTGTTGCATTAAGCTCAAATGTCCAAGTCAGGTCGACATGTAGGTGCAAAAACTGTCCCGTTGTTCCACCGGAGAGTCAGTCGTGTGATGTAACCCTCCCAACATCTTTTCGCAAGCCACGTTCCCAATCATTCTTTGTTTCCACATTTTGAGCGTGGGAGTATGGGACTCCTTCCAGTATTCCAAAATGACACGGGCACATGTTACCAATGCTGTGCTTAACACACTAAACTGGTTCATTTAGTCATTATTAAAGAATACATAATGAAAGGTGTTATTACTGATCAGTGAGCCCCATTTCATTCCCGCAGCATTAAATGCTCAGCGGCATTGGAATGAAAGTAGGAGCTATAATTATTGCTGTAATTATAATTGGAAATGATTTAATAAATTTTTTGTTTATAGATGTTCTATAATGATCATCTGTCTAACACAGAGAGACAGACAACCATTTGCACTCACATCCTATGGGCAATTTAGAATTAGCAGTTAACCTAACCCCACTAGGGTTAGCCCATACAAACACAGTGAGAACATGTAAACTCCACAGAGAGGCCCCAGTCAGAATGTAGATTAGAACCCAGGACCTTCTTCCTGTGAGACAGCAGTGCTTGCAGCTTACATGGACTATCTACATGGCCCAGTGTGTCCTAATCCCAAGCCAACCACCCACAACCTAACCCTGACCCTAACCCTAATACCTGGCCAGTTCTCCATCCAACATCCCAGATGCACAAGACTCATTGACCTTCAGCAAGCACACAAGGTGTCATTCAGTGTTGGGCCTAAGCTACCAGCTCTTTGCATCTTAATCAAAACCACCACCTCTCCCAAAATGATGTCATACGCTTTAGGTGTCTAAACCTAACCAAACAGCTAGTAAAAGTAAAACTAAATAACGAGTGACATAGGATAGAAACCATGTATCCGTGTTCACAGCCTAGTGACTTACATCACTGCCACCCCACCTGCCTACTTCTATGCTCTGTGAAAAAACTTGACACGGCTAGTTGTTAGTCTAGTCCACATTTCCAAAGCAAATAAAGCATTGTGATGTAGAACATCATAAAAAAAAACAGGTGCCTTATCCATGCACGATTTCATGAAATCAGGTAACATATCAAGTCCGCCTTTCCCATCACCCCCAAGAGTAATATCTAGAAAAGTATGTTGTGGTCCACCATCTGAACACCAGCCTGCAACTGTCATCAGTTTGAGCCAAGAATTCTATAATTTGCTAATTAAGACTTAACATTTAAAGTAGATCCTGATTGAATATCATTGTTTTATTAGACATGTGGTCTTAAACCTACATCCAGAACAAAGTAAACTGTGGCCTTGATGATGGGGTTAGAGGAAAACCTATGAGGATCATCAGCATCCTTTGGATATAACAATAACAGTAATAATAAAACTCATTCAATTCAATTCCACTAATTTTTTTTTAAATGTAGCATCAAATCACAAGAACAAGTGCTTCAGCGCGCTGTATATTGTAAGGAAAAGACCCTACAAAAATACAGATAGAACAGAGAAACTCCAAAAACCAGATAGCCCCCTGTGAGGAAGCACTTTACTGACAGTGGGAAGAAAAAACTCCCTTTTAACTGGAAGAAACCTCAAAACCAGGAAACACAAGCAAGTCTGCAGTCTGAGAGTGAAGTGCTCTATTGGAGTGACACAGTACTATACGGTCTTTAAGATAAGATAGGGCCTGATTATACAAGACTGTGTGTGTGATGAGGATTTTAAATTTAATTCTGGATTCAAAAGGGAGCAAATACAGAGAAACCCGTATATGACAAATATGCTTTCTCTTTCTAGTCCCTGTCAGTATTCTTGCTGCAGCATTTTGGAACTGACGGTTTTTCAGGGAGTTTTTAGCCCATCCTGATAATAATGTATTAAACCAGTCCAGCCTAAGTAATAAATGCATTAACTGGTTTTTCAGAATCACTCTGAGACAGGATAGTTAACCTACTGTCAGTTTGAAGGCCTGTGTTATAGAATCAATTATTATTGGTTATTGGTCATATTTAAGAATGAAGCATTAATTACTAGGACATCTTTGAGCAGTCTTATGGGAATGGGTTCTAAAAGACACAATGATGGTTTGTAGGAAATAAAGGAAGTTAACTCAGAATGATCAAT
This sequence comes from Oreochromis aureus, assembly GCF_013358895.1. Lineage (NCBI taxonomy): Eukaryota > Metazoa > Chordata > Actinopteri > Cichliformes > Cichlidae > Oreochromis > Oreochromis aureus. Next base: position 29,153,982 of record NC_052958.1, on the reverse strand, counting down.
TCGACAAAAAGAGTCTAAATAAATATCAGTGGTATTGAAAGTAGCTGTACATAATGTAATGCCATAGAGATGGTTATGCATATTTCTTCTCTAATGGTTAAAAATGTTCTTTGTAAAGAAATTAATGAAGTCATTACTAATTAAGGTTAAAGGAATACTTGGCTCAACGGATCTCTGACCTTTTGTCAGCCTGGCTACAGTGCAGAAGAGAACCATAAGGTTGTTCTTCAATTAATAGTAAGATGTTGTAGCTTTACAGAGGGCTTTTTATAATTCAGCTAACTATTTTTTAGTTATTTCTAACTGATGATAAAAAATTAGTGAGGTGTCATTTCCTTTCCAGCTTACAAGTCATCTGATTTAAGGTGCACATTTGAGAATTATATCAGGGAGTCAAGTACTTCTAATTGGAGCTACAGTATTCAGAGTCATAAGAAGATGTAAAATTATTAACAAGATCAGAGACTTCTGTGGGATTAAAGTTCAGGTAGCTTCTATGCACTGTGTTGGGACGTGGCATTGAAGATAATAACAGTGGGGGAATTATATCTATAACTATAACTTAGTTACAGCACTTTCAGAAATACATCTACTGTAATAAAATGTATTCCCATTTCTGTGTAATCCATTACTGTAAATTAAAATAAATAAAATTTAAATGCTATTAGGAAATGATGATAAGAATGATGACAATAGGGGATTAATGGGGAATACTGTTTTAAATGTTCAGTTTTCATACCATATGTTAGAACAAGAGAAGCCATTTGAGTCTAATAATAGAATAAATGTTGTGCTGAGGCTTTCATTTTTAGTATCCATGCTATTAGGAGAGGTAAACATTCACTTAAGCTGCCACCTCTTGACCAAACACCAAGACAAAAGAGTCCAAAACAGTATACCTCCTTTTGGGGTATATCTGTAAAAGGTATAATTCTGGCTGTAGATTCATAGTTTTCTTGATTTATTTGATAGCTGACTTACAAATGAAAATGGCTGATTACTGTTGCTGCAAGTCACTGGTAAACCGATGACTAATGCAAGGTCATTTTGGGATGTGTGCAAATGCATAAATCTTTGTCACTGTATTGTAAATTTGTTTCATTCAGTCTCATTTGTAATAGGAAGTTCAGTCAAAATAGAGTCATATTCCTTATTATTTGGGGGATTTGCATATTGTGATGACAATTACAAACAAAGTGTAAGAAACTGACTCCTTTTACGTGTGTGAACTGCATGATTATAGCTGAGCTCTTGGTATTTCAGCTGGACGCTGCAGCCAGAGGACTGTTAGCTGAGGTCATTTATCAGCAGCCAGTTACCACAAGCGGAGGCTGGGCACTTTCTATCCCTGACCTATGTTCTCTATAAACTGAGACAATGTTCTACTAACGCTGGGTTTTATTCCACTAAAAAAAGTCTCTCTATCACTGCTGAATTGTTTGCTTTTCTTTCCCTGGAGAGAATGAATTGTCCTTGGCCAGCCTGCAAATTCAGACCAGCACCAAGAAGAAATAACTCTAAAGATGTAAAAACAGAAAGAGGAAAACATAATGCTAACAAGGTTTATACAATAGGTAGTGCAAGCCAAGAAATCTGTTTGGTCAGATAAGCATTCTTACCATTTTTTATGTGATCCTTAAACACGTTGAAACCAGCCTAACAGAAAGGAAATAGTTGGTAGGAAGAGCTAATGTCCCTGTTGGAGATGTATATATATATATATATATATATATATATATATCTATGTGTATATTCATACATACACATTATGTGTTTTTATGTATATGTACAAAGATATAGCTTAAAGTGTATATCAGCATTTACCCAGGTGAATGTGAAGTAATTGATATATTATGATTCCATCATATTTGTGGATTTGTATTAATATAAGCACCTTCCACTCCCACCGCCAGCTCCTGTCTATGTAATAATATTAATGACAATTCCCACGGCAATAATTACATCATGACTAAATACAATTTCAGTCTAAATTCTTCATGGTCATTAAGTAGAAAGACTGCCATGATGAGATTCAGCATAAGAAGACATTTTAAAGGCAAGACTCTATTTTAAGCCAAAAAAGAGTTATTTATTAATAACCAACAAAATGCATAAGACAGACTTTTAATTAATCAGTCACTTGCTGCTATCTAATCTTGCAGTCTGTGATAGGAATGATTTGGGAATATTTTTTGTCTTTTACATTTCTGTAAAGCACCATTAGTTAATAGAGCTATAGCTCACTGTTTTGAGGTTTTATATATACATGAACTTGACCTTCTGTAGGATGATGTTGGCATTTTTCTGCATGTATACTGTATTTGTTATGGCATGCTCATGGTGGACATGCACCTAAGTCCCCTTCTCTTTGTGAATTGTTAGCTGGTTGCACAACATCATTTCAACAATTTGGCTGACTGTGTACATACATGTGTCTCCATTATACCAAGTTTCACTGACAAGAAAGCCAAAATATGGTATAATTGCTGGAAGTACAACATCTTGAGGGCTGCATATACTGGAGTTCACCATCTGCTTGTTAGGCCTGTGTTTTGCCACTCAATAAAAATACAATAATGTTTACTCTTTACTATTCAACACAGTATATATTTCAATCTCTTGAGTTAATGGTTTTTCAAGTGAAGTGGCCACATTTGCAAATAACAATTTTGCTCCTGCAAATGAACTCAACTCCCTGATGAGGTGAAAAGTCTACCAGCCTTGACAGTGGGGAATGATTTCGCACAGGCTCCTTATCATATCTTATACACACTCCAGCACAAGCACACATAAACACACCGGCTGTCACTGCACTCATGACTGAATATGTGAATGTCAGAATCGTTCAATGAGAGAAGCAACAACAGGGAGATGCTGAGCATCTGGGGAGGCTGTAAGGAGAGGTAAGAGCTTCTCCTTCGTTGGCTAGACTGACACAGTTTATTATTTCTCTGCCTGTTTCTTTCTGTCTGCCTCTCTCTTGCTGCAAAAATAAAAAAAAAGTGCATTAGCACGAGTCAGTAATGGTAATTTTAAGGTAGCAAATTAGAAAATAATAAAAAAGAACACATGATACGTTAGCATCACATAATAAATCTACTTGCAAGGTCAGCGTAAATATTTTATCATATTCTATTCATCAAATATTGTATAATCAATACACAAATTTCCATCTAATAATATATAATATACATAAAAATATATAAATCATTTATATGAACATAAACTATAAATATACTATTAATGTATTCTTAAATGCTTTTTACAATCTACAGTAATATTATATATGCTTTATCTCTGAACAATTGCCCTATAAATGGTTTCATATGTAGAAGTAATTTGCACCCTTTAACACCCTTATAGCACCCATATGTTGAAAAGGGTGTCAAATGGTTGATAAACAGTACAGACATATGCACAGCATTCATTATATAGCAAAGCAAAACAGTTCTAACAACATAAAATCTGTCTTCGTGTTGGAAATGAATCACACAATGATGCATATATATATATATATATGCAAGCAAAAACACCTCATATTTAATGTGTAATGTGACTGCAGACACGTTCATACCTGTTGTACAGTTGTATTCTGCACAGTGGGTTTCCATTATCTTATCAAACTGTTAAACACTTTTTCTCTGAGCTGATGGCAGGTGATGATGGCATCTGGTGATATTTTTATGTATTTTCACACAGCAGGAAGTAGCTTATTCTTAACAATTTAATTGATAGAAGCTTTTCCTTAATGAACTACATCAGAGAAGTATGCACATGCTGTAGCCTGAAAGAAACAACTTGGCCAAACACAATCATAAAATTATTTGAAAACCAGAAGTCTTTAAAAAAATAATTAAAAAAAAACTTACAAAGAGAATAATAAGTCTAAATGCTAAAATAAAAAATGGATAAGAATATTGGATGATTGGGATTGATAAAGATATATTAAAGTAAGTTTTTTAGATGAGTCTAGAAAAGAAAAGTTTTTGAACGACATCAAAAATGCACCAAAGCCATAGCTACTATCTACATCCACTGTCTTCTACTGCTCTCCTTTTGTACACAATAGCACAATGTTTTTCACACAGTGAGCAGACACCACAAGACCTCGCTGTGAACCAGGCACTTAATTAGAAACAGTGTGTATATTGCACTCAAGCAAAAAAAAAAAAAAAAAATCCTGAATACTGCAGTCAAGCTTGAAAACTCCAGAGTAACAAAACCATGATGATGATGATAAAGCCAGTAGAGCAGGCAGGAGGGAGGAGATTTTCTTAAGTTGATTAATTGTGAGATCGAGGTCCAAATGAGCAATAAGTAATCCAGATTCTGATTAAAGCTTTGTCAGACTATTGGATTCTTTAATGATCACATTTGTGCGAGTCTGTGATCCAACTAAGTTATGTTTCGTATACAGCACCAGAGTTACAAACTAGACTTAATAGAGACATAGAGGCATTGAAGATGTCCTAGACATGTCCTAGACTTGTCAGGTGGCAGGACGTGCCTGTACTTTTCCTACCCTATATTGCCCAACATTGAAATGGTGCTAAAGCCAACAGTGCTCAGACAAAGCACTGACAAAAGCTGTCAGGTTCTCAGGCTAATTAAAACCTCAGTTTCACTCTGTTCCCTGATCACTCCTCACAAAGACCCTTGAGTGGCATCAATGAGCACGCTCAGGCTTAAGTGAATGTTTACCTCCCCTAATGACTATCTGTCTCAGTGCTGAGTAAATGCGACTGCCTCAGTTCTTTCCACCACTCGTTGGGGTTACACTGAGTCATGCAGAGATGAGACCTCATCTCCAGGTCTGTGTACCGGCTGTTTGACGACACAAGACTATTTGCAGGTTGTTATTATTTTGCTGTGTGTAATGATTGCCGGACACCATGAAGGCTCAGTAGCTCAGTAGCACATTGTTCGCAAGGAATAAATATATTAGGGCTTCACGTCTCTCCTTTTTCTATTTTGAGTTGCATGTTATTTCCAACATAAGAAAAAAAGTCAATTCAGATGGATGTAGGAATCTCAACTACAAGAGTTTGAGAATGTAAAAGCAGATGTCTCTTTTCTGATTGCACTGTGATTGACCTGCTTAGCGTCATTTCTTGTTTACTAATTTAAACCAAGCTTCAATGGACTACATTCACCCAAAATATTATTTAAAAATGGTTTACAAGTGAAATTGTTAGTCGGGCATGACAGCATAGTCGAACATTTGACATTAGTACCCAATTAAAATGAATATCCATACATTCATTTTGTGCTGCTTATCTAGGTTCAGGTTGCAAGGTCAGTAGGCTAAGCAGAGTCACCCAAACCCGCTCCCTCTGTCCACCTCCTCCACCTCATGCAGGAAACTGAGGTGTCTCTCCAGCATGTCCTGGGTCTGCCCCAGGGCCTCCTCCTGTTGGGGCATGCCCAGAACATTTCACCTAGGGAGCGTCAAGGAGACATCATTGTCAGCTGTCCAAACCACCTCAACTAGATTGTTTCAATGTGAAGGAGAAGCATTGTCACTCTGAGACAAATGGCCAGTCTCTTCATTTGCGAGCCACCCTTTGGAGAAAACTCATTTCTGCCACTTTTATCTGTGATCTTGTTCATTCTGTCACTACCCAGAGCTCATGCAACAAAGGTCAACTAGTAAATCGACAGCTTTGCTTTCACGCTCAGCTCTTTCTTCGCCACAAGAGACCACAACAGTCTGTGTCACTGCTGACGCTGCACCAATCTATCTGATAGTCTCCCGCTCAACTCTTCCTTCACTCGTGGATAAGACCCCAGGGATTCCTTTACTTGGGGCAGTAACTCATTCCTGACCCTAAGTAGTCACTCTATCCTTTACCAACTGAGGACTCTGACCTTGGACTTTGAGGTGCGGTATGGCTACTGAACCAGATACTTTGGTTGTGCCTTGTTGAACAAACTCCCACGCAACCTAAAATAAAAGGAACAAACTCTCTGGTCCCCCTTATCAAAGTGGGGAACCACAATTCCGAGTTCCAATCCAGATAGATTTTCTTAGTTTTTTGTGCCCACCACAAAGTCCTGCCCTCAACCCAATAGAACATCTTTGGAATGAATTACAGCAGAAACTGCGAGCCAGAGCAGCTCGTGCAACATGAGTGTCTGACCTCATAAATACACTTCTGGAAGAACGGTTAAAAATTCCCATAAACACACCTTATGGAAGTCTTGAAGTGTTGAGGCTCTTGTAGCTGCAAAGGGTGGGACAACATCATTTTAAACCCTATCGATTAAGAATGGGATCCTGCTCAAGTTCATATGTGTCTGGCCAAAAGTTGGCTAGTCCTGTGTCACATCAATCAATCAATCAATCAATCAATCAATCAATCAATCAATCAATCAATCAATCAATCAATCAATCACCTCCAAGGGCAGGGATTATTAGTATTAGTAGGAGTAATATTAGTAATATTAGTACTGATTAAGAGTATTTGTTAACCACTGGAACAAAATGAGCCTGTGATTCACGTTGCGATTTAAAAGCTCTATTTCATGTTAATTAAAACAGTGAAAACAAAGTGAAGATTCAAAAATGTACATGTTGTAGTGGGGCAAGTTACTTGTTGGTTCATTACACTTACGGCAGCACAAAATAAGCGTCACAATGCAGAACTGTGTCAGGAACCACTGTGAAACTGTTTCGGCTCTGGTCTCCACCAGCTCCTGAGGGAAATATCTCAGTAAGGTTGTGGGCTGTTAAACCAAATTAATGAGCTGCAAGAGATCAAAATACTTAGCAGAGCTGAGGTTTGTGATCATTCTTTTTGGGTTTGTCACCAATAGTGACCTCACCTACAGTAATTGATTATTTTGGATATGTTTTTTTTTTTGTAATGAATGTTTAAGCATTATGTTTGAGCAGATTGTTACTCTCTACCTTGTGGATTTCTTTGTGATGCATTTCAATTAAAATCCATGTTTATGATCTTCTTTTTTTTTTTTATCCCATCTCTAGGTGCAGTGTATTTGCTGTGAATAGAACACTTCTTGCAGGACAAACTGAAGATTTTCAAGTAATTTTATCATAATTTCCACATTTCAAAGCTAATACTCAAGGGTGTCTGGCTGTGTGCACTTGCTAAGGTTCTGCTTTTACAGTCTTTGGTTACTGTAGCCTTGAAAAGCATAAGGATGACTTCTTGTTACAGGTCAGTGCTCTGCCTCTGTGACCTACACATTTGATGTATCTTCCTTTATCTTTAATGAGCACTTTACTGTGACATCGTCTTTGATTTTTTCACCCTCCTTTGTGTGCCTGGTTCAGATCTGGTCCACATGGACATCCTTACGCTGCATCAATTGGCAATCAATTCTGTTTTCTTTCCCATGTCTTCTCAAAAGCAGCAAAGATGCACACTAACTTATTTTACACTGCAGTACTCATAGCCACACCTACTCTTGTAGAGAACCGCACTCACATTGATGAATGATTTATTTGAAATTGTAAATATAAGCTGTGGGGACTTCCACTCCACTCTGCCTGTGAGTTTTGGAGCATTGAAACACGTGTTCTAAAAACAACCTAAAATGCTGTTTGAACCCACGGAGGTAATAAGCCATGACACTCTCCACTAAAAAAATCATCTTTTATTCAAAACTTGCGAAAAAGGAAAAGTTGAATCTGTGCTTCCACACAAACTTTAAATGGTCAGCTACAATGCTGCTTATAACAGGCAAGCAGAAAAATCCCTCTTTCCAGAAACACCAAAAAGACTGTCTGTTCCTATTAGGTAGTTGTCCTTCACAAGTCTTCGTGGCTGCAAGGCAGGGTCAGAAGAAAAGGCACCCAATCCCGAGACATGATGATGAAACTGTGACAAATCAACTCATTCTTCCACTCCAGATTCTGCGAGTCGCTGTGCCACGGGATTTCAGTTTCCCTTTGAGTTTAGGAGCCAGCGAATCTCGCGACTCAATGGTGTTCATTTCTCTAATCCAATCCCTGCATAAAACCTCCCTTTGAACGTCTACAGAAAATCTGAAAGGCAGCACATATCCCTCCCTCCTTTCGCCCGCTCTCTGATCCGCGCTCAGTGTCCGACGCACAAGCGCTTGGATAGAGCGGGGATAGAGCAGATCTAATTAAGTTTGCTGATGGTGAAAGTGATGATTATTCTGCAGGAAAAAAGGGGGGAGAGTGAGGAAGAGGGCAGAGAAGATAACGAGAATAACTGAGGGGTGGGGTTGGGGGGGTGAATACACCCTCCCCGCTTCTCCTCCTCATCTCCCCCTTCCTCTTCGTCATGATGATGATGATGATCACCGACACCATCATTAAAGTCATTATTCAAATAATTCAAATATTTTCGGGAGTCATTTGCTACTAAAATAATATCATCCATCCCCTCCATTCGCTTCCGGAGTGTGATGATTATACCTATTTGAGCATTTTACATTAAGTGTATTAGCTCTGTTTTACTCTAGAATATTCATGAAATCTTAGTTCGAACTGAGCTAATTTCACTTTCATAACCCAACTTTTCTGAAACGTAGCTGTTGTTATCATTTTCCCAGTTTTAAATGGAAAACTGCTCCTGCCATACATCAGCCAGAATCAGACCACAAACATGAGGCCACTCGACTTCTTAAAGCTGGCATTTTATCCGGATTTCCTCCTGTTTTGTTCTTTTCGCCTCCACTCTAATTTGTATTGATCCGAACTGCAGGTGACTTCTATCGCTTTTTCTGAAATGAGGCATCTGTCTCAAGCACACTAGCCTTCTCTGACCATCCCCTCATCCAGCCTGCCCCTCCACCCGCTACCCCTCCTGAACACCTCCTACTTTCACTTCCTCCAGTTACGTCCCAACCAACCGGGTGTGTGCTAGATGCTGGAATAAATTAAATTGCGGCGCTATGGTACAGGAGGGAGGGAGAGAGAGAGGAGAGCGAGAGCACCCGTAATGCCATTCACACATTCCGTGCGCTGGGAGTCCAGCCACTGTCAGCATCATCAACAGCTCTCCCTGCGCCCTGCATGCGCCCCGAGCGCGCCTCTCTAGCAGAGAGCAGAAATGAGTTAAGAGGACGTCGGCTCGCCACGCTTCTCCCACCCGCGCATTCACCGAATCCAAGTCACAGCGGTGTGTTGAAGTGACCAGTGTGCCTGTGAGATTTTTGACCCCCTCATCTTAAACGCGTTGCGGTCGCTGGAGTGGACCTACAGTGCGGAGCGCACACCGCTGGAGATACCGCTGTGAGAGAGAGGACCGCGCTCTGAGGAGGTTGGATGTTTTGTTCCCCAGATTGTTCGCGAGTTTGAATTTGTGAGCGAAATCTTTTCTACAACAACAACAAAAATCTTATTTTTGTTTTCAAATGCCACCCAGTCTGCACGCCCAGCTGAGCCCAACTTTACGGTGTTATCAGGGGATTTTGCGGAGACTAATTCCAATCAGTCACGGACTCCAGTACTTGCAGAATCAGGTAAAAAAACAACAAAAACAAAAAAACAAAACAAAGAAACAAACGAAAAAAAACAACAACATTGAACCTTTTAATAATAACTGACCTAAGGCAGCGAAATGCAGTATTTATATTTTTTTTTTGTAGGTTACGTCGTCCTAAATAGATTGTTAACTCACCCTTTTCATTAGCTTCACTGTCCACAATGCAATCTCTAAAATATTTGCTCTGCTCCGGCGCTACTTGAAAAATGAGCCCTCTCAGTTCACCTTTTTTCCCTCATCACCCAAACCAAAATTACTAATTAGTGCCCTCTGTGTCCACGTTGTCTCAATTGCTCTCCGTCTGCCTCTTTCTCCTCCTTCCAGCGGGACTCGTCAGCAGTGCAGGGAGAATGAGGAGTCACCGGGGCCGGGGGAAACAGCATGAGTGGCCCGTGCATCTCCATTAGACTGACGGCCCTCATGTTTCTATGGAAGTGGTTATCACTAAGCCTGCTCCAGAGCTGGTTGGTAGCAGGGGCCAGTGCCGCGGACCCTGCCGGGTCAGGCTTCAGCGGCTCCACTGGGCCCCTGGGCTGGCTCCTTTCGGACAAGGGTCCTTTTCACAACTCGCAGGAGTTTGTTGATTTCACAGAGCGCTACCAGCAGGGATTCACCACCAAGTACAAGATATACAGGTGAGAGACGGCAGTGGCTGTGTGACTGCTGCAGAGCTTACATACCTGAAATCAAGGCTGTTTTTGTCAAGTCAAATAGACTAAATGTAATTATTCTGATTCATGTGGTCTTGTTTGGAGTTTTCCCCCCTCCTTCTTCTTTAGAAAAGGGTATACTAAGCCTAAGGGTATACTAAACAAGAGATTATGGTATACTTTTCTTTAGTTTTTAAAAGATGCAGATTTAGTGGGTGGTGAACTGGGGGATGATGTATTGAGAAGATTACTTGCAGGTTTGCATACAAATAAAAGCACTGCGTGCAGTTTGCACAGATGCAAGCATCTTTGGGTGCGACTGCTTGCCTTTTTTTGTTGGTAGCAGAGACATATGGTTTGAGTATGATACAAACTCTCAAAATGCTGCATATCAGTGGGAACTCAAAGTGGAGATACTGCAGGGGGGTTTGGGCAAAGCAGTGGGACATAAGAGATATCTGGCTGAGCTCGCTGATGTGTGACAGGATGGATTCAAAAAGTGTGCGGTGTGAAGTGTAGTGGGTGTGTGCTTTCGATGCAGCGGGGTATTGTTTCAAAGCTTGCTGTGATGTAATTTTTCTTTAGTTGTTTTTATTTTATTTCCCGACAGGAGTAGAAAACACTGAGAATTTCAGAGATGAAAGCTAAAAATATTACTCAGCGGTCTCTTGGTTTGGATATATGGCATAAAATGGTGTACAACATCCATGTGGGGTTTTTTTCTCCATTTCCACAGCTTGCGTTACAAAGGAAAGGAAGGCGATTTTGCCACTGTCACCAGAGTTAACACATTTAGCAGATTTTTTGTAAGTTTTTTACACAAGTGAGTGTACGTGCTCTCATATTTCCCTAAGTTTTACTGTCTTCAGAATAGAAACGTACCTCCAGCATTCAGAGTGTGCACTGAAACCGAGACTGATCAAATTCTGTTAGGCTGTGGGTTCAGTCGGTGTGACTTAGCACAGACTGAAAGGGCAAGGTCTGGTGTATGTTTGTTTGACGGCTATATCATCTTATGCAGTCTATAAATCATCATCCTAAGTAGGCTGTGTGCGCATTCCTGTTTTGACTTCAGGGTGTGAATGTCCTCTGGAGGTTGGAATAAAAAAAATCCTTGTTTTTGATGTACATAAACATAAACAGTTTTTTTTTTTTTAAATCACATGCTTGACTTCACGTCTTTTGTGAAAAACTGATGTGCCAACAACAATGGCTGAAGATCCTCCACGATATGTGAGAGTGCAACTAGGTGTGCTTACTTGAGTGTCTGTATTTGCGCCGGTGTGTGCCAGGTAAGTGCTTTGATAGTCTGAGATGGGAATAATGCCGGGGTGTCCTCAGCCGTGTGGCAGAGGGGCTGTTGCCAGCTGAACAGAGGTTTGACTGACACTGGCATTTAGCAGCTGACAGGGGCGACAATGCCAGGCAAAGACAGAGAATGTAGCGCTGCTGGCTCCCCAACATCCATCATTTCCTCCTTCACTGCCTCTCTGTTGGCATCGTCTTTCCATTTCCCAGGACGTCTTCATATCTGCTTTTCTCCTTGCTTGCTCTTGTGCCCTCCTGCCCTTTCTGCACCCCACCCAAGTGCTGCAAATCTAACATTTGCACACAGCTAAAACATGCGCTCAGATTTTCTGCCAACTTCTAGACAACATTCTCTTACAGACAGTATGACTTTTTTTTGACCATCAGTTGAATATCTGATAATGCAAACTTGACAGGTCTATAACCGTCTTTTCCCCTCAGGCTACAGTGGCCTTTTCAGTTTCGCTCTAGAACAGTACGATACCTAATTAGAGCAGAAATCCAATAGAAACTCAAGTGAAAAAGGTGAAATATCACCATGTTGAATAGAGTTCCTGCATTGTCATTTAGTTTCCTGGGCTGAAAAAGAAAAAAGCACAACTCTTTCGAAGCTTTAAATATCTTGCACTCCTGGCACTGTCATCCTTCACTGAGCAGCTGAGGATGCTGAGAAATGAAGAGATCAGAAGTGCCTTCAAACTGCAGTGGGATGTGCTGTTTGTTTGGGTTGCATGGCTCATAAAAGACTCATGAATTTTAAATCTTTTTTATTTAAAAAAAGAAAAATCTAGGCAAAAATAATCTTTTGTATTGACCGACAACAGCGTCCTGCTCCTTGCAGACACTTTGCAGCCTATTATGGGTCAGTAAAAGTCCCTTTATTGCCTCTTGAATCACCAACACTGTGTGTCAGTCCAAAACTGAAGCTGGCCTCAATTCGGAGCGCTTTCCTTAGTGCTTGTGCGGATTCCACACCTCCGAAGTATAAAGTATATGTACAATACAGGCACGCACACCTAAAGACAGATGAGACATAGCAATATGAACTCAGTCTCAGTATTCACCGGGTATGAGGGAGGTTAAATTTAAACATTAAAATGTAAACCCCGTCTCTTCCTTTATCTCCATGTCTATGTCAAGTTCTTTTTTTTCCCTGCCCCCTCTCCCTACCTCCCTTACTCCTTTTCTTCCTCCCTTGTCGAATGATCTCAAACCAATTGCTCTCCCTTGCTCATAAATATTCTCCAGAGCTCAGTTGGCCTTTCCCGTCAGGGGGCAGGGGAGAGGGAGTCAGGGAATGAGGGAGAAGGCTGTAGGAGATGGAGTACAAAAGGAGAGAGAGAGCGAAAGAGAGAGAGAAGAGAGGAAACACAGCTTTATCCCCCCCTGCCGGCTGGTCATTGCACCAGAACAGCTTGTAGCCTTTTCCAATTGTATCCTTTTTTTTTTCTTTCTTTCCAAAAATTAACAATTTAGTTGAGTATAATTCAGAGTAAAAGTTGTAAGGTTTTTCTTTTCTTTTCTTTTTTTCCCCCCATCGCCTGCCTGGAGTGCATTAAAAGGCAGATTAAAAAGCTTAGAGATTTACAGCTTTATGTCGCAGCAGTGTAAATGTGAAACATTGTAACAAATGTGATTTTCAGACTGCAAATCCTCTGAGTGAAAGAAAGAAGTTCTCTCTTTTCAAGGTCTGATCAAACGCAATAATATAATGGATTCAGTGGATTCAAAAGCAGTGAAAAACAGGCATAGAGGCACTTAACGATATTACTTGCAATGTGATTGGAGAAAAAAAAATACACCTGTTATGTCAGGCATAATGGGGGTTTTAAAATGCCCGTTTATTCACTCGCTCTTTCTCTTCTCCCGGCGTGGGTCGCAAATCTCGCAACAGCTTTGTGGCTTTTATTTTATTACTGATGGCAGTCGGATGATTCCAACTTTCCTTGTCCGGCTTGTACATCTTGGTTTATTTGAAAAGTAAGTGAAGCAATAAACAGCATTTCTTTTCACTGCTCCTTGTTCACACTGATAGTGCGAGATGGAATTTTAAGATATTTCTGTGCAGTTGCTGAATACATGTGCATCACTGCTGGAGGGGAGGCTGTAAAATTAACAAAAGTATGCTTCAGATTAATTATTGAGCAGCTCTCGGTGTTGAGAAATCATCTCTGCACATGTGGGAAGCTCTTGCGCCATGATTTCTTGAGTGCAGTCGAGCCATATCCACAGACAGTAGCATATTAGTCAAAATGTCACCTCCTCCCTTCTTCTTCTTCATGGGCCATAACTTTTATATCACGCCTCATCTCCTGTGTTTTCTCCTCTCTTTTCTCCTGTCAGCCTAGTAGCTATTACAGTGACTTCATTTGATATAAGGAGTCGTCTCTTGTAATTATGGAGTGATTAGTGTTTCAATTATATGCAGACATGTTTGTGGAGAGGATAGGCTGCCAAGCCATGATGTTCACAATACCTGTCATTTGACTTAGCCTATTGTTGTGTTTATGACTTTGCTATTGTGTTTTGAATGCTTTAGATGGGAAAGCACATTTAAAAGAGATTATGAAATGGGACGGAATAAATGGGTTTACAACTGCAATGAAAAAGCAATGAACAGCAGAGAACAAAAGAGAAGAACAAAAGGAAGAAAGAGCAAAGCAATGTAATATCACAGTGCAATGCATCATAATACTATAGTAAACAATGCCATTAAATACTATCAGTGCTCCTGAAAAGATTATCTAATATTTTAAAGAAAAAAATAACTCTCTTAGCCTCCTAGGACCTGGCATCCACATATGTGGACATCAGATTTTGGGTTGTCTAGACCAAAATACTACATTTTGCTCTGCAAGGGCCTGATATCCAGTTACGAGAACATTATACTGACACTGTTCTATTGAAATTTTAAACGAATATCCTCATATGTGGATCTCATTTTTCTCAGAAACAAAAATTAGGTAAAAAAAAAATCTGGTAATTCTTTGGGACCCGATGAATGTAAAAACAATCAGCCCAAATATCAAAGAGAAATTAAAAATGCATGCCATGAAAGAGTTTGGGTCTTAGGAGGTTAAAGCCTCTGATAAAGGCTAAACTGTAAAGTTACGTTTTTACTATGAAAATCTTGTTTCCATGCAGTGTGAGGGCATGTTAGATGGCAAGAATTACTATTTGATTAGTCTAAATTTATGATTTCATTCAGTAAGTCACCAATTTAACTTTATAACAAAGATGTGGAAGAGTGTACTGCATCAAATGCTGTGTCTCCAGTCGTATACTTCGATAATTACCCTTGCTATTTTTAGTATGTAAGTGTTTTCACACTATCAAATACAGCCAGATGAAGTCTGTTGCAAGGAACCAGATGGCAGTGAGAAACTTAAATATTAAATTCTGTACCCCTCGAACCCTCAGTGGTAACCATCTTGGCTGTGTAATGGAAAAGAGACCATCACAATTTTTTCTGCCAGTAGAAAAAGGATAGAAAGTGGTTTTGTAGCTAGCTATCTTGCTAACGGTCTCAGATGTTTGGTTTTTGGGTTTTCTTTCTACCATTTCAGGCAAAATCAGATGTATGCATATGTTCTGGTGCTGTTATGTGTTTGTTCACAACAGCTAGCATGACAGTCACAAATATTGTAAATGTCATATCAAGAACATGCACAGATATTCTTAATGCATAACATGCAAGTGTACTAATTGAATTCAATTTAGTTTTCTTTATATAGCATGAAATCAAAACACCAGTCACCTCAATATGCTTCAAAATGGAGATACAGTAAAAGTCTAGATGGTTGTGTGCAACGGTATTATTGCCATTTGTGCGTGTTCAAAGTACATTTAAATGCAAAATAATTCAATAAGTAGTTTTAGGACTTAATCAACTCAATAAATAAACAAGACTGTTAATAGCAGTTTTTCAGACATGCTGTAACATTTCTATAATGATTTATTACAAGATATCTGCTGTTTATTTATGAAACTGTTTTTTTTTTTCAAATTTTTGAGGGTTAGATGCCAATGATTCAAAAAGTTAAGACATTTTTACCCCTCACACACACTATTCTATGAAGAAAATATAGACCAGCTGCAATATGATTTATGTGGGATCACATCAGAAACGTTGAACATGCAAATTACAACCAAAAGTGAGACAGCCAGCTCCGGAGCACCCTTTGATCAGCTGTCACCCAGGTCTTCAAACTTAAAACCTTCTCTTTTATAAAGACAAGACGTCAGATGTGACCCTGGATTCCTTTTGAAAGGTAAAAACACAGATCAGTTGTCAGAACAGTGACACATGTAGCTTTAAATTGCATCACACCTTAATATAAAAGTATCAAAATGTGCATTAGGGCAACCAAGGTGCAGCTTACATTCCTCAAGTCGTATATCAGGACTAAAAATCTATGAAGAACCGGGATGCATAATGTCAGAACCGCATTTTAAGGGACTCTCCATAATGCCCACTTTAACAAAACCCATTTCTAAGCCATCATCTTGAAGAAGTTCGACCTTAAGAATTAAAAGGAAGCATAAACAATTTTCCCTTTGCCTGGAATGTAGGTGCTTATTGGGGACATCTCCAAAAAGACTGGAGGAAATAAAAAAGCTCTTACAGAGGACAAAAGGACTGTTATGAATCTATTACTGCTTTCCTGGGCTCATCTTTTCTGTTACTGACTCATACGGCAGTTCGTATCCAAGCACTTTGTCTTTTAATCATATTTGCTCTTTTCACTTGATCTATCAGTCTGTATGTTCTGTAATCAGTTAGAAATCTTAATAATGTTTAATGACTCATCCATGGAACCAAATATCCTATAATCATAGAAAGCGCAATAACTTTTCCAGAAACTAATATCTCTATGGACACCCATTCCAGTTTTGCAGTAGAAATCGAGACTCTTCAGACCAAACAACGTCTTTTCATTCTGCTGTTGTCCAGTTTTGGTGAGCCTGTGTGAATTGTAGCCTCAGTTTCTTGTTCTTAGCTGACAAGGGTGGCACCCAGAGTCGTCTTCTGCTGCTGTTATCCTATTTAAAGGTTGGGTGTGTTGCATGTTCAGAGATTCTCTTCTATATACCGTAGTTGTATTGAGTGGTTATTTGAGTCTGGTCATTTTCCTCTGACCAGTGATACGGCATTAAAATGCATCCCCTTTTGTGGGGTTCATACTCTGCATGGTAGAATCTGCCATGAAACGAAACGGCATCAAGGTTTAGAATCTGCCAGAGTAAGAACCTCTGAGCGTATCGATTCAGCATCAGAGTCGTAATTTTCTCTGATTTATTACAAACAGATTACGTGTAATTGCTAACTTGACCCAAACCGATATCTGACTGGAGCCACTGACTCCATGCTGTTGCTTGACAAACCAAAGTTGCTTTAAATATGCCAAGTGACTGTAATGGTTGCAGACCTGGCCCCCATTTCAAAGGCAATGAGATTGCAAGTTCATTGCACTGTCACATTAACTTTGGTCACACTACGCTCTCCAACCATTGTGTTCTCTAGAATCATGATTGCAGCAAATGCATTGCTGTACACCTATTATTCCGATCTGCCACAAAACACCGAGTAGACTTCCTGTTAACCAACTGTTAACCAATGGAGGTGTCATCATGGCATCTCTGCCTCTTCATACAGTTCCAAAAAACTGATAACCTGGTTAAGGTCTACTAGGGTGAGACATTTCTCGTTTGTTTTGCCTCAACAAATATTATGCTGTAATAATTAATTTCTGTTTTGCCTTTTACTTGTATTTTTTTTTCAATTTCTTGTGTGGTTTGTTATTTGTTTCTATAGTAGCCATTAGTTAATAGCACTTTATATCTGCTTCAGCTATATTAAAATGCTTTATAAATAAAACTGGTACGGTACAGCAATAGTTGTCATCTTATTGTTAGTGTGTAATTAACATTGGCTGAGCAGTTCATGTTTTTCGTGGCATTTGTATGCATATAAAGAGGCTGAGGCTCCAGCAATACTCAAAGTATAAATAACAGCTTTCAGTCGTTTCAGCCTTTGACCTCCACCGGGGTCGTAAA
Source organism: Oreochromis aureus (assembly GCF_013358895.1). Lineage (NCBI taxonomy): Eukaryota > Metazoa > Chordata > Actinopteri > Cichliformes > Cichlidae > Oreochromis > Oreochromis aureus. The sequence goes on along the minus strand of NC_052958.1, from coordinate 29,136,485 downwards.
CGTATTTGTGTGCATGTGTGTCATTCTGTCTGTAAACATAATAACTCAAAAAGTTTTTCATTAAGTTTGTTAAAACTTTAAAAGGGTGTAGAGTGGAGTCATTGTAACACTGCAGTAAAGTTTGCCTTACATCCCCCCAGGTCTTCAAGAACAACTTCATGATTTATACTACTTGGATCCTTAGATTTTTACAAGTGTGGTGTGTATTGCCAACATTGGGAAAGTATCATATAAAGATTTAAAATATCAGGTCATATTTGACTTCTGAACTCTCCTTCAAGATCAATAGATAATAATACAAACAATGCTGTAAAGAGGTATTTGAATTTTTTTTTCTTACATAAGCATACAGGGAATAATATGTGGAGATTCTAAATATCATGTTTCTTTGGACGTCATTTATTCAAGCTCAAAAAACGTCAGATTTTTATAAAATGTCTTTAAACCTATGCTTCAAATTCTGCTGCCTACAAACACTACAAACAAATGTAGTGGCAACGTTTAGGAAATGGTACTGACATATGGCGATGCTCAAGTGTGACATTATAGTTTGCATCCAAATATCACGTCAAATTTGAGCTTTGTCCTTAATTTTACATTTCACCTCCGCTGGTTATGTCAGGTATATTAAAATTGTTTCAACACAGCAAAAAACAAAAGCCCATACTTTGCATCAGAAACTTCTTAAAGTATATTTAAAAAGAACAAAGATTACAAAGTAAATACATAGAAAATACAATACCACTCCCTTAAAAGTAAACACTGCCCAGAGAGTGAGCTGCCTTGGTGGAGGTTTGCACTCTTGGATCAGTTGTGTCAGCATGTGAGCCATCAGAAGTAGCTTCAAAACACTTCGTTTCAATAATGATATAAAACCCATCGTCTGTGGAAGTGTAGTCAGCTTGTTTACTGATGCTGTTTAATCATTTCCACATTTAAGCATGTTTACTTGCTTTTACATTTCATAGAGTATCCACAATGAATTAACCTGCTTTAAACTACGTTTTCAATTTTGATGATTAAAGATCTTTTTATTCAGTTTTTCAGTTAGATCTACAAATTTAAAACTTATTGTTTACAAATTAGAATTGAACTTTACTGTGTAAAAAAAATAAATGTCAAAAGTTGATCTTGACGCTTTGACAGGTATAAAATAATGTGCTGTACTTAGTTACTGATGCTTGGGGCAATATAACCACTGTCTTTGTTTGCAGATTGGAGAACATCGAGTACGTTTATGTGGCAATATATTTATTCTCCCCAACAAAAGAGTGCACTGTTAAATATTATTCTAAACAGAAAAAGTGTATTTTCAAAGACAACACTTATTTCCATGTATCCCCATTAGCCATGCAAAATGATAACCCTGATGTGTAGGTCAAAGGTGGGAGTTCAGCCTCACTTTCTTTACACCATGAGCCCTTTTTATGGGGATCAGGGCCATCATGCAGATCAGAAAAAAATGATTAGTAGTTGCAATATCCTGTTAAAAACTGGTGCAAAGTGAGAAAGTGAGAAAGTGCTCAAATGCGTCATTTTTCTATAACCTATTTTTGTCCTTTAGGATTGCAGGACCGACCAAACTTAGAAGCACTGAGGTTTGATGTAATGTGTTTCATACACCCAAACCAATACTCTATCATTGCACTTTACTAACAAAGACATTCAATGTCATGAAATCACAGATTTCGAGCAATTTCAGGAAATTAAAAATCCAAGCTTTTGCCTGTTATGTCTTATAGTTACGAAAAAACGAAAAACAAAAACTGAATGAATACAGTTGGTTCATTTCATGCTTCATTATTTTGCCATTTCTTTAAATTCCGAACACATTCCTGTGCTTCCCCTCTGCCTCTCTGCTTGCCTGACATACACGGCCTAATCAAATCTGACCTTGTGCTGGTGAGCGTAGAATGCATTTGCGCGCAGAGGCTCCTAACTGCAAGGGTCTTGTTTGTTTATAATCAATATATTATTGTATGGAGTAGTTTCTTTTTTACATATTTTATTTGACTTCATTGCATTTTATTTTTCTTTCTTTCTTTAAAAACCATTACAGAACATATCCAGGGAGATCACGGGTGTTCACGTTCTTCAAATTTCCTTCCATTTTTCCTCTATTCATTCTGGTGAATTGAAGTATGTTCATTATCCTTCAGTTTCGAATACATCCTCAGGAAAGAGGTAGAGCAGCCCCTTCTTAATCACCAGCGGCAATGATAGTGACAAGTACTTCCTTCAACTAGAGCTTATGGCTTCTGACAAGTGTGGGATTGGGGAGTTATAAAGGACAGAACAGAGATTTATTGGTTAGAAGTCTATGGAAACAGGTTTTATGAAAATGTCTCTGTATTAGTATTTGAGTCAAAAACGTATGAATTGCTTTGAACACTAATTTAGGATTTATAAACCCGCTTGAACATACTATTGGGCCCTCTTAACAGTGAGCTAGACTTTCGTATTAGGAAAAACCAACTAGTAGATTGAAAGCAGAAAAGTCAGTTTTCCTAAATGTCCAGCTAATGTCATGCCTCAGCACATGTACAACTTTTAGGCTCAGTTTCCAGATGTGGCTTAATCCTAGTTTTAGACTTTTTTCACTCCTAAATTTAATTTTAAAGATTAGTTTTAGTTAATTAAACCTAAACTTTTTAAAAATATTTTTTTTAATATTCAAAGTTAGAATTTTAAACTAAAGCCATGTCTCTCTCCTCGTGTACCTCGATACAAATTATGCTAAATGATCATTTTGTAATTAAAGTACCTAAAAGCACCAACACAGTCAGTTCCTTTCACTTCAGTTCATTGATCTGCCAAGATCAGGGAAATCCACTACATATACCTGGAATTCATGTATATCAGCTGACCAGTGTAGAAGAAAACAGTTACTGAAGCTGCTGTCAGCATGCACACACTATCCTTATTTACATGTCGGGATGCCATGCTAAGTTGCACCGATAACTAGAAAGATAGCATTGTAATATTAGCATTAGTAAAAGTGTTATATGGAAGTGAAGGTAGCAAAATCTCATATACAGTGGTTTATTGTTTATTGCGGGAGTTACGTTCTAAAAATAACCTGCGATAGATGAAATCCGCGAAGTAGCCAATGTTAGTTTTTACAATTATTATAGATGTTTTAAGGCTGTAAAACCCCTCACTACACACTTTATACACTTTTCTCAGACAGGCATGAACATGTTCACACTTTTCTCTCTTGTTTAAACACTCAAAGTTCAAACCTTCGTAGTACAATAAGTCTAGTATTATAGAATGAAACCAAAGGCACCCGCAGCTGCCTTTGACGGTGCAAAACATTTCGTCGACATTGGGAGAAAACGTACAAACATACAGTACAGCACTTCAGAGTCACACTGCTAGCAGTCGAAGATTTATGTAAATCTGACAAGCTGAATGCATTCTGTACTGTACAGGAGACACGGCACGAGATTGATTGACAGTGGTCTACAGCCAATCAGGAATCAGAACACAATGCGCTATTAAAAGAAAAAAAAGCATGCAAAATTGCACAAAAAAATCTGGGTTATAGCGAGGGACCACTGTACTACAAAGTTAAGACAGAACAATAAATAAATAAATAATGAATTAATCAAAAAATGTGAAGAAAAACTAAAGTTCTAATCTTCTCCTGACAGGTTTGTTCACTTCCCATAAAAAAGGAGACCTGTTGTACAGTTTTATAGAGAATTGTAGGAATAATGTCCTGAACCGTTCTTTATGGCAACTGATTAATTTGGTTTAAGTGTAAGGGAGAATGATCTCTGCTGGCCCTGTAGTGTGGAATGAAGCAGGTGTGATGGATTGTCCGTGATGGAGAGCAGTTTTCTTAAATGACCTTCTGTCCCTTACTGACTCGCGCGCCTCCAGATTTTGGCCCAGAATGGTTCCAGCTAGTTTGCTGATCCTGCTGACATATCTGGCATTGCTGCTGCCACTCATTAACACAGACTTGTCGAAGATTTCTAGGTCTTACTGTACACAGTGCAGCATCTGAGCTTCCCCACAAACACGCCTCATCTCCTTCTCCTACGCAGCACCAATGTCGGTCCTCCAGTCCTTTCTGTCATTCAGGTGAATTCACAAGCATCTGCAGCTATTTACTGTTTTCAATCTCCTCAGCCATCTTGGATATTTTTTAAATTAGAAAAAAGGGAATCTGACAGTCATTATGGCAAATTACCCAAGGGTCACCTGGGTGATGTACAGTGGTGTGAAAAAGTATTTCCCCCTTAGTGAGCATACTTTGTTAGCATATTTGTCACACTTAGGTTTCAGATCTTCACACAAATTTTAGACAAAAATGACCCAAGTAAGAACCAAACTCACACCGCAGTTTGAAAAGACGATTTCATTTATTAGGTTATAAGAGCTTTCCAAACCTACCAGATCTATGTGAAAAAGTAATTTTCCGCCTTGTTAAATCATGAATTAACCACATTTTTGGAAAGAGCATGGGTGTTCACGTCCTTCAGATGAATACTGCCAGACACCTTGAATTAAGAAATCATTTATATTGAACCTGTGTGACAAAGTGAACAAGATTAAAAGATTTTAAAAAGCAACACATGGTTGGGTAAGGTCAGTGTTCATGATTTAGAAAGAGAGTGGGCATATGGGGAGCTCCAAGGCGAAAACCACTGCTGATCAAAAGTACACAAAGGCTCGTCTCACATTTGATGATCCCCAAGACTTTGGGGAAAATATTCCGTGGACTGACATGATACAACTGACAAGTTTTTGGAAGGTTTGAGGCCCATTATGTCTGGGTTAAAACTAATACAGCATTTCATAAAAAAGACATCATACCAACAGTCAAACATGGTGGCAGTATTGTAATAGATTCATTAATTCTGCTCCCTATCGAAAAATGAGAATTTTTGGCCATCATTTTGTGTCAATATATCAGGGTTATGCAGCAGGACGATGACTTAGACAAAGACTTATCAGATTAAGATTCTTTTGCATGACCTTATCAGGCCGTTCATGGTCAAAACACCTCCAAAATGACTGAATATGACTCTGCAAAGAGCAGTGGGCCAAAATTCCTCCACACTGATATGAAAGGCTCATTGTCAGGTCTCAAAAACGCTTGATTGCACTTCTTGCTGCCAAGGGTGCCATAACCAGTTATTAGGTTTGGGGGGCAGTTACTTTTTCACACAGGGAAAGGCAGGTTTGGATAGCTTCTTTTTTTTTACCTTAATAAATGATTGCATTTTGTATTTATTCGGTTGTCTTTGTGTAATTATTTTTTTTTTTTTGATGATGTGAAACATGTAAATGTGACAAATACGCCAAAAAATCAAACTTTTTCAGAGCTCTGTATTGTAAGATTCGGATGTAATGATTGCAGTCAGTGACATTAAAAACTGCATTTTGATAGAAATTTGAAACTTACAAAATCAATCGGATGCTATTTAGAATAAAAAATGAAATTTAATTTGTGATTTTGCAGAGTTTTATGTGTCCACTCTTAAGTTCTAAATATGGACCTGTCAGTGTAAGAATGTGACTAATAAAACCTTTAAAACTGTAAGAAAATTATGGTTATGAGCAGTTACAAGAAGGGAAAAAATGTCTTTGCTGCCTGTTACTGACTTTGATGGCTTGACTGGCTTTGAATCTTGTCTCGCTCTGTGGCAGACTGATCTACACGATTGTCATGGAAACCCAGAAATAACTGTTTGGTTGACACATGGAAAGACTTTGATAATATATTTAAAATTGATGATGTTTTTAATCAGGCTGTTACTGTTAATTGTTTGTAGTCCCCCAGCTTCGATTGCTTCCAGCTTGCCTGTCAAGCGGGCCGATGTTCGTGCTGTCAAAGAATTAGCTGTTAAAGAAGTGTTTTACTTACACAGCAAAGAACGGACCAGAAAACAAAATGTGCAACTTGTTTTGGGTTTGAATCTTGTGTTCTGAAGATGTATTGTGCAGAGCTACAGTATGTCATACTTTGTAAAAGCCGCTGCGTGCATGCTGTCGACAAAACTGTCACAAAGAGCAGGATTTACTGTAGCTGGTCGCTCTTCAACAAGCTCTTTGATTTATTTGTGTATGAATTTGTGAGGTTAAGTGTGTATACACAGTGTATTGGCCTATTAACAGTGTGTGCATGCCTCATTATGTAGACAGTGTGAGTCCAAGCATTCCTGTGTGAGTCCGCATTTTGTGTGTGTGCACTTTGTGTGTGAGAGAGAGAGAGAGCGAGAGACATGTAGTCCCTTGTCAACAATGTTATGACAAACTGCAGCACAAAAGGGATAAGCAGCTTCCATATCAGCAAACCCTGCTGCCAATCATGATCTTGCTCTCTCGAGCTGCCCTTGCTTTCTATTATCAGAGGTGTAGTTGTATTCAAGGAAGCCACAAATCATTAATGGCAGCTGCCTGTTTGGGAAAGCTTTTGCTTCTTACAGTATGCAGTATTTCACAGTTTCTCAAAACTGGTCTTTAAAAAATTAAAAGTTAAAACGAATGCTTCCTCTTTCTTCCAAGAAAACTTTAAATGTTAAAGCTCTGCTAAAAAGGGAACATGAAAAATGAAACTGACAGTGCCTATTTTATCCAAATTGTTCATTTAATATTGTGTAGAGCTGTAAAAATGGTTTTTCTTTGGTAATAAAAGCAAGTAATAAGTTTAGTCAGATACATTTACGTCAAGGACGTGACCATTTTTTCAAATATTGTTCTCTGCTTCTTTTTGGGACTTCTCAAGGAATCTGAGCAACAAGAACACACAGACACACCTTCACACGCATGCATGCACACATACACACATTTGTGGACTGTAAATGCAAACTGGCATGGCATCAATGTATTAGTGACTCCAGAAGTACACAAGGTGCACATTTGCGTCACTGTGTCTTTTCTGTCCTACGTGGCTTCAAATCACACTAACAGCTTTTAAGAAGTGGAGCTTTTTCTCTGCTCAGCATCTGCTATTTTGGAATTTGATCGGATGCTTTGTCCCAGTCCCGTGCTTGACTTCCTGACCTCCTCACGAGCTCTGTGCAGCTTCACATGATTTCCTACAAAAATAGACTCAGTGCATAATTTTGAGCATCTTATGGGATCCTTCTGAAACGTGCTGTGGAGGAACGATAAGCAATTGCTTGAGTGGGTGCAATCAGTTACGATGCAGCCGCCCTGAGTGGGATTCACTGTTGGTTATTACCATTCAGCTGTTCGCTGTGAAACTTTAAAATGAGCCGAAGATAATGCGATTTTTTTTTAATGCTCTGCCCAAACAGTTCTAACACAATGCTTTATTACTGCAGTTAATAAACGCTTTTATTTTTAAACAAAAAGGTAGGCTGCTGTTTTAAAGTCATACACAAATATTAGTTTCATTCTGCTGTCAGGTTTTCTGACAAATTTCGGCTAGAGGAGAATCACATTAAAAGTTTTCTGGCCATAAATAATCAGGGAAGTTGAAACATGAGTGATTAAATTAACCATTCAACACAAGTTACTAATGTTTAAAAGGGAAAAGAAAAGTGGCTTCCACCAAAACAAGCAATGAACTGGGATAAAAGCTGAACAAAAAAGTAAGCTAAAGACTCTCCTAAGGAGTAAGCGCAACACGATTCCACAGAATGAGTCCACAGGCACCATGCTGCACCTTTTCTCCCAGCCTTTGTACTCTGTCCCCGACGGCCGAATGGAGACAGCCGTGCGCAATTACCTGCTCCACGGGGGAAAGGCGGTACCTGAGACACAGGAGACAGAAAGAGCGAAACAAAACATAACATGCGGCACTAAGGCCATAACACATTCTTTTAGAAGACAACCGAGAAAAAAAAGACAGCGATTGGTTGTTTTCTGATGAAGACAGTGAAAATGAGGATTGCCAGTATGGGTTACAGTTCTGCTTTCAGGCTTGTTTGTGTGCTAGAAGTGACAGCTGTCTCTGAGAAGCCAAGAAACAAAAGTACAGGCAAGCGTCAAATTAAAGGAAATAACACCAGAAAGTGTCTTTGTAACGAGCTGAGATGCCATATGCACAGCTTTGCATGGATTCTGCAAGTTTTTTGGAAAACTATTGTAGAAATTGTCTAATATCAGAAAAAAATTCTCAACTCGTTGAACTCGACTTACATGATTTTTGTGAGGGACCTATTTCTCCTTCTGCTCTTTCCTCTCCTCACTGGTGAATCATTTGTCCTCCTCATTAGAAAGTTGGCGGGGGTTTTTTGGTATAACCAAGAGAATGTTTCATGTCATGCCACATCATTAGTTAACTCAGTGGAGACGTAGGATTTTTAAAGCCTAACCGACGGAAGGGACAGAAAGATGTGCCCTCACTTGGTCCTTTGTTGATGGTCCAGGGAAAAAAAGAAAAAAAGAGAAGAGTAAAACTGGTGCAAAAATCTAAACTCACTTGGTTAATATTATATTGAAAGCCATGTTTTGACTAAAGGGTATCCAACTTGAACAAGTCTACCTAACTAAACACATTATACAGCTAGATGGCTTTAAAAGTATGTAATTATAACTCTTGATTTCAAGGGTGCACAATATTGGAAAATATCCCTACTAGTGTCCAGCAGCTGCTGCAGTGTCACTAGCAATATTTTTAATAACACAGTAATGATACACATCAGCACAACAGCTCATTTCTTTTATTATTGCTTGGGCATTTTGCCTCTTTTAGACAATGACAACTGAGAGAGACGGGAAGAAAAACAACAGGGAAATAATTTCCTTGGTTTTTAAAAAAAAAATGTCTTTAATCTTTTTAAGTTGGTCATAATTTTATTCTAATTGTTTTTAGTATTTTGTGTTTTTGTATTTAATAATGTCTATTCCATAATTATTCTATAATTACACAAAATAGTATTAAAGTATTATACATAGTATTATTTTAGCTTACACTGCATAATTTTGCATTCACAATTCATACATACGCTCTACAGGAGTTTTAGATTCCCACTGACACAGGTCACACTCTTAGGTGGTATTCGAGTGTTGGAAACGTGTACTCGAGTATCACTTAGTTGTATCAAAGGCATGAAAAATCCAAATGAACAGGAAGCAGTATGTTGCCTTGTTTATAGGACCTCTCAGCGGGTTTAATAGGATTCTCACAAATTAATGGTCTAATGTTTGTTTGATGTTGTTGGACAAACTGTTGGTGGCAATTCTGCAAAGCGTTCACAACCAGCAGCTATTAACTACATCATTACACTCACTTTCCCCGTCTTGATCTTCCTTTCTTCCCTAGTTTGTTTATCTGGTGCGTCAATGACGAAAAGAAACGGGGAGGGTGAGAGTCTGTTTTCTCCTCTCCCATCCCACTCCCACTCTCATTTCACTCTCCAACTCTTTTTTTAAAGACGGCATCATAAGTAGCTCAATTAACAAAGTTGATGGGAGCCGCTATGAAGGTGTCTTTCTGGGACACGCTCATTACGCAACTGGCACGAGTAGAATTTCTTTTGATGTCACTCAAAAGAAAAGCCTCTTTGTTTGTAATTCTTAATTTCTAAAAACCATTTCCCTGTTGCTAATGATGCATGCATATTGAGAAGGATCAACGTCACATCAGATTAAATGAGGAGGGAGAAGCAAACTGGAGTAAAGGAAAAAAAAATGTGACATCGAAAGCGGCGGAGTGTCCGCGGTTTGCTCGCAAGGTTTTCTAAATACATGTACATTTGGTTTATCTTACTGAACGGAGCATGAAGGACATTTCTCTCATTTTGCTCTATTCTCTTTAGGGAGGTCCTTGAAATAACTTTGAGTCTACATCAAGCAACTGTTTTGCACAGTGGGTTATTTTGGTATCTGGGGTAACCCAGCTACAAAACACAACAATATGTTCTTACTTAGCCCTTATTGATGAGAAGCATGTGTTTGTTAATCATGATAAAATAATAATGATGAAGTGCTGCTAGCAAGTTTTTAGTTCTCCTTTAAGTAATGTTTTAAATAGTGAAATGAAAATGTTTTTTTCAATTTACTATTCATCAAAATTTATTAGCAGTACTATTTGTCTCTTGCCCTGTTTTCTTTTAATTTAATACAGTCCTAGCGGCTTTAATCACTATGAATTAAAGGTCCTTTTTAGGTCTTTTTTAAAAGAAATTACAGATTAATGTTGCCATGGCTATGTTCCAGGTCACAAATACAGAACTGTGCAAAAGTCTTGAGCCTCTCCTTATTTCTTTATGGTTTTGCTGGGATTCATTGCAGCCATTTATTGAAAGCAGCAAAGATGCTGTACATGGAAATACAGCACATAAGGTAAAAACAGAGTTTGCACATTTCTAATGAGCTCGAAAGTCAATATTTAGTATGACCACCTTTATTCTTCAACATATCCTGAACGCTGTTAGGCAGGCTTTCTTTAATTTCTTTAAGTAGCCTTCAGGAGTACTTCTCCAAGCAATCGTCGTGGAGGAGTTTGGCCTACCTCAGCCCTTTCTCTTTGTTGCCCTGAAGGAAGGAACACAGGAACAGCCACTCTCCCACTGAGACCATTTGTGATATGGGTACAATATCTGTACAGTGAACAATAGATGAACCGCGATGCATCTCTCATGTCCTGTGTGAGGTCTTTACTGGATTTTTTTATGTTTCATAAGGCCTTGACTCTCAGATACAGTTCATCTGCGGTAGATAGTTTTTAGACCTGTCACTTCTTGTTTTGTCCTCCACTCGTGTAGTTTCCTCTGATATTTTAAGGACACCCTATATCCCATGCTGAGATATGCTGTGTTTTCGGCTAAAAGCTCTTTTGGAATCACTTTTGGTGCAAATATAAATATATTTATGGCTGTCACACTGCATTATTTTTGGAATTTTGTAGATTCAACTAAAGAAATGGGCACAAATTATGTGTTTTTGCCACAGGCTGCCAGTAATAAAGCTCCCAAGGATAGTAACTTAAAACTGGTTCTTTCCTAAGTTGTGTATTAAACACACCTCTTAATTTAGGTGTGTTATTCATGTTTGATTCCTTCATAGGTCAATATTAAGTGGAAACTATTGCACAAGAATACTTTTAAAACAATACAAATCTAGTTCTTTGGAAGTAAAATATCAAGAAATGAGGTGTGGCTCAAGACTTTTGCACAGGGCTGTACCTTATTAATGGAATGTACTGCTGCACAGATATAACAAATAAAGTGAAGATATCTATGAAATTTTCATGTTCATCCATAAAATGCCAATAGTGAACACAAGCTCTACATAATGAATCCGTTATTGCTTCCTCTTGCAACACACCTGCCATGTGAGGGCCATTTGCTCAAGCTCAGTCAAGAATTTCAATTTTATTTCTTGCAGCAATTTAATTTTTTAGCAAGAGTAAAAAAGTAACAAACCTAACCAATGACAAAATTGTGCAAGAGAGGCTCTCATTTACCCGTGTGAACAGGATCTAATTGGCATTTGGAATACACCATCATATAAACAGTAAACATAAGCTGTATGAGAGGAAAATCATATGTGAAAGGAAAGACGAGTATATCATTAAAGAAAGGTACAGTACTGCCTGATGTCAAAGGTGAAATTAGACTTTTCTGAAGCAATTGGGAAAGAAAAGTATTTAATTAATGTCATCCCCTTTATACCACTGGCAAATGTGCATTAATTATCAAATAGGCCAAAGTTCTCTCCAGTGTTTAAATATTGGAATTTTCTTTCTTCATGAATCACAGTTTGAATCCAGAGTTTCGTTGCGCACTGGCGTGGACCTAACTGCTGTAAAGTCATTACAGAGTACCTGAGTAAAACAGCAAAGAAATGAGAGATGGTGGAAAACTGTCTTTAACAGTAATTGCCTCGCTGCCGGAAAGAGTGTACGAATACAAGCAGAACACCTGCAAAGACAAGTCAAGCTTATTTTTCTTTCTTTGTGACATTTAATTGTTCTTCTGGTGGGTGGAAATGAAAATGCACTATAGCTCGCTAGAATTAACTTGAAAGAGACACCAAAAGAGCCGTAGACCCGTAGAAGCTATGAGGATTATTCATGCCAACCTAACTTACAGACACAGAATAATTTTAAATAAATTATATTATAAAAACAAACAGCCAAAGGAGAAAAAAAAACCCTGTATAATAAATCTGTTTTTGCAAAATGTGCACATGTGCGTAAATGGCAGAGGTTCAGATTCAAGTGTCATTAGTCTCAGTACTGTATACAGATCAAGGGCAGAGGTTTGTGTTATTAATCAATTACATGATGCATTCATACAATGTTGATCGAGTGTGACTGGGTTGCAGTTTGTAAATGAGCCAAAGACACGTTCAGGCTAATTGATCAACATCAGCTGATGTGCAGGTCCATTTGAAATTATTCCGACTTGGTTTTGTATGATTACTGAGCAAATCTTAACAGATGTATCATCACAATGGTATATTTCTTATGCATTTTTTTTTAATAAAATGTGTATGAGGTCTGAATCCTTAATGTCATAAACTTTCAAATGATAATGTACTCTTTTCTACCTGTCATTAGGGACGTACCTTTTACCACAGTTTTATTCTAAACAAGCTGTACTGGTTTTTACAAAGACCAGAATCTCTGGCAACAAATTTGTACCTTAATATAAAAGTAAAAACTTGTGTGTATGTTGTTGTTTCTACATCTTCTTCAGTCATACACTTAGAAACAGCCTGGCAGTAATATGGCTCTTCTCTCATCTACTACTCTACTACTGGCTACTCAGAGCTTTGCTTATTTCACATCTGCACCTAGGCACACGTAGAACATCAGCAGGTTTAAACCCAGAACTTTCTTGCTGTAAGGTGACTGTGCTAACATTGCACCACCTTGCTTGAGATTTACACGACAAATACAGAATGAAACTTGAAGCCAAAAATGACTTAAATGCATTTCAATTCACTTAAAAGAATCAGTAAAACCTTAAAAATCTAAGAATAAAATTAACATTTTACTATTTTTAAAAAATATTTCAAAACATAGACTGTCTCCTGATACTGCAGCTTAAAATCTGGAGCAGATGGTGTGATTATATATATACATATACATTTCATATATAGATATAGCATTTTTGGGACCTGAAAAGGACAGATAGATATCTTGAGGTCCAGTAATTTTCAGATTGAATAAAAACAACAAAGAGATTGAAAAAAAGAAAATCCTCCAATCCTACTGCTGCTTTAAACTGATTCACAACAAAGTACACTTTTATGTTTTTAAACTGCATATTCTTTAATGAATATTTTAAAATATTGAATTTCCTTGCAGTAATTCCCACATTAACATACCTTGGGGGAAGATCAGAAGAAGCAGACACTGTGTGCTCAGTGACATAGTGAACCGACTGAAGTGTGCATTCCTTTGCTTGTTGCCATATTTCAACTGTATCAGCAAGCTATTCGCTCAGTTGATTCTGTGGTTTGTTATATTGGACACTAAGACGCCCTCAGGCAGTCCATACTGAGTGATGTATCTGAGACATCTGGTGATGGACGAGTAGCGGGGTACGAATCCCATGCTCTGATCATGACCTGTGTTGCTCTCCACCTATTGGTTCACACAGCACTCCAGCTTGCTCAGAGGGGGGTCTGACAGGTAGAAGCGCAGGAAGCCCCCTGCTGCACAGAGCTGTGGGTAAAATAAGCCTGCCTATTATGTGTGTGTGTGTTTGTGTGTTTGTGTGTGTGTGACAGGGTATTCCAGTTACTAAACTCCAGTCTCACTGAGAAGACTAAGGGGTGAAATAAACTTGCACTCTTCCATGAAATGCAAGATCTCTTTGTGCGTCTATGTGCAAAATGGTGAGATTGAATTGCAGTCTTCGTCAACAAACGTGTGCATGTGTGTGCAGACACTGTTATTCTGCAGCTTAGCTGTGACACCGTTCGAAAATGTCCATCAGTGAGCAGGATAGCGAGGCAGTGTGCCGATCACAGCACCGCTCTCCTTCTTTCTCTCTCCATTGCTCCCTCCTTCAGATGGCCCCAGCGGATGGAAAGAAACACTAATGGCCGCTCGTTATAGAGAAACACCGACATGAAACAGGACTTAATGAGCTGTTTTCTGTTTTGTATTTTTCTCAGGGGGTCATTGTTATTGGTGGAAAATTGATTGGCAGCAGGCCCGCACCCATGGGGACTATGCGATGTTCTGGGCGATAGCAAAGTTGTTGCAGCAAGGGCAGCTTTGTTCAGATGTTTGAAGCTGCAGGGTGTGTGAATGCACGTGCATTTATCTTTGCATTTTGAAGCTGGCGTGTGTCTGTGGAATGTAGGGAGTCTGCTCGAGAGGGAGGTGATAAATCCCAGTTTTCACTGGGTTCTTTGTAAGGACATTTCAAGCTGTGAAGAAGTCTACAGCAAAAATTGTTTTTTGAATGTTTGATAGATTACTTCTTATATATATCACATAAGATGGTAGCTCAGGCATGTGGAAGTTGTCAGTATTATCCTGTTATCTTTTATCTCCTTGTGAAATCCTCTGAAAGATACTGAAGCTTCAGTTACAACACAGATTACGTCTTCCTGAAAGAAATACCTAGCAAAGCAGTGTGTAACAACAGAACGCTATTTAACCTTCAACAGAGACCTACAAAGAATCAACACTAGAGCCCGACAGATTTATCAGCGGGTCAGTATTATCATTTATTATTAGCTATTTGTCATTCTATCAGTATCCACATTTATAAAGGCAGATAAGGAAGAGATGGGAGAAACACCCTTCAACCTTCAACCATGTGAGTGGTGCATAGTTTACCATTCAGAGGGCACGCTGCAACTTTCCTGTTGGCAACACACGTACTGGCAAACTACAAAGACGACAATCAGCTAATCCCAGCAGAGTTGAGTAAAAAAATAACTACACTGACCATATGTTAGGGATATTTGTTTATGTTTTAGAAAGAAAGAAGAAAAAATGATAAAAATACAGGAATATTGTTTTAGTAATACTGGAGTTTTCAGGAATATTCAAATCTCAAATTCAACTTTTATTTGCCACATACACAATCATACAGAGTACGACATGCAGTGAAATGCTTAATGCTGTGCAATTTTCGACCATATACAAGTAAAAAAATTAAAGTTAAAAATCAAAATTAAAAAGGTGTGAAAATCAACAGTGTGCAAATTGACAGTGAACAGCCAAAACAGTTATGAGGTATAATATCGAAGTACATTATTTTGTTATTAAGTGCATGTACAGTGATGTGAATATTGGATCTAATTAACACACAAACCAGGGCGTGGACACGTTTGTGAAAATGACAGTTAAACAGATAAAGTAGATTTTGTAACAAAAATCATCTCAACATTGGCTTTAATATTGTGGGCAATAAAGAAGGCTTCTGCATCTCAGAATAGTAGTAAAACAATATGAAGCTTAATTTATTTTTTCGTTTACTAATTAAAAATCTTCTGGAGTTTCTGAGTGTTTGTTTAATGACAGTGGTATATTAGTCTGGCGACCTACAGCATCTAGGTTTTCGGATATTGTCATATTGATAAAGACTTAAAAATACAATATAGTATGCAATTATGGTCCCCATTTAATTGAAGGTAAGCATGGAAACTGGTGGGCACCTTTTCAGTGGTTAAGGTTTTGTGGAAATTGTAATATAAAATGATGTCTATAATGCAAAAGAACTGACAGGAGGTGCTGCTGTGTTAGAGCATCTTGCACAGTGAACCATTACACAATCAATTTTGAAAAAGGGATAATGTTGGACACAATTAAATACTGTAGAGATGTTTTTCAGTATTCTCTGCTGAGTAACAGCAACAAAGGAAAATAAATAGTTATCTTTTTCTCATCATTCTAGTATTTCTGGTAATATTTGTTGACGATTTAAATCTTAGATGCTCTGTTTGATTCACTGCAGAGCAGGCTCTGCAGTGAATTTAGAAGTTTAAATTTAAAATTAAAACAAAAAAAAATGCTTAATTTTCTGAACCGATGGTGTGTAATGACAGAAAACTTGTCTGAAGCCTGGACTTTTGCCTCACAAAGCCTATGCTGACTTACTTTTTTGAAACTTTGGACATTATGAGTAATAACAATTTGAACAGTTTATGCGTAAAAGAATATAAGGACAAGCAATAAAGGTTTATTGTTTTAAAATGATTTCCCAGAACTTGATGATTTACTTTAATCAACTCATCACAAGTAATAAACCTATCCCTAAAGACATTTTTGGAGAAAGGTAAAAAAGACTTATCTGGAAACATTTAAATAGTTTTTGATGTCTTCCAGTGAGAACATTTAATTTTTTTGTTCCCTGATTGCTAACACTTTGGAGATATATTCAATAAAACAATATATGCATATTCTGATTGCCTACGATTAAAGGAAGGGTTAAGGTTGGGGTTGTTGCAGATGGAGAAATCAGATCTCAGAGGGTTAAAGTTCATTTGGTTTTGTAATCCATCTTTGAGAAGACATGTTATGCTTGTGTTGCAGCCATTCTTTGATATAACAGTTTTATTTTACCCTAACGCCTTGAGCAAATTTCCCAAAAGCCAAGTCAACTACCCAATATGACTGAAAGGTCTTAGATTTCTCCCCTGCTAGTTTGCGGGAAGAACCTTATTTATTACCAGCTGTATTTGAATAGCACTAATCTATGCATCAAGCCGCAGCACTCTGTCTGCACTTGGTAGATAAAGGCAGCTGGCATACTCCAAGGCGAGGCTGAATATCAATCGACTACAGATGAAGCCTGTTCTCTCCAAAAGAGGTCCTAAAAGCAGCAAGACTCCACACATGATTACAGACTGTCCAGCCACAGCTCCTCAAACAGTGACTGGAGATGTGAAAAGATTGCTCTATTATTTAAAATTGGTGGAAAAACACAATATTTTTTACACCATGGTGCAAAGCAATTCTGTGAACCGGAGGTAGGAACAGCATGAGATCATTCATCTTTTAAAGAGTGGCACACATGATTCACTTAGAGGTTATGCATACATCACATTTTATGCCCAGCAAGGAACAGTTCTGAATATGGGCCTCATTGTGAGGGGTAAGCTGTGTTCTGCCTGCTTTAAAACGGCAAGGGACCCTATTTTCATTTCTTTGCAACTACTGTTCAGATCAATGTGGTGGATTTAGTCTTTGCATTGTGTGTCTAGAGGAAATGTCCCAAAACAGCCAAAACAGAGATTCTTCTCACGTATTGACAGCAAAGGAAAGACTAATCAAGACCTTATTATGGAGGAGTCCATATAACATTTGGCTTCTGCTGGACTGTTTTCAAGTGAGCATGAATGCAGCATTCATGTTGTTGTTTTCCTTTGCTTACAGCGAGCATGTGTTTGTGTGACATTGCAGGGAGTTTGGCCGATGGAAGGTGAACAGCTTGGCCCTGGAGAGACAAGAGAACAATGGCTTTTCCTTGCCTCTGGACCCCGAGTTCCTCCAGACCATTAGGCAGCTGGGCAGGAGGCCCAGTCTTAGCGCCATCACAGACAACATTATCAGGAAATACGGGACCCACTTCCTGCTCTCTGCTACACTGGGAGGTAAATAAAGAACACAGCTTGTGGTTATCTTTGCTTTTACTGACTTGCCTTAAAACATGCGAATAACAAGGTGATGTTTTAGGAAGCCAGATGAACACAGCCTTTTTTACACAACAAGAAATTTTAACCCTCTGATGTCTAAGTCATCATAGGTGTCAACCATAACTCTGTCCCTAGCCCAGTAACCACCGGTGACGACTTAGACCACAGAGGGTTAAAGAAACTTTTTTAGGATCTTTACAAGTATTTCAGCTTGAGACCCAGAGTGAATTTGACAGAGTGGGGGAAAAAAAGCCTCGTGTTTTGCTTGTCTGTTGAGACTTTGGAGCATTTTCAGTTCCCTTTCATCTTTAAAATTCTCTTCTCTACTTCAAAACCCAAATAAAAAATGCTAAAGGGACTTTCATTTTTTTATTTAGCTTCCCAATTTTATCGCTGTAACTTGTGTTCCAACAACTATTCTATTGAAAAGAACCAAGTACATATGCAGGCGCAGTGTCTCTGTCTGCCTATTCTTGTTGCTTTTGACTTTAGTCTATCAAATAAGCAAATTGGCATCAAGGGTAATCTTCAGAATAAGAGTGAACCTCTAGCAGCAGGGACTGTCAGTTAAACATGTTTAATGCTCAAAAGCTTTTCGCCTTGCGCTCGTTCAACTACTCTAAATATTTAAGTTAATTTTGGCCAAGAATGTGGAATCATTTGTATGTTTTTTAAATGCTGATTCTCTGACTCAACATGTAAAATCTGTCTTTGAAACTGTCAGTAGATCATCTGTTTCCATAACAATAGATCTAAGTTAGCCTGAGTGCTGTAATGTGCAGCAAGGCCCCCAGCTATCTGGTGTTCAATCACCTCCCAGCTGCTCTGTTTGGCTCTTTTCATCTTTTGTCTCTTGTGCATAAACTCTGAATACCAACAGTATTCAAATAGATTGGAGAGACAATCTTGCACATTATTGGTTGCAAACAAAAGGAAAGAAAATACAGCTGCACGCCGAAGATAACGCGCAGCATTACCTTTAGCCTGTGCTAGTAGTGCTCTGTAAAAATATTGTAATATATAAAGTTATGTTGGCTAACAAAAACTATTGTGTTTTGCAACCTTTGTACAAAAAAATTTGCAATGCTGATTTTTGAACGGCACATCCTTCAGTGCCTATGACCAGTTTCTATTGCATCACAGTCTTCTTAATTTCCCCTGTTCATTTGTTTCCTGGGACCTTCCCACCACCTTTAGATCAGCGGAATGGTGAGGAATTTTTTTAGCAGGATCAACTTGTGCACCTGTGCTTACGGGGTTACTGTAGCTTATGTAGCTTTTATCTGAAAAAATAATAAATAATAAGACTTCTACAAAGCATCTCAATTTGTGCAATACAGCAATAGAGTCATCACTAAATTAGGGTGTAGTAGCAAGGGCTGTTTGTTCTCTTAACAGGTTTCCATCTTTATGAGTTTAATGTAAAGATGATGATGAGTCCTGACAGGTGTTCATGTGTTAAGATTTGCAGTTACACGACTGATGATGATGATGTTCGCACGGAGGAGTCATAAATAATAAATTTGTATGTGTCACTGCGTCTGCGTTTTTGTAGGGGAAGAGTCATTAATGATATTTGTGGACAAGCGAAAGTTGAGTCGAACATCAGAAGCGAGTGAATCAAATGGCACAGCTGTGACGCTGGAAGCTCTGCACCAGCTGGCCGCCTCCTACTTCATTGACAGGGAGAGCACCCTGCACAAGCTGCACCACATCCAGATCGCCTCCACTGCCATCAAGGTAAAGTCCGCTTCAGTCACACATAATAACGGAATCACATTATTTGCCAATCGTTTAAATGGCTCCCATTGTTATAGCATTCCATCTATGAACGCAGCCATTTCATTGAGTCATTGTTCCAATTTACTTGGATGTTGCTTCACTGGATTAACATAATTATTGTATTTTCAAAACATGGCAAAGTGGTCTTGATTAGCCCCCTCACTAAAGAATTAATTCAATCACAGCCAGTATGGTGTATTTCAATGATAACCACACAATCAGCAGATTTGGCTAATTTTAACAAGTGGAGCTTGTGTCAACAATCAGTGATTGTTTTTGCTTTTTTTATTGTTTTGTTTTTTCCAAATTTATTTAGTATGCACACATTCAACAGCTATATTTGTACCTGCATATTAAGAGCCCATTGATATGCTGACATACAAGTTTCCATTGGTTGAATAGTACACAAATTGATAAGAGGTCATCGTGGCATTGTTACCTTTTTATACTCATTCATTCAGGTGAACTACAAAGGGAGTCCAACTACCCCATTAAATGCTGTATATATTTTCTTTAATAATACACATTATTACAAAAAAGGTTTTTATTTCCAAATGCTACTTTCCTATTAAAAGATAGCGTCACTGATGTGGCTGTGTGTGTACTCATGATGTTGCAAGCATAGTTATTCTTGCTCTCCCTTTAGAGAGTAGCTACTGGACTAAATCAAGAAAACCCCATCCAGTGGTCAGTACTTGCCAAGTCCTAACCACTTACTACCACTTACTTTATGCAGTTTACAGCCTGTGATAGGACCTTGATGAGCAACTGTGCCCTGCTTCAAATGCAAAATAGAAATATTAAAATATTTTTAAGCCCGTAGTTGAGGGGATTAGAACTATGTAAGGACAGGGAACCTCTGTGTGGAGTGTTAAATGACAGCTATTTTTCTTACCATTTTTAATTAATGAACCATTAGGACTAAATCCACTTAAGACCTTACCTAATGTTCTAGCCAAAAATCCACCGGCAGCCATTAGTGAAGCAACCTCTTTATTGCTTAATAGTTTTACTTACAAAACTGTTGGACAAAATGTGTATTATAACAGCGGTTGCCAAGCTTTCATTTTATTTTATGGAATTAATTTTATAATTATTATTTTTTTATACTAAGATAAGCTTCCTCAGGGCTTATAAGTGTAATTACTAAGGCATAGTAGACATGCTCTATTATATCAGGTTGAATGTATTTAATATATTTATTTTTCTTCTTTTCTATAGAAGGCACAATTGTACCAGAATATTTTAGATACTTTTTTTTCCATTTACCTTTTTTTGCTTAAAGTGTTCAATTTTTGTGATTGTAAGCCAAGCACAAATTATATTGGCTTACCACCATCATCAATTAATTAATTTTTAATTAATTTTTTTTAATTCTTGTAAATGATTTTGTTTTTTATTTAGTAATGTAGCAGGCTATTCCTACAACCCTGTGTCACACCAATGATAATAAATGTTAAATCTTGAATGGCTTGTGAAGCCACTATGAAGCTCCAAATACTGTAATTCCTAAAATAGTCACTTGAGGCTACTTTCAAAAGTGAGTCAATCCCCATAGACGTCCATATTCAAATGGCTTTACAAGAGAAAAAAATGCTCACAGTCTGGTAAAGTTTATAACCCTAATTTGAGACTGGTCACAGCAGATGGCTCCGCCCCTCCCTGAGCCTGGTTCTGCCGGAGGTTTCTTCCTGTATGTATTATTGTAGGGTCTATCTTATTATATAAAGCACCTTGAGGCAACTGTTATTGTGATTTGGTGCTATATAAATAAAATTGAATTGAACTGAATTGAAAAATTCGTATAAAAAAGGGTAGTTTGTCTCATACTTATAATGGTAGCTAACTACTGCTGTAGCGTCTGGATATAGGCATTTTTGGTGTTCAAACTTCTACTCTTTTCATATGTTACTTATCATCATTAATTAGCAATGAAGTTTGTAATACACCCATACACATTTATATGCAACTTGTTTACTAAGCTAGGTGGTGCTAGCTGATAACTCAGCACTCCACCTTCTCATCCAAACATGTTTTATTGGGCTCCACAAAGCCAACGTGGCATCTGTAGTACTGAATGTTGTGTTATATGATTACATCTTTTATATATAGTCTATGGTATTAAAACAGTTGCTTATAGAAAAAAAAACTAACTCTGAAACATCAAATACAATATCTGTTTTATTAAAAGAAGCCATAATGTTAAACTGTTAAACTTAATAATCTTCTTGATATTATTTAGCTGAGTTATTAGAAGAAAATATCAGTTTCCTTGCAAGTATTGCATTGTTGTGTTGCTTTGATGTGACATTTGAGTAAACATGCACATTCAATGAGCGACCAAGAGAAGACATGACGTGAGCAGTACTGTTTACTTCCCTTCTCACTTTAATGTGTGTATTCACAAGCTTACATATGAGGCAGCATTGTGAGCATATCTAGATAGGCTTATGTAAATATCACCCTGCATTATTTACAGCTTAATACCTCCAGGGTGTGTTCATACATCACTCTGTCAGTTGTTATCAAGCAGAATGAATTGAATAGGCTGGGTTTGTCCTTCACTTAGAATTCTCTATGTTTTCAGAGAGTTTTCATGTTACTTCACGTGGCTTTAATGTGTTTACGCTTACCTTTGGTAAACCACAGATTAACATCTAAGAATGTGGGTAACAATAACAATGTGTAAAAACACCAGTCTGAGACACGGTCAGCTTCTTCAGTCTGTCATGTGATTACACCTGCTTCTGCAGTGATAGTTTTGAGATTGGATCTGCTAAAAAACAGAGACACCTGACCTGACTAACAAATCAATGTTTGCCGCTTATAGATCTTTGATGTTTTCCTGCAGTGCCACTGACTAAGAGACAAGCTTCATGTGAGAGCATGTCTGGAATGTTTTAAAGATGTGTTGAGCTGAAAATGAGGAGGCAATGTAAAATTACCTGATATTACTTAAAATGAGATCAGATTAGATAACAGAGCATATGTGAGGAATGATGCCTAACTGAAAATTAGTGCACAGTAAAACATGTGAATGAAAATAAATAGTAAAAACTATTGCAAGGTTATTTTAAAAAATGATATTCCTCAGTAAATGGATCTGATTGTGGTGTCATAAAATACAAGAGCGCATTACAAACCTACTGAAAAAGTACCAGTTTTACAAAAACATGTGGAAATGTATGCATTTTTAAATTAAACTGAATTTTTATAACAACTACAAGCCTGATGTGCAACCCAGTATCACAGCAAACATGTAATAGACATGCCAGTTCACCAATCTATTTCACGCTTCGTCCCTCCAAAGCATGAAAAAGACACACATGCAGAAGCTGCAGTAACAGCAGAAAAGCATTTAAACAGACGTTATTAACACATTTACATGTATATATACATATTAGCCGCCTAGCTTAATTGTTTCTGATGATTAAGGACTGAATGTGAAATGACTGAAATGGATCCTATAAGTTTTTTTGTTCACTACCGCCTTCTTGCCTTTAAATATTTTATGGTAATGCAGCTTCTGCATGTGTGTCCATTACACATTTTGGCACAATATCGGGTTGTGATGTGTCCAAATTGGTGTCTTTGTAACTATTGTCTAAGACAGAAGTGAAAGCTGGTGTCCTGCAGGTTTTACATGTGTCTTTGAATCAACACAGCTGATTTAAATGGCTAAATAACCTCTTCAACATCTCTTGAAGTTCTCTAGAGGCCTGGTAATGAACTAATCGTTTGATTCAAGTGTGTTGACCCAGGGTGAGATCTAAAACCTGCAGGACACCGGCCCTTGAAGCCTGGAGTTCCCCAACCCTACACACTGATGGTTCCAGAGCTAGTACTAGCATTTTTGTTTGGTAATTAATAA
Source organism: Oreochromis aureus (assembly GCF_013358895.1). Taxonomy (NCBI): domain Eukaryota; kingdom Metazoa; phylum Chordata; class Actinopteri; order Cichliformes; family Cichlidae; genus Oreochromis; species Oreochromis aureus. Next base: position 29,113,294 of record NC_052958.1, on the reverse strand, counting down.
TAAATTTCATAATCTTAGAAAGCGTTACCCTAACTGTGGTCGTTTGCCTTCAGAAGAGCTTTTTAGATACTAAAGTCCTCTGACCACAACTTTATTGGCATTTACAGCATGGACACATGTTAGGGATCAGTAGGAAAAAGGATTTGCAGAATGTGCAGGTGGGATTATGTGGTAATTTAACTATGTCCATGTCTTCAATGGAAAGTACTGCCAGACTGCAACATATAAAAAATGAAGTCACTTCACAGTACTTTGTATTAAACTGCCTTTTTTTTCACTTATGGTGGAGTCCGAATCATTGCAGCCCACTTTAACACCCGGGTATACCTACTGAAATAATCTATTATGATTGTTTATGATAAAGACAGCACTTTTGGAAGAAGCAAAACATGAACAATCCAAAATTACTACATTACAATGTTAATTCTATACACATTGGCAGACATTTATGGTAGAGAGGGCCTGTTCGAAAACATAGTAGTAATTATGTGTGCAAGCTCTTGAATCAACTAAGTCTTGATCTTTCGGGGGGTCGGAGGTAGTTTTTTTAAACCATAACCTCACAAAGTTACAGGTCATCGTTGCTAAATCTAGCAACAATGTTTGTAGCGATAAGAAAAACTGAACCATTATTAACCCTCTTGTAAAAGGGATGTTAGGTGAAGTGGATAAGCAGCGATTAAATATTTCCACGTTAAAAAAAAATACAGTGTGTAGTTAGTGTGAATGAAAACCCTTAGTGGATGGGTGGTTTTATAACTGCGACGTTGTCTGAAAGGATCACCATATACAAATGTTAATGGGTGTGCTGTGTCTTTACATTGAAAGTTATCACTGAGAGAGAAACTTGGAAGCAACAGAAGTTGTCTTACTTTGTTCTCTCAAACAGTTCACAGCCTCCGTGTGGGTGCAGCTGCTGTGGAGAGAGAGAGAGTGAGAAAGAGAGCACCGGGAGAGCAGAAGCTACATCAGCTATAGATTTTTCACTGAGTATGAAAGAGATAATTCTGGATGACAAAGTTGCTAATTAGCACAACAATGAGGTGAACGGAAGCGTAATGATCACTGCTGAGTGTGAGCAAGATGTATTGTGCCCCAGTTGAAATTGTCGAAATTTTTCACATTAAACATCAAATTATTATCTAAATACCTACACTGAAAACCGAATACCATCCAAATCACAAATAAACAGCATTTATAAACGAATTTTAAGCAGTTTTGAGAAAACACGGGCAAAGCTCTGTTCACTTAGGAAAAAATAAATAAATAAAACTTGACTGTCCGGTCTGGTTTCTTGTGTAGCTGCAGTAACAAAGAAAAAAAGCCAAACTGCTTGCTTTTTTCCTCAGATGCAGCCTATTCTTCATTGACTTGTCCTTAGTGATGCCCCACTACACAGTCCATCAGAGATAAAACTGTACAATCTCTAAAGTGAATTGGCAAGAGGACGTTGAGCTGATTTGGCAGCCACCACTGAACCAAAGTGCTGCTAAAAACCCCTCTGATTGAGATGAATAGAGAAAAAGCCCTCTAGGGTACGTTTGTTTGTGAGGCATTTTCAGGTGACTGATGTAAAATATTCACAGCATCACCAGCCTTTAATTTCAAACATGGATTTTTACCTCACCCAAATGAAGACGAATGCCAAAACAAAGCTGCCTTTAAGAAGAGCATTGGTCCCCTGGTTTTAAGAGATAACATATTTAAATGGTGGAAACGCTTGGCCTGAAGGCCTGTAGGACTGAGCGAAGCAGCTCTGGAAAATAATCAAAGACGGGAAAAATGAGATAGGAGTGCAAAAAAAAAAAAAAAGAAAAAGCCTCTGCTGTTACATAGTGTGATGAATCAGCCCTTCCATTTCAGTAATTTCCTTTGAGAGCCGCCGTCATTTGTCAAACATTTTGTGGTACGAGTTAAGGTGTCATATGCGGGTGAGTAGAAGAGATGAGACGAGGACAGAAAAGCCTTATTTAGAGGGCCTTTTAGCCCAGGATCCAAGTACACAGGAAAAGTCGCAATAGTCATCCTACTTACCTTTTATTTGCTGCGCCAGCTCGTCCACATTGAAGATTCATTAAACTGAGCTTGTGAGGGGAAAATCACTGACAGGAAGTGATAAGGAATGCTTGACCCAGTCTGCTGTGCCTGCCTTAGCTGTTCAGCCATTACACTCAGTTTGGCCAAGTTAAGGAGCGCACAAATAAAGTTTGAGCATCTGAAATCAGATAAATGCTGCTGAGCAACAATTTCAGAGCACAGGGCTTCCAAAGTTTGAGGCTGTTTTGATGCGATGATAAACAAAACCAAATGAAAAAAGACAAAGTACTTTGTCATCGTGATCATGCATGAATAATTCATTATGGACAGATTTTTTTTTCATGGCCATTATTCAGAAAGGAAGATAAATGCTCTTCTTTTTGGCTCTTAACCATGTTTTTCACCAAATTTTAACATAAGTTCCCTTCCTTGATATGTTGTAAACGAAGAAGCTGATTATGGCAAAGCTGAAATCTGACTTTAGATGTCAAGAGGAAGCTGGGAGATCTCTTCTCCCAGCTTCCTCTTTTTCATGTGCTGCAGGTTAACAGAGGTGAGGCCCGAGGAGCTAAAACAACACAGAGTCAAATTTGCTCCCTCGGCCCCTCTTCCACTACTTGCAGTAAAAAAGCATAGCTTAGTTTCCCTTAGTGAGCATAACAGCACATTCAGTTTTAAATTGCACTTTCTGCTACCAGAGGTCCCCCTCTGTTCCCCCGTGCCTTTTTTTTTTCCATTCCAAAAGCCACACAATAATCACATTCTGATGCTATTTGCTTCCTCTTCCTCTTTTTTCTTGCTTATACTTTATAAGCTTATCCCCCCCTTTGGTTGACATTAGAGTGTAAGCCAGTGCAACAAAGTGGTCTTAAACATGCACAGAAATCCTCAAAGACTGAATAAACAGGCGGAAACGTATCTCAGATGCAAATGTGGATTTGCACATCCACTACGCCGTGGTGATTAAGGGAACAGCATTTCTTGAAGGTGCAGAGAATGAGGCAATTTTGAGATGAGCGATGATTTTTTTTAAAACATGAAACATTAATGTCATCTTGTACTTTTTTTCTCCAGCAAGCAGAAAGTGCAGCCATTTAAAGTCCATTGTTGCTCAAACATCTGACAACACAAGCTCACTAAGTGACATTTTATGCTGTTTTGTGGAATTATTCATATGAGAGATTTGCAGCAGTGATGAATGTTCATCAGTAAAATGCTCCTAACTGGTATTATAATAATATTAAAGCCACATTTTTAAATAATGAATGTGCCTCAAAGCCATCTGTATCAGTGGAACATGTTAAAGGGCTAAGTGCTGTTTTGCCCTGCCAAGGCTTCACACTAGTAACACATAGGCTATCATCCATCTACTTGTCTTGCAAGACACTGCATAATCTGATTCAGAGAAGACAGGTATCTTAACAGCCAACTTGTGGCGTAATTACCTTTTATCAAGCCTATTTTATTTAATTTGTTCGCTTCAGTTCTATCTACAATTAAATCAGACAAAACTGAATCTCTAATGATTTTGTGTCAGTCAGTTGTCAGGAAGAAAATATTTCTTAGTCAGTCTGTGAAAAATCAAGTGCCTTCCAGTTAGGATAAACTGTTTTTTTTAAATAATATATATATATATTTATATATATTTAAAATAATTAGAATAATATATAATATAGACAATAACTTTAGTGTATTGAATGAAAGCACAAAGAAGTGTGCCTTTGTACCATAAAAATATTCTTTGCTAAAGGCCTTGTATGAACATATGGGTGGGTTAAAATGTGATTTTCCAGGATATTAAATTAAAAGTGTAAGTAATGTAAGTACATTAAATATCTACATGAGACTGTGAGTTTGTGTTTCAATCAATAAAGTGCTGCAAAAAAGAACCTGGAGCTAAAAAATTTAATTCCACTCAAGTCTTGCAAAAAGACAAAATGTAAATTTGTTCTATGCATTTGGTTTTCATAACCAATTTTGAGCATATTTATTATTGGAAACTGCATCAGTTTAATATCTGTGATGGAGCATAATAGAAGTAAGCATTGGTGCCCTTCTGTTTTATCAGTGTTCTGATCATTAGTGTTTTAGTGCCAGGCTTTTATAGCCATTATTCTCAGTCAATAAGTTTCCATTTTACTCGTCAGAGAGTGTGAAATAGAGAGATAACATTGATGTTCACACGTTTTGGATAATACTTTGAAAGTATCACACTAATCAAACAGCTTCCATTTGTCACAATGCTACAATGCTTGTAGGGTCAGCGTCACAAAAGGTGATAAAGTTTAGATTCATTCTATTGTGGCAACATTTTGTGTGCCTTTATTGATTATACTAAGTTGTTTTATGTTAACAAAAAAAGAGCTGATTTTGAGGTTGGTCAGATTTGTTTGATTTCATGTGCTTCCTATTGACTAATCTTATTGAATCTGCTCTATTTTCTTCTTTTCTGTTATCATGTTTATCTGGTTGCAGTGAAACAGCTTTACTGCTGCTCTACCAAATAAAACTGATTTGAACTAGAGGGAGAAATTGAGGTGTCCTTTACTCTGTGTGTGCACAACCTTTCCAGTGGGAGAAGTGAGATCCACCATCTATCTTCTTCCACTGTGAAAACTGAGGAAAACAAGCAGCTGTGCTGTGCTTAGTCCAGTTACGATGCCAAATACTGGCTCTGGCTCTCACCTGCTCCAAAAGTCAAAATGGCTCACTTGTGTGCTGGGCCACTGTGCCATCTCAGAGGGGAGCAATGTTAACTTTACAAGCAGCAGTGTTTCCCCTGAACGGATGTGTGTGGCAGCAGCAGACCTACATATTTTACAGACAAGAGTGAGAGAAGAAGCTGAGGAGGATGCCTTCAGGGGTCACTGGGGAATGCCTGCTTTGCTTGACTATACAGACAAATTAAAGGAAAAACACGAACAAACAAGTGAGGTACCACAACAAATGTGTGTGTAAAAAAGCTCACTGGGTGATGAAAATAAAATGAGTTATAAACAGCATTTGCAGATCTTAGTTTTGGTAAATGCCTGTTGGAGATTTTAGAGACACTAAATAAGAGATTATCTTTGGAAAGAGAGGTATTAATTCTTTTAGTAGACTTCCAGAGCACTCAGTTTTTCTCAATCGCTCATCCAGCTAGGTTTCAACATGAAACTAGAGTCTATTACATGACCAACTCAGAAAGACAGACAACCATTCATGTTCAAATCCACACCTAAAGCTAAATTAGAACATATACCCAAATGGACTGTGGGTGGAAATAAGGGCACCTCTGCACAGATGCAGCTTACAGTAGCCAGATAGCACTGTATTAGCAACACTTCTGTTAGAACCTCTTTAGGCCAAATAGGATTGTTATTGCATCTCTACTAATTCATATTTGCCAGAATGTCTCTGTTCTCACACCTGCCAGCCACTTGATTGGAGAGCAGTAAAATCAAGGGGGGAAAGAAACAAAAAGAAATGGTGGAAACTTAGGCTGGAAGAGGGTTGCAAAGTGGCTTTAGCAACAAGACTAACTGTCTGCTGGCTAAAGCATTTTAAGTAGGCCACTTATATTTGCCTGTAGGTTAACTCAAAAGGAAATCGACGGAGCAATCTTGATGTTGGCTTGGAGGTGTGTCAGGATCACTGGCAGAGCTTTAGCTTGAGGTCAGTTAATTCTTCATGGTAAATTATGCTGAGGTTATCGTCATGGTATTCCTAGCTTTTAAACCCCTTTTTGTAGATTCGTATTCAGAAAATATTGGACCATTGTTTTTCACCAACAAGCTCAAAAAAGGTTGATAGTTCATGAACTATGTGCAAAGCGGTAGAAAGAGGAATGTAACGTGGGAGGGAGACAGTAATTTAAATATTCAGTAATAACAAGTTAATGGATCATTTTAACAGGATTTATCTATTAATTTTAGAGTGGAATATTTTCATGTGCCATATTTACTCTAACAGTAGGTTGATTATTTTTGCCAGTATTTTTTTTTTTTTTTTTGTAGAGGGCTTTTTTGTGTGTGGTTTTTTTTTTATGTATAATTTCATTCTCATTATATTTGTGTTGTTCATTGTTGCCATCCGGAGAATACAAAATGCTTTCATTTCAGTTGTCAAATCTTTATCTGAATTCTATGGGATTGTGTTACAATGATCGTGTTATGGTTTTGCTTTTTTCAGCAAAATTTAGATCTTGATTCTTTTAAAAATTGTGATAATAATACTTGTCTCATGAACCAATATTTTTTTTTTTAGGTTTAGTGAATTCTAAATGAGTACTTGGCTTGTAATAAGTAAATCAAAAGGTAAGCCTTGAGGGCATAGTGAAATGTGTCACGTCCACAGCATGTATGAGCATCACAAAGTGCTTATTCTACAAAAGCCTTTAAGTGCAATTAAATGTTCCATTAAATGCAGCTGTTAGTTATTCAAACATAGTCAGCACAATTATCTTGTATACAATTATGCATTAATAATTCCCTCGCCAACTGATCCGTGGCTTTTACTGATCACAGTTCTAAAATGAAAAAACAAAAAACAAAAAACGTCTTCACTCCTTTAGCAAAAAACTTTTTTTCTTTTTCATTTTTGGGTTGCTTTCTAATAGGGAAAGCTGACTGTGCACACATGCTCTGCTCCACTGGGTTCCTTTTGCAGATGGCCTCATTGCTATGCATAGAAAAGCCATCTTTAGATTTGCATTTGGTCAATTTTCCACTTTAAGTTGGACATCTGTCTGTGTTAGAAATTAATTTGTATGTCACAATATAGGCTGCTTGGATTTTAATTAATTGTATTAAGGCATCCATAACAAAAAGAAGAATGGAAGTCCATCTCTCTCCAATGCTTTACTGCTGTCTCCCCGTCCTGGGAAAATTATGATTTTTTTAATAAGCAATAGACTATATTTTTTGTAAATTGAAAAATACTTGCTCAGTAAGGTTTTTATTTTATGGGGTATTGATGCAATGTGTGCATGCATACAGCAGATACAGAGCTCCCAGCCATTATTCCTCTGCACATCTCTTTGCACTCTGTGTTATTCATTGACCTTGTAGTTGTCAAAAGCAGATGTCAAAAGAGACAACTTTTCTGCCCACAGCGGCAAAAGTCTTCCTTTTCCTCCTGGCTGGATACCACAGTTGCCGTCATTAATCTGGCAAGGAGATGGAGTTACTTTTATTGGACTCTTGGGAAATTATTAAAGGAAGACAGCGTCATGGTTTTTGGCAATAATTCGCGAGTGACAGCGACAGAGATGGATTTCCCTTCAGGTTGTCAGCTTATCTTTGGTGCCTGTGGATCCTGCATGCATATACACATGCGCTAAATCAAGCTTTTGTCAACAATGTTTGAGCTGAGATTGCTCACAAACTATAAGCTCAAAAGGACAGGAGAAATGGGTGACTGTTTTGTCAGCACAAATCTGGTGTTTTGGAGAGACTTGGATATAGTTTGCATGTTTCAAGGCTCCTTGGAAAAGTTTTTTTTATAACCCTATCAAGAGTTGTTCTCTCGTTCCCCTACTTTTCTCACGTCCAACTTTTAACACATCTTCTTTAGCAGAGTTAACATTCACTCTATAAAAATATTCTTTTTCGAAAAGCCCATTTTTATGGAGTTCAGCGTGTCTTTATCACCACACAACCTAGTATTATCAATAACACTGCAAGCCGTTTTGTGGCTTTTTACTGCACATTTTTATAATGTTGTTATTACATTTCCAAGAATGATGCCCTAACCCTGACGTAGAACCTAACCTTTCCATGTGTCATTTTACTGCCTTAAAGGACATACCAAAACCTTAAAAAGCATCGACATGTGCCTGAAGTGGTGTTCTATTTATGCAGAATTCCACACTGGATCACATCTTGTGTAAAAATCTCTGAACTGTAACACCTCTCAGTTTATTCAGATTTTGTGCTTAATTTATGTGGCTTGAGACATTTATTAAGTTGTGTACTTGACTGTTTTGAGTCAAATGTAAGGTTGTAGGTCATGCAAGTTTGCTTTCTCTGCATGCTGGCCTATGCCATTTTCTTGCTTTTTACGCTTTTGCATGAATAGCAACAGCTTCTCCCTGTTTTCACCAATTTGTATTGCAATTTTCAACTAAGAGCTCCTCTGAGTACACCTGGGTGTAATAAAAACCTGCAGCATCAGCTTTAAAAAAAAGAAACTTTCTCTTTGACTTTTTTCTCCCATGAATGTTTTCATGTTCTTATATGAAGATATTAGGTGCTCTCATCCAAGCCTGCATTATAACGGACTGAGCACATAAGAAAAAAGCCTCTGAAAAGATTTACTTTCCAACTGTGGAGTGGTGTGTTACAGTGCAAGTGATTAATTGAGTCAAAACCCATTTCTAAAAATAACCTTTTATTTCCAGAGGACAGAAAAGTTTTTAAACCAAAATGTCAAGACAACCTTCTTCAAATGGACGGTGAGAAAGCCAGCAGTGACTACACTCGCTTTGGATGGTCACCCTGTTCAGTGCACAAAAAGGAATACTATTAGTGTAATCACTCTGCCACACATTCTTGCACTCAGTCGCTGTGTTTTAAAACCAATTTCTCTTCAACGTACCTTAATGCATCAATTTATGATTAACAGCAAGGAATGGCCTAATGGTGCTAGAAAATTGAAGCAGTCGCTGTAAAAATTGTTTGCTTTTTGTCTTGCTCTCTTTTTCTTATGATATTCAGTGAAGCATTCATTAAATTACAACATTTTAATTTAGAGTGAAAAAGAAATGGAGAATTTGTTGTAAAGTAGAGAATAAGCAGAGAGTTTTAATAGATCACCCAACCGGTAATAGAAATAAACACATTCAGCTCGAGTGGAGCTGTGGATCAGTTATCTGCCTAAATGACTTCAAAAGCTTCATTTGTCCCAGAGAATCATTTCCTCCTGACACACAGGAGGAGATTAATGAAAAAACAGGGCAAAGACAGGTTCACTCGACTTGTTCATACAAGCAAGCAACAGATGCAGCGCAAGAAACATTATCTAATCTTCTACACTCTGTTAGATTTGCTGTCATTTATTTCTTGGTTCTTGTTTTCCTAAATGCTGCATTAGCATCGCACATTCATCAGTTTCACATCTGTTATAGAATCAGCTTTGCTTTTTCCTTTTTTTCCCCTATACCGCCGATTTGATGCGATAAGCGAAAAGCTCCGAGTACAAATAACAGGTGCCGTTTTCGTGAATTTACCAAGCAAACTGCAAGGTCACTTGAGTTGTGTCTGCAGCTCAGACAAAAGGATGCGGTGATGATTACAACACATACTGTTTATTCAAACAAACAGGAGATTTCTGAAAATCTGGACGATGCTTACACACAGGACTCACTGTTTAACATTGTGTGAAAACCAATAGTGACTGCACACGGCACAGTTTTCATACAACTTTCCTCCAAATAGATATCCTCCAAATATTGATTTTCGAGGAAAAGCCTGCACATACTTGTCTATATGTTAGTGAATTGTCATATTTTTTTCCTTTCCAACTCCCACTTGCTTGAACCTTTTCTGTTGAGTCAATTAACCTGACTTGGAGCAGGTGTGTAAAACAAACTCCTCCAGCTGGCGCTTCCCACGCTCACAATTCATGAACATATCTTGTTTCCAGTGATGTTTGTCTGCCGTAGCTTTTTAATATTAACTTCACTAGAATTTCTTGCACTAGCTTTTAGTAATCCTTATAACTGTGGGACATTGTCAGATATGCGAAAATAACATAACAGATTGTCAGATGTACAGAAATAATAATTTCATAATGAAGCATGGCATGCGGGTAAGGCTGCCATTTCCTCTATAGACTAACTGGTAAATGACCTGCTGTCCGTGCCAAATCAACAACTTCTGCCAACTTGTTTGGCGTCTCGCTTCATGTCACTGAACTGTTTCCATGACTTATCTAAGAGTTCTCTCAGGGAAAGAGAAACTTGTGCAAACCGAGTCTGTTACTTCCCTCAAGCTGCAGTAATGTAATCTCCTCAAACTGTCAGTAGCCTGCTCGAGTTGTAATTTATTCTTTCATCAAGACTTTACACCTCCCACACAGCCACATCAATTTCCTCTGGGTAAAGTTTTTCGTTGTGAAACCTGCCCCACTCTCTTCTCTCAGTCACCAAATTGTCAAACTACCATCACAGCCAACTGTGCTCGTTTTGAGCGAATGAAAAAAGGGCTGCTTGATTGGTCGTGATTGAAGCAAACACACCCACTGCCAGAATTATAGTTATGTTTTCTGCGCCTCCACAGGTGGACTAAAAGTTGCCAAAAATAAGCTTGTTACACCGTGTTAATCTCACATTATACACCTATGACAGAGTATTGTCTTGTGTGTCACTGCTTTTTTAAAGAAACCTACATAAGAATAACTACTTTGATTAACGTTTCAGTGGTTTACGGTTTCAATGTTTCTTTTTCTTCTTTATTTTATCTGTTTGCCTCAAAGATGGAAAATTGTATCAAATTTAAAACCACCACACAGCTCGAAAGCTGTTGGTCACCACAGAAAACATCGAAAACAAGGTATTTGTCGTGACATGCCACCGGGTTTTGTGCACTAATGACTAAAACAAATCATGATTTTAGATATAGACAAATGCTGAATTGGTGGAAAAATCTAGATGGTTGAGCCAAACAAGCAAGCAGAAATAGTTAGATTTCCAAAATTGTGCAGATTTTGTGCAAATTCAGTCCTTTTTCCCAGGTTGTACAGTAGTTAGTCAATTGTATCTTTAAAATGTATGTCACAGATGTGCCTATCACAAATGAGATTTCTGTAGAACTATAATTTCATTACCTTCTGAGACATAATGACAAACAGTCATATAGAACATCATTTAGAGTAAGGGCCAACCATAAGTGTCAGTGTAAACAGAAGTCAGTCCAATATGGCTTATACTATGCATTTATATTCAGTCAGTCACACTTACTCTTAGTTCTAATTGCCTCATCATTTTGTCACGCCATTTAAATGTTCATGTTGATGATGAAATACACAAAGTAAATATATTTTGATCCTAGATATGTATTAATTTACCACCATTATGACACTATAAGCAAATGACAGCCACACAAAATAGGACAGGAAGGACTTGGACCAGGGAGTGAAAACAGCACATGGGATTGTGGGTAGTCCTCTCCCAAACCTAGACTCAGTGTATGCTGACCGTGTTCAGGAGAAGGCCAGCTGCATTGCTGTGGACTTAACCCTTCCAGTAAACTAACTGTTTGTCTCTCTGCCATCTGGAAGAAGGTAAAGGAGTTTAAAAACAAGAACCACCAGTCATGCCTTCAAGAGCTGAGGACATGCTGCAGACAACTGCACTTTACAATATTTTTTTTAATTGTTTGCCTGTTACATATCTTATTGTATAAAATAATTCTCTGTTGTTTATATTTATTTATTGTGTGTTTGTCTATGTTAAATACTGTCTGTTCTATGATGAGAGGTACACCACAGGATTTTATTATGCGACTACACCATGAATCAGATATCTGTAAAGCTAATGATCTTTTGTTTTTAGTGCTAATTAGCAACTGTTAGCATGCAAAAATGAAACGGTTGAACATTATACCTGGCGAGCGTGTTAGCACGAACATGCGAGGAAGCTGATATTAGCATTCACTTCAAAGCGCTGCTGTGTTCCTGCAGTCGCACAGAGCCTCTAGTGTGCTGCTTAGTTTAGTCAGAAATAGAACTGTTGTGAGGATTTATAGGATTACCAAATCATTCCTCCGACTGCATCTGATCTAATGTGTATTTGTGTCTGTCATTTTGCAGTAAAACATTAACATGTAAAAATGAATCTGTCAACATCGAGTCTGAAAAATGGCTTCACTGTTTACTGCGATGAGTATGCTGCCAATCCTCTCATCATATTTCAACCTACGTAGTCTTGGAACAATATTGCATGCCTCCTGTAAAAGTTTGAACCAAGCAATTACACAAACCCTCAGGTGTATAATTGAAGATGACATGCTTACACGGGCTTACAATGCATTTTAGCATGTTATTGCTGTCAGTGGGTATTATACTGGGTAAACACAATGTAGAGATGGATTTGACAGATGACACCCCAACTTACTCATTACGCCTTACGCTGCGGACCCGATCACAACTCAATTTCCAGCTCACTGGCTCACAGAGTCATTATCCTAAATATGATTTGCTCAATGGAGAAGTCTAAATAATCTGTAATATATTTAGTGTTTCTCAGAAGAGGAGATGTAGAGGGAATGACTGTTAATCTTATTCTGCATGATCTGCGTTCCCTTCCATCCTCCTTTGTCGTAGCTCACTCTCTTTATGTGTTTGTATATTTAATGCCATTAGAGAGTTACTTTCACAGTATGAATTGTTGTTATGCCCCTCTGTTTTCCTCCCTTTAGGTGACCGAAACAAGGACGGGTCCTCTTGGATGCAGTAACTATGACAACCTCGACTCTGTCAGCTCCGTTTTGGTTCAGAGCCCTGAAAACAAGATTCATTTGCAAGGTTGGCCATCCATAATTGAACTCCCCCAATTTCTGATGGAATTGTCACAGTGTCTGTTCTCTGGCAGGCCTATAACTGCAACACGAGAGTGTCAGAATGAATTTAGCTTCAATCACTCTTTTGCTTTTTTTTTTTTTTTTTTTTTTTTTTGGCCATGCATTGCTTGCAGACTTCTGAAGTGAATCCTGGGCAGTAATGATTCAGAACAAAAGTAGCAGAACTGCACAGTAAAAATAAAACTTAAAGTGAATCTCAGCATATTGCATCTGACGCCAAGTGTATGTCAAGCATGGGAGAGAAAAAAATGAAAGAAAATGAGAGCCGGTCTTCGGTGATTTACAGATCTACCATAGAAAAGCTATCTAAACACAATTTTTGCAGTACCTAAAGTGCTTACAGCTCCCACTTCATTCATCCATGTGACATTTCCATGTTTGTGCCCTGTTTTTGTCCTTGCCTTAGGCCTCCAGGCCATTCTGCCAGAGTATCTGAGGGCCAGGTTTGTGCAAGCAGCTCTTAGCTACATTGGCTGTAATGAGGAGGGCCAGTTTGTGTGCCGAAACAACGACTGCTGGTGCCAGTGTGCCGTCGACTATCCACAGTGTAATTGCCCCGAGGTGGATCTGAGGGCTATGGAAGCTAGTTTGCTGCAAATCCGAGATTCCTGGAACATGGCTAACCAAGAATTTGAAGAGTCAGGTCAGTGTTTTATTATTTGTATTTATTTATTTATTTTTGCCATTTTAAATGACCCTCTCACTGACTGCAAATAACACCCTATTGTTGGAGGCACTGATGGAAAAAGCAAACTGACAATCTTTGAAAAAGGGACTATTACATCCAATCTATGTAATAGAAATTCAACATTACAGAGTGTAATACTTTTTTGGAACAGCATCTTGCAGACACTGATGATTATGAAAGCAACTTAGAAGCCCTGTTCATTTAACAGCACTAATGCTGAATGCTGATTGCTGCCAAATAACACAGCAGATTTTTTTCACTGTTCTGCACATGTAACATATATGCACAAGCACATATAATGTTTCTAATCCACATGTGCTTATCCAGCTATTATAGTTTTTATCTGTTTGTGGGATTTTTGAGAGAAAGAAACTATTAAACCATTTCCTGATCATAACAAATTGTCAGTTGTGCATATTAGTCAACACCTTGTATTTCTGTATTATTTGGAATTCTTGCATGCAACAGTTTACATTAATTGGCTTTAATTTACATTCAGTAAGAACATTATTTGCATTATCTGCAGATAACTATTGTCTGCAGTAATATCTATCTAGTAGCATGGGTGGAACCTCCCTGTCTTTCTATGGATGAACATGGGTACAAAAATGGCAATCACTGTATAAGATTTGTAAGATGGATGTGTAAAAGGGTAAAAGCTATCCATCCATCAGCTGATGTGGACTTCTCTTTGAGCAGCTGATCTTCCTGGGTTGCGGCTGAGCTTGACTTCATGGCCTCGATGATTTAATGATATGTTCAATTTTAAAACAATTAAATATCAGCTAAGTTAAGGCTCTTAACAAATGAAGGTACTTCATTGTGTTGAAGTAAAAATCTTGTAAATCCAATCCTGCCATAAAGCAGCACTGATTATTGATCGGTAACACCTGTCTTAGTGCCCTAATACAGCCAGAGGTATTAAGTGAATAGCTGACGTAGTAGAAACAGCAAAATAATGAAATTAATAAAAGTTTCTCTGGTGAAAATTGAACCACTTTTCGAGCATTCAGATGAGTAACTCTTTTATGACCTTTGAACCTGTCTTTGTAAATCATCCATGCATTTTTGTTTCTAAAGTCCAGTACATGAAAGAGGAGCAATTACAGCAATATTACTGGGTCAACAGTGATTCAGTCAGAAGTAAGCTCTTCACTGCGGTAGGAGCTGTCATGCCTTTTGAAACACAATACAGTTGTTCTAATCAGTTAGCAGCATAAAATTTAATAGCTTTGTAATAGCACTAGCAATAATGTTGCAGTTGTATTAACCAATGTCTCACTAGCTTTTGCATTTTTTTCCACTAATGTACCCGTTGACCGTTATGTCAAACTCTTCTTCCTCACTCTTGAGTTTTACTGTATCTTGCAGCATAGCTCTGCCTCCGTGTTCCCCTGTCATTATTAAAACTGTGCTGCATCCACAGGCTCTAAGGGCATCTTGCTGTTTCACTCATTTTCAGCTCTGCCTTAAGCTGTTTTCAGTGCACCTAGCTGGCTGTGTGTTATTACGGGCTACATGCTTCTGTACTAAGGGCAACTTGATTAGTGCGCAGTTGGCAATGACTTAAGCAGCAAGGTGCCCAGAGAACTGCAGTTACACTGCTGTATTAAATAATGAAAAATAAGTTTCCTTGAAACCCCTGAGGATCTACTTGTATAGTCAATCTAATAGAGGACAACTCGCACCAGCAGCAGAGAGATTAATAATCATAACTCTTATTGTTAAATGAGCTTCCTACCATCAGTGGATGGTGGACATGATTTGTTTTAAGTCCCACCACCCACTGAGTGGTAACTGTTTAATAATTAAGACATCATATCTTTTATACCTGGATCAGTATCCCATCTCAGTGTTTGGCTAAGACACACCATAGTCATAGCAGAGCACTGAAACAGTGTGAAAAACTAGACTCAGGGGAGCATAAATAAGAGAGTGCACTTCATTTCCAAGAGAGATCCAAGAGGCTTTAGTCTAAATAAACTGCAATATGTTGCAGTAAGTCAAATACATGCTTAAAGTTATCGGACTACTAAGACGCATAACTTATTAATTATAACCTCATAATTAAGTAATTTAAGAAAACCCTGCCAAATAAGCCTCCTTACACGCGTTGTTACCCTTCAACCTCCTTGTGTTATTTTTGATAAGACCCACACTGTGTCTGTACTTGTGTTCCTGAAAATCTGACAGTGTCTTCTATTTTTAAAATTGTACAAAAGGAAAATGCTGTTACCTTCCTGTGTTCAGCAGCTGACAAGATAATAATGGTCATTGGAGAGCAAGTTTCCAGGGATGAGGTATTGTTGTCTTGGTGATAAAATAATAGTGTGATTAAGAAGTGACTTGCCATTCCCACCTTCTCACGGTTATTCAACATTATGATTTTGCCATGTTGCTAACTATATTTAATTAATCAGTATTGTTTTTTTATCCTGTAAGTACAAATTTATTCTATATGTTTCCTGCTTAAGGAGCCAAATGACAGTATAAAATAATGAATAGTAGTAAGAAGTGAATGTATCAATTTTTTTTGCCCATTTTTCAAATCAAATCTGCTACTCCTCCCAGAAACACAGAATCAGTAAACTGGGAAGAAAATACAAAAACAATTTACATATCCACTAAAATAGGTCAAAACTTAAGTGCAATGTCAGAATAAGAACAAGATACAATGTGAATCCATTGTAAAGAATGAACATAAACAGAAATAAGATGTAAGTATGCCAATAATGTCAAAGATACAAAAAGCACTGCAACAGAAATAAGTCTCTGTGATTTAAAAGAAAACACTGACAAAGCGAGCCAGATTTCCTCAGGCAGGTCATTCCACAAACAAGGAGTCCTAAGAGCAAATGCTCGATTGTATTTTGTGTTTAAGACTGACGAAGAAATTGTTAACAGGTTTCTGCCTGAGGATTTGAGGGTGAGGTATTACTGTCCAAGTAGTGCAGTATGTAGTACTGTGAGTTCACACCCTTTAATTTGCTTCCAAGGAGCCAGACTTCTTTTAATTTTTCTCCTAAGTAGTCTTGAGACATAGTTCTTCATCCTTTCTGACGGTCTTTCAAAGTTTTTCTTTGGACATTTGCTGCTTTTTCACTCATTGTCAAGCCTAGTCCTTGTACCTGACCATTTTTACTTTTTTTATTGTTAAGCCACATAACACTTATCGATTAATCATGTAAACATCGAAACAGCGCCTTACTCAAGGGATAAACCAATGTTGTGCCAACACATAGATACAAGATAGAAAACAAATTTTAAACTGCATCATCAGGTACATTAGGTACCATAAATTGTTTCCATTTCTTTAGTTGAATCTAGAGAAAATAGCAACGATAACACAGTCTGACTGGCATCAAATAGTGTTTTTACATCACCAAAGAGATATTAGCTTAAAACCTGCCATACAGTGCTGTGAAAAAGTATTTGCCCCCATCTTGCTTTCTGATTTTGACCATGTTTGTCACGCTCACATTTTTCAAACAAACATTAAATAAAGATAACCTAAGTTCCATCTACTGTTCACCAAAGCCTCAACAGCAATGCTCTGTATGGAAGGATGGCTGTCAAGAATTTCTCATCTCGTGATGTTTCATCATCTGAAACAACCCTGACATCCTACAAAACAACAATGTGATAAACTTCCCAGATTGGAACATCTATTCGAAAGAATAGACTTTATTCCATTTGACAGATTATTTTTAAACATGGTGCAATTCCTTAATCTCAAAATCCCCAAATTACTGAATACTGCATACTAAAATATGCTGGACACTCTCTGTTAAAATGACTACAAACCCCAATCTGCAATTAATGCAATACAAAATCCTGCATAGAGTGCACCAAATGGGTCAACAGATGTTCACGTTGGGTTTTGGGTCATCTCACAGCTGCTCCCACTGTCAGGGCAATATACCTGACAATTACATCGGTGCCATTCCAGCCTCCCCTTCAGTTTCCTTGTTGGGCAACCTAGATGGTGTCGCGAGAAGCCATTTTGAAGGAAGGGAAATGAGGAAAAGGGCTCTGAGGTATGCCAGATTACACAAGAACGTGGACTGAGAATCAGTGGCCACAAGTCTTTGGTTCAAACTGTTGCCATCATGTGAGCAGGAGGAAGCCAACATCCAAAGAAGAGCTTTGCAATGTTCTTCAAGAATCCTCTACAGCTATCCCTGAGGACTACTGAAAGAAAGAATATCTTTTACCTAATATATTGTATGATCATGTATGGCTGCACATATCAATTAAATTATAGTAAGAAATAGAGAAAGGAGGAATGGCTCTGTACTTATAGTACTGTTTATTATGGGGTCAGGGCATGAAGGGCTTTAAAACTAATAAGTAAAATGTTAAAATCAGCTCTACAGGTAAGGAGCAACCTGTATAGGGTCATGGACTCTATAAAATTGAGTAATACGTTCACTTTTCTCGGTTCCCATAAAATGCCATTGCAATATTGTAACCAAGAGAAAATAAAAGCAAGAATGATAGTCTGAGTGTCACTAAGTATTGATTACTTATTGTATCCTCACAATATTCCTTTTCTAAATTTAGCATCTATAACATAGGTAAAAATATTGGCTACTTATAGGCCTTAATAAAAGTGAGTAATATTAACTCTTTATTGGAAAGTCTAGACTTTAGTTGAATGGTTTGGAGACAAAACAAATCCAGCTGCTACTACACGATGTGTAATCTTGATAATGTGGCTGAAAGATCAGCAATTTACTGCTAATTTTTTCATCATTTCTGGGCATTTTATTAGACAGTGGAAGGAGGCAGGAAATGAAGAAAGGGAGAGGGGGGAGATGCAGTAAAGATGCTCAATGCTAGAGGGATTTATGTCAATGTAATAGCTAAACACGTGGCTATTGAACCACTCCCACAGTTATTTTTTTCAGACTGAACACATTTATACTATCCTGGTATCAAACTTTCATAGTCAGCCACTTGCGTCATGAAAATACAACCCCTTTTGTCTGCCAGTATAGTAACCCCAACCCTAAACTAGTAGCGAGATTTAAATTTATTAGGAAATATAATATATATAGCAATCCTTTCATACAGTGTGTGCATAGTCAGTCTGCGTTAACTTTGTTGTTTTGTTTCAGTATGTGTGAAATATATATAAACAATATTCTCATGAATAAACAATTATTTTCTCATGCTACTTTTATGGAAGTTTTTTTTTCTTTTTCTTTTTTCTATAACGATTATGATCTGACAGTATCCTATTTTATTGTTTTAGCTGATATTAGCCAGTCCTTTTTGGATGTATTTTTATTTGTATATGACTCCTTTAACAGCCAGTGCCACTTATACTTGCTTTGTCTTGTCAGATTTGCATATAAGCTACTAAGCTTTTTTTTATTGCATGTTTGCATGACTGATGTTTCATGTTTCAATAAGTCAAGCACAATGCTAGAATATTTATAGACGCTGGGATATATTCTTTTTCTTCTTTGACTCAGAATCCTGTTACTGTTCAAAATGTAAATCACATTGATGGTTATTACGATGAAAGCACGCATGGGATGTTTTAAAAGACAGACTCATTTTTGGATTATGTCATCTCATTGGACACAAGTAATGGTCTCATCTGTTAAACTAATTTTAGATAAGACAAATTAATATATCACACAATGTGCTAAATGTGTGATTAGAAGAAAGAAAAAAATGATGGTGGAGGTGGCACCATGTGATTTTTCTTTAGTTTTCAAAATAAAGGTCATGGAAAACACTCTCAAATATACTTTAATGTATTTTATTACAACTTGTTTAATCAACTTATTATTTTCACAGGAACATGTAAAGCTTCTTGCATAATCAGCAGGGAAGGCACTGGGGCTTAATTGGTTTCTTAAATTGATGCTTTATTATCCAGACAAACAGCACGGTCATTTTCTAATCAGAAGTGAGCATGTTTTCGATTTTCCATACATCCAATCGTGATTGTGATGATATTGTTATTGAAATGTAATCTGTTAGCACACGAGGCAAACAGCAGTTCTGAAGGGCTGACAGATGTTATCCTCTGTGCTCCATGCCCATCCTGATTTCCCCCTGACAGACTTGCTGCTGAAAATCTGTATGCTATTCATTAATGAATCTTACCCCATCACCGTATTTAGCTCTGCCTTTTTCTATTAGCCTATGCTTCAAACAATATCACTTCCAGTTTGCCCTGCAGCTCTTCAGTCCACGTGGACTCTGCAAACTGATTTTCTCATTTTGGCTTGACTAAATTAGACAAATATAGTGAGAAAGCAGTCAAGTCAGTTAGTCAAAGTCGGACAGGAACCATCCACTTCTTTTCAAACACAGACTAAACTATCTTGCATATCCCCTGTTTTTCAGATGAGTTCCAGAACTTTGTTCGAAGGCTTCCTACATTCTACGCTCTGAACGCATCGGCCATTCAGTATTTCTGGAAAACGGAGCCGACCATTCTCCAGCGCTATAAACAGCTGGAGCTCAACACCCAGCAGCTCCTGAGCAAAGCACGACGCATTATCAACAAGCTCTTCACCCTCAGCAAAAGGTGTCAAACTCAGCCCAAAATTATTATGCTGAGAGAGAGGTGAGAAATATAAGTATTCCTGCTGACCTTTCTGTGGATACAGATGTGTTAGGCCGTGTGTTTGCGCACATGAGTGTGAGAAAATAAGCAAAACTTCCAAAGCCTGCAGCCACATTGCAAGTCCTTTCAAGCACATTGCAAACGGCAGTGCTCATTTATTTTCCTCAGCCCCCTCTGTGCGCAGTGCTTTGTTATCCCCTGAACTAGGCATTATGCTAATAATACACACAATACATTAGCACTTTGATATTCAACCGAGGTCTCACTGAAGTGAGCTATAGTGTCACACCTGATGACTTGGCTGCACTCCCAGCCCGGGTCTCCTTTACATTCAGGAAATCAAAGTTATCCTCCTGTGAAATTAAAGTTTGCAGTGTTTCAAAGGAATATGCAAAGTTTGGGCCATTTTTCCTGTTGGTTAACTTGACTGCAATGAAATCATATACTAAAGAAAATCTGCCGTGGATCTTCTGTTGATCGTTCCATCTATTTTTGTGTTTTTCTCCACAAAGTTCAGCCGTATAGTCTGCAACAAAAGCTTATGAAAAAGAAATGTGATTATGTCAGTGCAGCTGAAGTACCCAGGTTTATTTTAGGAGCTATTTCAGGTGAGGAACCAAATATTCATCCTCTGCAATGTGATTTTTTTTTTTAAATATAGAGCTCGAGTCTCCCATTGCCCCCTCCTTCATTTCTTCTAAAATGAGGGAATACGTCTCTGTTCATTCAAACTGTACATATTTACCTATAAAATCTATGGGAACATACAGTGTTGTAAGACATGTATTTGGCTCATTCCTGATTTCTTACTTGCAGTTCTTTTAAATGCAGAAAATGCTTTCCAAACCTACCTGAATTAACTCTGATTGATCACATTTTTTGGAAAGCTGGGTTCTATTTTATTAGCAACACGCAGACCTCATTACTGCCAGACACAGTAAATCAAGAAATCCCTTAAAATGAACCTGTAGAAATACATTATACTGGCATCTGAAGAAGCTCAAGAACAGATGAAAAACAAAGTCATTGGCATCTACGGATAGGGTTACAAAACCATTTCTAATGGTTTGGGATTCCAGTGAACCAGATTGAGAGACATAAAAGGTTTCTCCACAAATGGAGAAACCTGAAAATTGGTGAACATTCCCAGGAGTGGCTACTAAAACTACTCCAGGAGTGCAACCATGTGAGATTTCCAAAGACCACTGATGACCTAAAAGGACACAAAGGCTCAACTCACATTTGTGAAAAACGATCTTGATGATCCCCCAGACTTTTAGGATAATAGTCTTTGGACTGACAAGGCAAGAGTGAAATTTTGCAAGGTGTGAGTCCTGTTACATCTGGCAAAAACAAACATAGCATTTCATAGAAAGATTATACCATCAGTCAAACATGGTTGTGGTAGTATGATGGTCTGGCGCTGCTTTGCTGTTTCAGCAGCTGGACAACTTGAAATGGACAGCTTGATGGCTGAAATGGATGCATCCATGAATTCTACTAGAAAAACCTAAAGCCCGTCTGTCAGTTCATGGCCTTAAGCTCAAGGACACTTGGGTTATGGAGGAAAAATACCTTTTCACAGCACTGTACATATATGCAGTGTTAAATTCGGAGTAGCTACAAGGACAGTTGTGTTTACTTACATTTTTAAGCAAGGTAAAGAAAAGGTTTTGTTTCCTAAAAATAGAACATAAAAATTGGTTAATTCACCTAAAGTAGTATATTTAGGGAATCCAAATTTTTATTTGCAGACTCAAACTCAGGGTACTGCACCCCATTAGTATATGGGTTGTCTATACAACAAAATGAGCTATACTGACACTTATTTGCAAAGATCTTATAATGGAATAGAAATGTATTCCAGTTATTACCATTATAGACTGAGCATCGCTATAGGGGAAAGTGTATTTCTGATATTTAAGGGGAAATGTATAAGAGAGATAAAGGCAGATTAAAAGATGGATCAAAATCACTGTGACTGAGCTCTCAGTCCTGGACTAATCATACCACAAAAGATTCAACGCAACAACAAATGGTTATTTTTTCGCATGATTTTGCATTTCTGTTTCCAGATGGTCCCTCATATCATATTAACTTGATTTTTAATGGCTTTCAGCTCCAGTCCTAAGCACCGTTTCCTCATATAGCATCATAATGCTGCAGAATCAGATGTTCCTTAGTAGCAATTTATGCAAATGAGGTGCGACCGAGGTCATTTACAGCTATATTCTTAGTAATATCTGTGCTATGCAAAAAAATTAAAGAGATGCAAAATGTTCATCCCTGATGGAAAATGGTGACAGGTTTAGTAAATGTTCCCATCTGTGTATAAAAGCTTGCAAACAGCTAAATTACAATGATGAAATAGGCGACTTGCAGTGCTTTGAGCTGAGATGAATCTTCAGACAGGGCACATTCACATTTGTAGAACGCTGAACACTGAATCTAATCGGCAAAATGTCTACAAACTCGAGCTGCACAGCATTAAATTCTATAAATTCTATAAAGAAGAATCAGAGTATTGAAAGTAAATAATTAAAGCACATATTTTGGATCCTGCTGTGATGTAACCTGGTACAAAGAAGTATGTTGTTTCATTTTAATGGTGTTCAAAGCCAAGCACTGAAGAATATACTCCCCTTTGTCAATGTAATAGACAAATATATAGCTATATATACACATACAAAGATTTTATCCTCATTTACCTTACATCTCATACTCATATCGCCTGGTACATAATGACCCAGCTCACGGAGGATTTGTTTTTCATATGGAATATTTGTACATCTCTGTAGCCATTATTCATGTTCCAAAGCTTCACGGTCTTTGTGAGATGAAGACAAAGCAAACATAAAAAAAAGTAGGCTTTTACATTGTAAATCCATTTTGGAGTTTCTTTTGTAACTTTCTAGCGCAGTCTTTGGAAATATGTACAGTATTTTTTTTCCTTTCCTTTTCTTTTTTCCGAGAATACAAGAGGTGTCACGGCAGCCGTGATGGAGCTGCACAAAAACAACTGATAGGCTGCTTTTTCTGTGGTTCCAAAGTAAATAAATGTGGCTTGTAATGGAAAAAATGAAGTGTATCTAGTGCGGGGAGGAAAAAAAAAGTTTTCTTCACTAGTCAAAATGTACTCTGTGGCAGAAGGAGAAAGTTCGTGTGTGGCATTGATCTGTGTGAAATGAACTGACAGACAATGAACAGATTGCAGAGTGAACACCCGGCTTCTCTTTTGCCCATACTGCACACTGCGTCTCCATGACAGTTTACATGTCCTGCTGACAAAATGTGCTTATGATGGCGAGACAGCTTCCTCTCTCTTGCTGTGCACAGTCTCCACTCTGGAGGTGAGATATGCACAACTGACTCTCGCTGATGAGTTTCAGACAAGCTGGGTGCCGTTAAGACTGTTAACGCATTACATCGACTGTCTTTTGACAAAATGTCACCAGATTTAAAATCTGATTTGAGGAAAAAGAAAAAGTCTTTTGCTCCTTTCTGTTTTTCTCCACATCACACTGACTGCGCTCACTGTGATGCTGGAATACTAGAGGGGGCTTGCCGGTTCAAAGCACTTATAAAAGAAGAACAAAAAAATGGTCTCGAAACTAAGAAACACCAGAAGCCTTCTATAGACTTTAGCTCTGCATGATAATTATTTTTTCATGCCTAAGATATGCATCATTAGTGAGTAAAAGTACAGTACACTGGAGGGAACAAATTATGAAGCTGGAAAACAAAAAGAAAAGAAAAGAAAAGAAAAGAAAACGTAATCACAAGTTTATATATTTAGTTATTTTTACCACTGGAAGGTGTTCTAAGCCATGTTTCTTTTTAAATAATTGTTTTCTCAATTAAAGTTGAAAAAAAACCCACATTTGAATATATTGCTTTTTGCACAGAATTGACAATATCATTGAACTCACAATCATTTGTTTCCATTTTTTTCATATAACTGCTAAATCTGCAGCAGCTTCAAGTATGTTAGTTTATCAAGCTGTTTAGTACAGTTTCACCCTTATCATCACTTTGCTTAGCTTCACCATTTGTGTGTATTTGTGTGTCTGTATCCAGTCCAACTAGAATCTAGAGACATAGGACTGTGTGAACGAAATCCATTTAAATATGTTGTGTAAGTTCAAACACAACTCGATCATATCCAGTTTGATAGCTGGTTTAAAATTTGACTCAGTAGAACATTACACATATTACAGCCTCTTTTTATAATCAAAATGCTTCATATCCAAAATATCAAAATGTTCTTTAAAAATGTTTTGCATATATTTACTGCATTTATTTGTTGGGTACACCCTCATGCAATCTCCATCCACTGCAGTTTATCACTGTCATAGTATTTGTGTCGATATAGGAATGTATAAAAAACTTTTCCAGTCAATGTATTAAACATTGAAATGCTGAAATAATTTTTGGAAAATGGTCAGAAAGCCTGATTCAGGACTTACATCTAATATTTATCCATCTATCTGTCCATCCTCTTCTGCTTTTCCTTATCATTGTCGCAGGGGGTCTGGAGCCTATCCCAGCTATCACAGGGCGAGAGGCGGGCTACAGCCTGGCCAGTCTGATGGAGGGCTAACACTACTGTTTATCATGGGTTCAAATTCCCAGTGACACACACACTCACCAGCACACACACAGTGCAGTTTAATTTCTTTAGTCTAACAACTGTTTGAACAAACGGTACTTTTCCCTTCAAAATTATGTTTTTTTAGATGTAAATTACTTATACATGCACTTTTGTTTCCCTTAAATTAATTTACCAGCTGCACACGGCTACAGCAACAGAATTGCCACTCTGCTAAAGAACAAAAGTGGATTAAAAAATCTGACAGATGTGGAACATAGCAAGCGACAGACTAATTTACCACATTATATTCCTGTCATGCATTCCATCTGCTCTTTCATTCAGAAACAATTCCGCTATATTGCTTCACCGATATAGTTTGTGGCTTGGAATAAATAGAGCCTTTTGCAAATCATATACTATATGTATGGTTCTAGATATACATAGGGCTAGACTAGACTCTGCACCTTTCCAACTTAACTAAATGATGTATTTTACTAATGTGATCTTTATCAGCCTCTTATTAAACCTAATTTGGTTTTATAGGAGGTTTTATATGATGCCAAAGCTGAAGCTATGTTTTGATTACATTTCTGTATTTTTTGGTTGCTTTGGTTGTTTATGCTTTTAACAAGAGTGTATCTGTTTAGTATTTTCAGCTCTGCTCAAAGTAAATAACATAAAAATCGTAATGTAATTAGCATTAACTTATTTTACAGAGGGAGACTTTCCAATTACCCAGTTAGCTCGTTTTCTTAGCACTAAATATAAAATGGGTGTATTTCTAACTCATCATCTTTTTTGACTTTGCATATTTCTAGTGAAACGACAAGTGATCCATCTTTAGTAGGATGCGTTTTAGACTGGATTCATTAAATCTTTTTTACAGGAATTTCATGAAAACATTAAAGGATTCGAATGAATCGCTTAAATGTGGGACTTGCGTAGCAGGCGTTGGTCTCTTGAGATTATGAAGTGATACAGAGCAAGCAATGACTGTTGATCTCCCCCATAATGCACCTTCCCTCCCCTACAGAGTATGGTCAGGAAGCAGACAAAATTTTACTTAGCTGTGTTTCTTCAAAAAGCACTTAACCATGCATATGAATACCCATAGTTTCAATCTGTTAGTTAAAATAATGACTCAGTTTTACTCCTTACAGTGCAAGAGTTGGTTGCACTAAATTACATTTAACATATTTTCATGTGTCATTAACAAATCATATAGAGCAGGAGAAGACAGGGGGACTTTGACATTTACATTTCATGGCTTCCTAATTGTGAAGTACCGCATAACTGCAATATCCATAGCCATATTTTCATTTCATGCTCACATATTTATTGTTCAACTTCCCATCTATATCCACTGCAACTGTTATTTATTTAAAAATTTGTATGACCGTCTAATAATTACTCAGCTCACCTGCTATCAGGAACATTTTTATAAATATTATATTTGACAATAAAGTAGAAACTCAACACCCATCAAAAGAGAAAACACCTGATGTAAGCAGAATGACTCGAAAGGGAAAAGAGATGTGAGTGAAGACAGTAAATGGGATTGTGAGACTTCACATTGATGAAAAGCATACATGATGATCACTATCAAACTAAGTGGTTCACAGGTTTTCTCCATACAGAGGAGCATTTTGTTTGTCATCAATATATATATTTTTTTATTGTTCAGTTTAGAAACAATGAAATTAAAGTTTTAAGCCATGTGATTCTTACGTGTGTTATGTACTCTGCATCAACAATGAATCTTACCCACTGCTCCGTCTCTGTCGCAGGCCCTTTAGCTACTGGCTGAACTACATCCTCTCCATCATGTACTGCAGCGAAAACAATCACATCGGCTCTTACCTGGAGGAAACCCGGAGCTGCTCCTGCCCTTATGAGCATCCTCCCTGCCAGGGCTTGATCCCATGCACAGTGGGGGAGGGCACCTCCTGCGCGTCATGCTCCTATGAGAATCGCTCCCGCTGCGCCACCTGCAACCAGGGTTACATGCTGAGCCAGGGTGTGTGCCGCAACGAAGTGCCAGACTCCACTGACCACTACATAGGCTTTGAGACTGACCTGCAGGACATGGAGCTGCGCTATCTTCTCCAGAAACGTGACAACCGCATTAGCATTCACGGCATCTTCGTAAGCAACGATGTCAGGCTGAATAATTGGTTTGACCCATCGTGGAGGAAGAGAATGCTGCTGACACTGAAAAGTAACAAATACAAGTCAAACCATGTCCACATGCTCCTGGGGATGTCTCTACAGATCTGCCTTACCAAGAACAGCACTCTGGACCCCATGCTGTCTGTTTATATCAATCCGTTTGGTGGGAGCCACTCAGAGAGCTGGATCATGCCCATTGAGCAGAAGAACTATCCAGACTGGGAGAGGACTAAATTAGACCTTCCTTATGACTGTTATAATTGGACTCTGACTTTAGGCAACAAGTGGAAAACATTTTTTGAGACAGTCCATTTTTATCTACGGAGCCGGATCAGGGACCCATCAAGCAATGGGAATGGAACTGTATATTATGAACCCTTGGAGTACCTGGAACAGGGACGAAATCTAGGCTACATGAAGATCAACAGCATCCAGGTGTACGGCTATAGTATGCACTTTGACCCGGAAGCGATCCAGGACTTGATTTTACAGCTGGACTACCCATATACTCAGGGATCGCAGGACTCAGCCCTGCTGCAGCTGCTGGAGATCCGGGATCGGGTCAACAGGCTTTCCCCACCAGGAGCTCAGCCACTGGACCTGTTCTCCTGTCTGCTGCGGCACCGGCTCAAACTGTCCACTACAGACGTTGCCAGGATCCAGGCAGCGTTGCAGACTTTCAGTGCCAAGCAGCCAAACTCGATGGAATACGAAACAACCAAATTATGTAGCTAAGAAGTGGGCAGGTGGCCAGGCGCACAGATGGAAGAACATTCACCACACAACTCTGACGATAGTTAAGAGCAAATCTGGAGCAGTGCAAGGGACATTTGGGGGACATGTTATTTGTTGTCATGGGTCTCAAGAGTGCATTTGAGATTCTTATGTCAGCTTTTGGTATAAATTTGTATTACGTCTTAGAAATAAGGAGGATTTCACCATACTTGCCTCATTGTTTGATTTTTTTCTCTCCTGATGAAAACAATAACTTTAATAGTTATTAATATGAATTTCAATATTTGCCATCACTGATATTTTGCCAGTGTGCTGATGTTTGTAGATTGCACAAATCTGAATTGCTCACATACGTAAACAAAAGGCTTTTGCTGATAAAATATTACCCAAGCAATGTAGTCACCTCACACATTTCATTTCAACACCAGCATGTTCCTCGCTACATTTGCTTTCTAAAAAAAGCCCAACATAAGTAATTGTTTTAATATCACAGTCCTCCTTTGGCTGGAAAATGATGGGCACCGTGTTCTTTTTGCTTTTCATATCATGATAAAATCACTCATTTTTTTAAGCTCTACTTCACATTTTTGTAAGAAAATAGTCATTGCCATAAACAAAGTGAATAAATAAATGCTGTATTACTCCGGACTTGCTGACAAACAATGTATCATGTTCACAATATATGTTACATGTGCTTTTATTTTTATAATGCTGTTGTTTGTGAAGCAAAAGTTACAAAAACACTGTCTATAAAATGTATAATACGATTTGTTAATACACTAAATAAAATACATTTTTATGTGTGGTCTGTACATGGTGTTCTTGTGTACATAGATGACTTTTGGCTTTCTAAATGGCACTGTAATAACTAATATAGTGCCATTTATAATGAGTCTATCAGATTTATTATAGGGGTTACCAACATAATTTTTTCTGTTGTCACGTTTCAACGAGTTTAAAAAATGTCACTTTTGATTTTGATGCTCTCATGACTCAACAAGTGACGCTACTGAGCAGCCAATCAGTGGCATGCAGTGTGACGATATCACATTTTATTACCTGCTCAGATTGCTTGGAACCCCATGTCCTTGGTACCAATGGAAAACAGTGGCGAACCATGGTGAGTCGATCCGAGTAGGTACTAATGGAAAAGGGGCTTAAATGCCACATTTCCAATTCATTTTTTAAAAGAATCATTCCAAAACAAAGCCACATATTGTTACACTATGACTTCTTCATTTTATGTATGATCACTCATTTTAAAGGTCACCTAAATAGGACATTGATATCATTAAATTTACTGACAGTTACTCTTGGTGCTGCTTGAATAGTAGAAACATAATAATACTAGTTTCATTTGTTGGTAAGTTGTTTAATTATTGCTCAGTATTAACTTTATTAAGTTTATTTCATAATTTATCTATTTGTCTAAATCAAATCTGTCCTATGACAAAACCCTGATCAACGCCATTCTCCTTCCTACTTTTGCAGCACTTCTTTACTGGCAAATGAACTAAATTCACACAGCTACAGTATAGTGATAATCCGAGAAGACTTGAAGAAACAATTGCAATTGAACTGACTGCCAGTTTCCAAAACCACAGTTTCATTGCATGAAATAAATCAGTCAGCGCCTCCCACCTGAGCCACTCACAATGATCTGCAATCACCCACAAATACTTGTATTTAATAACAGCTTGCAAAATTTTATATTCATATAATTCTGATCATTATTTATTTATTTAGTTATTTAGTTATTTTTAGCACGTTACAGACCCAAGAAGAGCAAATTGTGTATTTCAAATTTGTAAATTTTGAGTCTATTACCGAGTCTCTGTCAGTGCGCCCCAGGGTGGCTGTGGCTACAATGTAGCTTGCCATCACCAGTGTGTGAATGTGTGTGTGAATGGGTGGTGAACGTGTAAAAGCGCTTTGGGGTCCTTAGGGACCAAGTAAAGCGCTATACAAATACAGGCCATTTACAGGCCATTACTAAATTGAGTTAGTTTTCCAGCATTTTGGAGCCCTCACAACTTCATGAGTGCAGGAGATAGCAACGTGATATTTTCAGGGTTGAAAAACATTTAGCATAAAATTAATCAAATAATAATATTAATCAATTTAAAAAAACTAATCACTAAAAACATAGATTGTTTGGAATTTACCAGTTAGGAATCACTAACTATTCACTGCCTCCCATAATATTTCTATTCAATGAATATATATACAAATATATTAACAAAATTACAACAACATTTTTAACATGACTACATGATGAGAAACACTCATTGCAGGAATAGTTCCATATCAGAGGAGTAACAAATACATTTTTACACCTACTGCAGCCCTGAACTTCAATATTGTGAGATTTATAATAACATACATTCCTGTGCAAAAGTCTTGAGTCATTCCTTTATATTTATGTTATGCAATCAACCATGCAGTATTTTAAGGTTGGACGGACAGCAGATCTCCACCAGATCGTCTTCACCTCAGCAGCAGTAATCAGGTTCTCTGCACTAAAGATCTGAATTCCCTGAGAATTAATATTGTTGCTCCATCTGTTTTAGTGATTTCTTCCCTCATTTGGATTCCTACTTCACTCCCCTGTTTGCTGCTCTGAGGAGTTCTACACTACCTTCAGCTTCAATTCTGTTGGTACCTGAAAGAGAAGGACTCACCTGGAACACTCACCCACCTACACACTCTCCACCACAGGCACGCTTAGCCTCTGGATTCCACCTGCCCTCAGAAAACCCCTTCCTGGATCCAACCAGTCCCATTCACAAGTAAGATTGTTCTCATTAATGTCAGCCTTAGATTACCCTCTATTCCCCTCCATGGAGCTTCCAGCAGTTCATCACTGAGTTAAGCATAACTCAAGCTCTGCTCCCATCCTCGGTAAACAACTTGTCTCCCATTAAATCTTTTAAAATTTGCCTTCAGTGTATGGAGTCTGAATTCAGAATCTTCATTTAGCAAACATGACAGTCACTCTGGTTAAGACCTTGAGTTAGGTGTCTTTTATTATGCTGAAATGATTTATAGGTCAGTTTTAAGTGGCTTAACAAATAAAATGGTCAGATAATGACTGACTAGTTTGAAAATAGGTGAAAAAGCAAGCAGCGTCCAGCATTGTTTTTCCTGTGAGGATGTGCCACTGTTTGATTTATTTTAGAAATGCAACAATATGTGCAATAGTCAGTAGTGATAAGGAGAAAATTTCTGGGTTTAAGATCTCTTCTAGGCTTTAGATTTGTTCTCATGCATTGATGTTTGATGCAGTGGGGAAGACACAGCATCAAAGCCTGATATCTCAGGTGTTTCTCCCTGTGGTTTGCAGTCTGTTGTAATTTGCAGGGTTTATGTCTTACTCCAAGCTGAAATAAAAGCCTCACACTCCAGATCCTTTAGATGCTTTGTACTTAGTGTAGTTTGCAGCTCTGACCCCAACACACAAAGATGCTGTAGTATGCGTGTGTGTGTGTGTGTGTGTGTGTGTGTGTGTGTGTATCTATTTCACAAGATGAACGCATGAGTTTTCCCCACGTTTAGATGGCAGTGATGCTTTTATGCTAGAAGTCTCAGCTACTTCTTTCTGCTAGAACAGCAGAAGGATAAAAACTAAATAAATTTTTTCAACCACAAGTTTTAAAGATTGTCACATTTCGCACCACTTAAAGCTTTTTCAGCTTAAGGCGGCTTAAAAAATCAACAATGCAGTACTTTTAGCTATGCCACCAAATGATAATGTGGGATAAATTACTCAATATATGAATCTTAGCATTGCTTTACTTATATAATGGATTGCACTGGTAGAAAGAGTAGATCAGTGGATGATTGGACCTTGCAAAAACACTCTGATATAACCCTGACACAAGGTAACATTGCATGGAAAGAATACATATTTGCTAGTTAGATGAAATCTCACAAGCATAAAATGCTTCACGCATTTGTTTTCTCATTTCTGAGCTAAACTCCTGTAACATACTAATACTGTAATTATACGATAGCAGCAGGGAATTTATGCTTTCCAACATTTAATAGAACATAGCGTAAGCCCCAACATGCACCAGACTGTCTGTTATTTTGCGTTTGTCATTATTTTTCTGCATAGTTATTTGGCTTGAAATTATCCATGCATTACAACAATCAAAGTAACCCCTGTGTGTAATGTTCTCTTACTCCATGTAGCCACTTCTATTTCGTTTAACATAAAAGTGATGTGTTTTCCACAAACGGCAGCTCCAAGAGACAATAGGGAACCAAGCATGAATCTAATTTTTTCATGCGTCCGAGTATCATTAGAATGCTTCTATCAAGAAAAACAAAGTTTTAAAAAAGTGGAAAAGTTGTACTGTATCTCTAAGGAAGAGTAAAGGAAAAGCTTTTGCATGTCCTCAGTTTTATACCCTTATAAACTTATAATGTGTTTTGCTCCCACATTTCAAAAATTTGCATTTTAGATGAACTGGTGATTCTAAACTGGCCATACTTTAGATGTGACCCAGATAAAATGCTTGACGTGTTCAAAATCAACCATTGCATGAATGCATGATTAAATGTTACTTCTTTTCTCAAGTACCATGAGTGGCCATTGAATCACTCCAAAATGACATACACATTTAAATAAGTTGTTCACAAATATGGTAACTGTAGTTGGCATTGCAATTTACAAGCTGTTAATAATAAAGAGTTTTTGAATTGAATATCAGAACCCATTGCTCTAAGTTTAATTTGTTGGTAAAAACAGTTATGCTTACTTTCTGAAACCAACCTAGTATTTATGCATCCAAATCTAGGCTCACAAAACCCTTAACTCAGGCTTTGAACACCCATTAATCACTTTTA
Source organism: Oreochromis aureus (assembly GCF_013358895.1). Classification (NCBI taxonomy): domain Eukaryota; kingdom Metazoa; phylum Chordata; class Actinopteri; order Cichliformes; family Cichlidae; genus Oreochromis; species Oreochromis aureus. The sequence continues at coordinate 29,081,075 of NC_052958.1, read as the reverse complement.
GTCTCCTTTATTACTTTTGCAGAACTTCTTTATAGGCAAATTAACCTAATTCAAGCAATTACAGCATAATGGTCACTGACAGGTTAACTGAATAACACTGATTATCTCTTCATCATGGCACCTGTTAGTAAAGGATGTATTAAGAAGATTTTGTCTTTCAAGTTGATGTGTTAGCAGCAGAAAAAATGGGCAAGTATAAGGATTTTGGAGTTTGAAAGAGCCAAACTGTGACGGATAGACGACTGTGTCAGAAAATCTCTCTCTCTCTCTCTCTCTCTCTCTCTCTCGACAGAAACAAAGTCGCATCAGTGTAATTGTGAGAAATGTAGAACCAGTTGAAAAAAAAATAGTTTTAAGGCACTTCAAGTGTTCATGAGAGCTGAGGGCAGGTGGTCAGTAAACCAAGTGCTTTTAAGTGTGTGCTGTTATCTTATATTAAACTTAGATGTTTTTATTATTATCATAAAGATTTTGCTGTGATGTGTTTTGGACCACGAAAACCTTTCAAATTAGGTTTTTTTAATCTGTTATGTGATAAGGATTCTCTCCAACCTGATCATGAGATATTCAAACAGGAGCTTACTGATAGCAGTCCTTTGATACTTGAGACCCTTTGATATGGTGTTTCTGTCTGTGCTGACAAGAGTCAGACAAGAGTCTTGGTCTTAGTCACTTAGACAACACACACAGTCATCTCTGATATCCACAGAGATTTAAGGAAGCACTGACATGAAAAAACTTGCATTTATAATGAATAATCATTTTAAAAACTGTAACTTAAAAAAAAAAAAAAAAATTAAATAAGACAATCAACTATCTCACCACAAAAGTGTTCAGACTGTATGAAATGTTAAGGTGCGCTCCCCTCTAGGCTCAAAGAGCAATAACTTGATGCTCCACCACAGCTCAACTCTGAGGCGCTAACAGAGCTGCAGTGATATTTAATAAAAAAAATTGAAAAAGTTCCAGTATATAAGCTGCATGCTGTTCCAAGGTTCTTCAGAATTTGTCCATTTGAATGAACTCACAGCTTAAGAGCCCTGAAAGCTACATTCTAAAGGTCCTCAAAGTAAATAGCTTTCCAGCCTTCTTGAACGAAGGTTGTAAAAAAAATGAGCTGAGCATTCTTTTCAGGACTGTTTTAAGTTTCATGAAAAGCAACTGCATGTGGGGAATGTTTAAAATGTCATGTAAAGAGGCTTGTTTTTTTCTTGAGTAACAGTTTAGAAAAATACAGTAAGATTCACTTTGATTTTTCTTTTTTCGTGTAAATTAAGTTTATGCTTGTTAGTGAAAAACACATTAAATGTCTTGTCTGTCTTCTACTTATTAAGCTTTGCTAGACCATTAGTGATACAGTTTTCAGACACAAAGGTCTGACCACTTATAGCAACTTTACAATACCTCCAAGTATGTGGTAAATGGATCGGCACTTTCATCGTCCTTTTCTACTCAGAGCAGAAAAGCACTATGAAAAGCCTCATTCCCCTCTTTACTTGCACATTCATACAACAGCTTTTTGACACTCACTCAACTAATGCATCAAGACCAACTTGGGGCTCAGTACATACAGGGAGTGCATAATTATTAGGCAAGTTGTATTTTTGAGGAATAATTTTATTATTGAACAACAACCATGTTCTCAATGAACCCAAAAAACTCATTAATATCAAAGCTGAATGTTTTTGGAAGTAGTTTTAGTTTGTTTTTAGTTTTAGCTATTTTAGGGGATATCTGTGTGTGCAGGTGACTATTACTGTGCATAATTATTAGGCAACTTAACAAAAACAAATATATACCCATGTCAATTATTTATTTTTACCAGTGAAACCAATATAACATCTCCACATTCACAAATATACATTTCTGACATTCAAAACAAAACAAAAACAAATCAGCGACCAATATAGCCACCTTTCTTTGCAAGGACACTCAAAAGCCTGCCATCCATGGATTCTGTCAGTGTTTTGATCTGTTCACCATCAACATTGCGTGCAGCAGCAACCACAGCCTCCCAGACACTGTTCAGAGAGGTGTACTGTTTTCCCTCCTTGTAAATCTCACATTTGATGATGGACCACAGGTTCTCAATGGGGTTCAGATCAGGTGAACAAGGAGGCCATGTCATTAGTTTTTCTTCTTTTATACCCTTTCTTGCCAGCCATGCTGTGGAGTACTTGGACGCTGCAGATGGAGCATTGTCCTGCATGAAAATCATGTTTTTCTTGAAGGATGCAGACTTCTTCCTGTACCACTGCTTGAAGAAGGTGTCTTCCAGAAACTGGCAGTAGGACTGGGAGTTGAGCTTGACTCCATCCTCAACCCGAAAAGGCCCCACAAGCTCATCTTTGATGATACCAGCCCAAACCAGTACTCCACCTCCACCTTGCTGGCGCCTGAGTCGGACTGGAGCTCTCTGCCCTTTACCAATCCAGCCACGGGCCCATCCATCTGGCCCATCAAGACTCACTCTCATTTCATCAGTCCATAAAACCTTAGAAAAATCAGTCTTGAGATATTTCTTGGCCCAGTCTTGACGTTTCAGCTTGTGTGTCTTGTTCAGTGGTGGTCGTCTTTCAGCCTTTCATACCTTGGCCATGTCTCTGAGTATTGCACACCTTGTGCTTTTGGGCACTCCAGTGATGTTGCAGCTCTGAAATATGGCCAAACTGGTGGCAAGTGGCATCTTGGCAGCTGCACGCTTGACTTTTCTCAGTTCATGGGCAGTTATTTTGCGCCTTGGTTTTTCCACATGCTTCTTGCGACCCTGTTGACTATTTTGAATGAACGCTTGATTGTTCGATGATCACGCTTCAGAAGCTTTGCAGTTTTAAGACTGCTGCATCCTCTGCAAGATATCTCACTATTTTGACTTTTCTGAGCCTGTCAAGTCCTTCTTTTGACCCATTTTGCCAAAGGAAAGGAAGTTGCCTAATAATTATGCACACCTGATATAGGGTGTTGATGTCATTAGACCACACCCCTTCTCATTACAGACATGCACATCACCTAATATGCTTAATTGGTAGCAGGCTTTCGAGCCTATACAGCTTGGAGTAAGACAACATGCATGAAGAGGATGATGTGGACAAAATACTCATTTGCCTAATAATTCTGCACTCCCTGTACTTTGACACACAGACTGTAGTAGCCAGGCATGAAAAACAGCCACCTGATTCAGGGGTATAGTTTGAAAGGATTAACGGTCAAGGTCAAGGTTTATTGTATGGCCAATAAGGTTATGTATCCTGCCTGATTATCCTTATTTTTCCGTACATAAATAAAGCAGTAATGCTAAGTAATGATAGCTGTTCATTTACTGCATATCCTCTAATTAGATTATTAATTGCTGTATGTGAAGGAGGTTAATTGTGATTCACTGTTCTTTTGCTGGTATACACTACATTGTCTTCAAACCAGGAGTAGAAAATGAAGTCCCTAGTCTCTTTGTATTTTTACAAATGTAGCAAGAGTTGCACATACGTAACACTGTTCCGCCGTCGGGGCTGCACAATTTGTGTTACAGTAGGTGGATGGGTAGCCGTCTGGCTTAACAACTCTTCTGGCAAAAACCCTGAACATTAATATTTATAGTCTAATTAACAGAATTACATACTGTGCACTACCATCGTTTAGTGCACTTGGTTTGGGATTTACAAAGAAAAAATGTATTTTATTTATAATTTGTTCATCCTTTTAGACTATGCAAAGATGACAGGTATGTTATCTGGCCTTAGTGTAGCCTAGTATCTACATATTATTACTGACATTATTACTCATTATTATACCTTCAAGATTCAAATCATCTTTTGTTTCCCAAAACTGTGGTCCACAGCTTCTTTGTCATATTAAATGAAGTTTGTTGCAAACTCAAAGGTTTACGTTAAATTCTTTACATGATGCCCTTTCAACTTTCAAACAGCAGCATTTCTCTTCTCCAAAGGCAGGTGTTCTGTGATTTCGAGACTCGAAATATTCTCACCAGCTTGTTCTCCTTTGCTTGTTGTTCACTGTCATGTAGTTTCTCCTCGGCATACTTCTGGCTCCAGAACAATCTGCATTGCTCTTTGAGAATGTACTTCATAGTTCACCACACAAGCTGCAATCAGAAACAAATCCCAAAGTGACCCTGAGAGTCACAGCCCTTTCTCCAGCAGAAAGAAAACACTACTGCAAACTCATAATGCCTTAATAGTGGCACTAAAGCATAATGTTAAAGGATGAAAAGGAAAGAGCACCATCTGCACCGACTGTGGTGGGTGAAGGTGACAATATTATCATTATCTTGATGCCAGATCCTTAGAGGAAACATTCCCTCGGAAAGTTGAGTGGGCGGTGAGACATGATGTCCTAGCTTGGCAAGAGACAGCCTGTGACTGCTTTAAAGACGCAAATGGAAAAAAAGAAGAAAAAAGAGAAAGCGAGCAATTCGGTTCATATAATAAACGTCAAAAACACGAAAGAGTTTTGAAGGTTATTGACATGCAGGTGGCCTACCTACACTGCACTTGAGCTGAATATTTTGAGAACAAATGTTTAGGGGTATAAGTTATTTTTATGCACATTCCACTTCCTTGCCAGAGGGAGTAAGTGAATCTAATTTAGCGGCAATAAAACTAAATTAATGGACTACAAGCATCGGAGCACATAAAGAACTAATTCCATCTGAAAGTAACATTAACACTGAGAATATGTAATTGTGAAAGAGGTCTATAAAAATACTGATTTGGTCGGCCAAATGCAAATGTGTTCCTCAATCAGCTCTGCCAAGTTCTGTCCAGGCGTGACATGCAAACTGGATCTGAGGCAAACTTTTTCCCCCAAATCATCAGATTTGAGGGTAGCCTGGAGGAGAATAGAATATTTTGGATAATGGGGTAGAAAAATTAAACTTTCAGCTTTGAGAAACTGTAGTTGTATTTGTTCTGCCTCATAGAAGCTGCATCAATGTGATGTGTACAAGTGTTTGCTTGTATGGACACACAGAGCATTGTTAATCACCTCTTCTATGTAAAAGTTTGGCCTTTTTAGCTCATTGTTTTTTATTGTTGATGTTGTTTGTGTTTTCTCTCACAAGCTCTCATATCAGCAATCTAGTGAGTTTAGAACTAACAAGTGTTAATAAATCCAGCAAATAATTAGCTAAAAGGCAAAGTTAGAAGCTACCCCCTAAAGAGATGCAACACAGTCACGTTTTGGTTTGGTTTATTCCTAGCACTCTCATTTGCATTGTTTCCACTGTCTTCCAATATAAAAAAAATCGTCCAGTTGAAATCAATCTTTTATCATTTATCAATATAAATTTTAGGCTACAGTCCCACACTGACATAAATCTCTGTCATATTGAGGACACACACAAGATATTTCTTTTAGTGTTTAAGTCTCTGGTTCTCTTCCACAGCACCCCAACTGGTCGCAGCAGATGGCCCCGCCCCTCCCTGGCCTGGTTCTGCTGGAGGTTTCTTCCTGTTAAAAGGGAGTTTTTCCTTCCCACTGTCGCCATAGTGCTTGCTCATTGGGGGTCATATGATTGTTCTCTGTATGTATTATCGTCGGGTCTACCTTACAATATAAAGCGCCTTGAGGCGACTGTTGTTATGATTTGGCGCTGTATAAATGAAATGAAATTGAATTGAATTAAGTGTCAACACAAGGCCGATAGAACAGTGGAAAACCAGCTCAAAGAACACTTCACAGAGAATATGTTGTAGTCAAAAAATGTCTTCTTTAAAAACGTGTATAAATAGAAATGCTTATCTGAAAATCAACCTTGGTTAATGGTTTGCACATGCTATGTGTTAGCAGGAGAAAACAGGTGTTTCTGACTGAGGTGCAGTTTCTACTTTACCACCACATTTTTGTCCTTTTTTTCAGAACTCCACTTCACAAAAGGTGTAGATCATTTTACTATTTTATCGCCTCCGGCCACTGACCATCACTTTTTTTTCCATGTTTGATTTCTTAGTTTTTTTTCTGTCCACCTAGCATGCAGATGTTACATAATACATAATTTAATTGGTGTGGTTACTGAATTTAGTACCATTGTGTCTTGGATTGCTCCATTCCAGAAAGAAAAGAAATGTAATGTGATTACAGCAATGCAATACATTGGAATGCATTACACCCACCAATGTCTGTTAGGTTGCTCAGGGTTGCTTGCTTTGAAAATCTTTTCTAGCCGACATATAAAAGTTTATGGAGCAAAGAAGTCTACTAAGAAGTCTATGTGTAATACAGTAATTTCAGATGGAATTTTAAGAAATACACAAGCCAATCAAGTCGAGCTGATGTGTGGCATCCATCTAACTCCACTGAGGAGTTGCTATACTAGCTTGCCGAGTCTAAATATATGAATTACTTGTTAGGTCACATCAGTGGGCAAAATATTGGTTTACTCAACAAGCATCACATTCGAAGTGGGCAAGGGGTACCTCAGACTGCAGACACAGAAAGCTCTTAACTCTCATTCTAGAAGCTAGCTCTCACATTTAGACTTTTTATCTATGGTTTAGGTTCAGGTTCAGTCAGGAATTGTGGTGGTAATATGAACGTAGGTAACAAGCTGGCCACAAAGTCTTGAACAATAATCCTTTCATTACTACAGTACAATAAAGTAGCAATACAATTCAATACAAAATGCAAGTGTATTAAAAGTTCAGATATTTTTTGGTGGAATACAAACATATAACAGTGATTATATAACTCATGCATCGAGAACGGATATATTTCTGAGTTGTCCTACTGTAAATCGACCACAATTGTTTTTTTCTCCCTTTTTGCTTTTGCTATTTAGTTCTAAAGAAACATAATTTGTAAGACACAGTATTTGTTCAAGTTGGGGCAAAAATCTTTTTACAAATCCTGTTTTGTCTTCTTCATTCTCTTTCGCCTGCTTTTTTAGTGTCACTGTTGTGTTGGTGAAAGTGTGGTTCTCCATAGACTCCATGTCACCTCAAACTCACGCCCTATTGAGGCATTAAATCAAATCTCTGAAGAATGTGATGAATTCCCACCTGAAATATATTCATATCTTAAATTACCATTTCACTCTGTCTTTAAATATGCAGCTGCAGAAAAACAATGCAGACCTTTGTGTTATTATAGCTGCTTTGGATTAAAGAAAGCTGATAACACACATGTCTAGCGCAACATTTATCAAACTTTAATAAGAGGTTTAGAACCTCTGATGTTAAAACTGAGCTATTTCTGCTCTGGGCTTTCAAAGCTCCTTGTCAATGCCAGCAAAATGCTCCACGCAGCCCTTATAGTTCTTATTAGGACTCAAAGCCCATTTCTCTGATCTCTTTTCATTCTTTAAAGAAGAGGAAAAGGAAACGTGAGGCTTAAAAGAGATACTACAGTCACCAAAATATGCTAACCTCATTTCTTTAGAAAATAAAACACGTCTCTTTTTGTTCCTGCTCTCTTATCCACAACTCTTTGAATATCACAGCTTGCCCTCTTGCCCAACCTACTAATGCATGTCAGGAAAAAAAGTATTTTGTGTCCATTTCTATTCAAATTGCTTATGATAGCAGGAGCGCCATGGTTTCCTCTGGGGCTGAGAAATGTTCATTTGAAAAATCGCCCGGACGTGCACGGAGGTTGCCAACCTCAATTTTTGATGCAGTAGCTCATTTTGTGTGTCTTCCTCAGGAGTCACAGCCCAGCCCCACCGGAGGCCTAGCCACACTAGCCAGCCAATTATCAGGGCCTTTTCCTGCACCTGCCCACTGCAGGCTCGAGTGTGGATCTGCAGCTCCACTCCAGGCCGAGAAGCAATCAAAGCTGATGCCCTACTACTGCTTAACTCTGAGAAGCTCAAAACTGCTCAAAGAAAAACACAATTTCAGTTCATCCACTGTCTTGGATGAAAGATTAGGAGAAGAAAATGACAATACCTAGCATACCTAGAGTGAAACGTTTTAGCTCCTGTTGAGTAAATGAACCCTTTTCCAAAGTCAAAACCAAAATGATTCAGCGATGAAATGTAGAAATTTTATCATTTTGAGAATTTCATTTTTCATTTGATGACACCAATATGGGATTGTTTTTGTTTTGTTTTCTTTGTTTCATCACTTATTCTTTTAATAACTCGCTGGAAGTGTTTGGGAGCTGAGGAGACCAAGCAGTGCAGTTTTGAAGTTGAAATGCACGCTTGCTTCTTTGATTTCTCAGACCACAGGACAGTTTTCCACTTTGCCTCAGACCAACTTAAATGAGCTCAGTGCTTGAGAAGTCAGCTCTGTTTTCTGCAACAACCTAACCAAGTAGTCTTGGTGCCTAAACCTAACTAATCATAGAGTGAAAGTGAACGTAAAAAGAGTGTGAAAACAAAACTAATCAGCAAGGAGAGGAAAAAATGAAGCACTCAAAAACACGAACCACTCAGCCCCTGAGATCAGAAACTGACTTAAGACAGTCACTCCTCCAGCTTTCTAATGAGGACTCTATTACGTGGAAACCCACTGATAGCTCTCAGCTTCTAATATTGCCGCCCCTGATGTGGCTAGGCAACAACACAAAAGGAAGCCGTGCACTGTTGTGATACCTGCTGCTTCAGCCTGCTACTTATCTGAGGTTTTATGCCTTGTACCTTGTGTACACACATTCCTTCAGATTCTCAGTTTGATGATGAAATCATGTGGTTGAATGTCACATTGAGAACAGGTAAGATATAAATTGTTACATGAATTTAAACTTCCACAGTGAAATTGTTCAATTATTTATTCTTCAACACATCTTATTTATTTATTTGCCATTTAGAATTTTCTAAATGGACCATCAATATTACTTACTTAGAGCATCCCATTTTGTTAGCTTAAAGAGATGAAATATAGTTGTGAACCAAAACGAAGTCAACTTGCCCTTTTTTCAAGCTATCAAGACTACCGTGCCCTGGATTACTGAGAACCTACTCAGACATATTCTGTTGTACTTCGGGAGAAACACTGTTCAATTCATGTAGAAGTATGAAAAGGTATCAGGGAAGCTGGCTCTGTTTTAACCTAAGGTACAGACAGTCCACACTGGTTTCCAAGAGCTTGTGCCTTGAGTCCACAGTCAAGAGACATAGAGCTGTGCAGATTTTATGACGAGCACAAAATCAGCTCTAAAAATAAAAGGAGAAGACAGGTCTCTTTTACTACAGATGTACTCCAGGACTAGATCAACCAAACCCTGCTCGAACAGACAACCTTCTTCCATCTTACAAGAAGTTTCTGTCTTCATGGAAAGGGCACAGTTTGCACATCATATATAAGGCAAAGAAACTTCAAGTTCAAAATGCCACAATCAAGGATTTTCTGTTCTGCGTAATAACCATGCTATCTGGATCACAGCAAAAAGACATTACAGACACATCACTACAGACCACCAGGATAAATATGTGTACTTATCAACTTATCAAATAGGGATATTCTAGCCAAATGATCCAATTATGCTATATCTTTGTATCATCAGCCCATTGTAGACCTCATCACAGGCACAGAGACAGCAATAAGAATGAATAAATTGGGAGAGTCTGAAGTAGAACAAAGTAGGATGAAGTTATCAATGCTCTTCTCTAGTGTAAAAATACCTCCTTCCATTCTCACCATTCAGGAAAAGAACGCTAATCCCTATTGACCAAAGGATCATCTTATTACCAGCTGGTAAAGAAAGGTGCACCATTGTTCTCTACTCAGTTGATTAAGAGTTGAATAACTGTTGCAGTGGAGACTGTCAGAAAATGCCTACAGCACGAAGCTGCGGATAGAGCTGCACCGGCTTCATCCTTGATCAGATTTGTGTGATGCTAGAACTCAGCCTTGCAATCCTATTTTAAATACCATGACAGCATACGGACAAAAGCATGGATGTGCCATGGGTTTAATTGTGTCAGCTACTGTAGTCAACCTTTATGTGGAGGAATTGGACAGGAAAGTGACTGAACAGCACTAAGACACTGGCTCAGGTGCTCAGATAACATGGGTCAAAGTCAACCCAGGAGGTAGAGGCTTTTAATAAAACCATGAACACAGTCGATAGAAATATCAAGTTCAAGGAAAAAAGGTTATTATTCCTGGAATGTGTAGTGCTTATTGAGGAGGACAGAAGCCTCAGCATTAAAATTCACCAAAAACCCAGACACGAGTCCTTACGCTTTGACTCCCACCAATGGAACACAAACTTAACATGACAGCAAACCTGCTGCTAACACAGGAGGGACAGCCACCATTCGGGGTTAAAAACCTTTGACTCTCTATCAGTTGTTTTAAAATTGATGAAGCCACTTGGATGAAATGCAAGACCACAGGATATGCTTTTTTTTTCTTTGCAAGCACTCGAGACTGCCATTAGCTGGAAGATCAGGAACTTACATTGGGAACATATAGTACAAATTTATTAGACCAAAGACCAAAGCAGAAAAATAGTAAAGCATATATTTTTTAAATAAAAAATTTAAGTTACCCTTATCTATATATCTGAACAGAAAATTAGTTTTAGTGGTTAAATGTTACAGATAATTAATTTTAGATTTCTCAGAGAAGTTAGGTGAGGCAGTTCAAATTTGGAGATAAAAAACATTAATTCTGTTTATTATTTGACCAACAAGCAAGTTTTTGGCAAATTTCTAACATATTTATGTTTTTATGATACGTGGTTTAATCAGCTGGTTAATCACTGTATGGTGAATTTAAACAGATTAATGAGAAAAAAAAGCAATGTGTCCCAATCAAAATGAACCTTTTCCATCATCAAAGACATGTGTCAGCAATTCTAAAAAAAAAAAGAAAAGAAAAAAATCACTTGAAGAGATTTTTTTTCTTATTGTTAATTTTGTTTTTCTGCTCATTACAATAATCCAGCTTGGTGATCGAAGTAAGTTAACTGATGAATGCTGTCCTGAGTGTAAATTAATGTTAGTCTATTTTGCTCCAGCCACATGAGACACAGGAGATTGAGTATTGGAGAGATAAGAGAACAAGTTGTCAGTGTGAGGAGCGGCTGGGAGATAAACTGATTGGAGTCTAGATAGGGTGTAAAAATGGTCTGCATAAGTAGCTTATGTCATTTACAATCAGTTCAACTTCATGAACAGAGATCCAAAAGTCCCCCATCCCCTCACCACACTCGCACACGCACACACACACACACACACACACACACACACACACACACACACACAAAAGCCTTGTGGCCTTTAGCATGACATCTAATTGTGACAGCCATATTTCAGACCAGAGGTCTTGCTAACTAAAGCATGAATAATATAATTACCATTATCTTTGGCAAGCAAATTAAAATTTTGTTCATTTCAGATTTAACTTCCATAAATCCCACTGACTTTGTATTTTAATAATATCTGTTATCCTCTAAATATCTGTAATCCTGACTTCACAAAGAACAGATATTCTAAGACTGGCAGTTATTTCCTATTCAATAATGATGATCAGAAACTGACTTTAATGAATCTGGGATAAATCTCCCTCACAAACACATACACACACACTTAAAAAAAAAAACATGGATATTTTTTCACATTTGTCAACAAAACCCATGAAAAGACAAAGGATAATAATGAATTTATCTTCTGGCTATGTCTAAAGTCTAATTAAAGCTATTTCTCTGCTCCACTGTTATCCAGAAATCATTAAGAAAACATCACCATGGCATACTGCTGCACACGCTGACACATTTCTTCGTTACAAATAAAATGGGAGTTATGGTGTTTTGAAAAACACTCCACAAATTAATTCTGTCTCAGAGAGTAGTGTACGACAAAGATCTTGGCATATGTATGGGGGTATAAAACAAGGCATTTTTTAAGCCTGCCCTCACGCACTTCTGACATTTACCCACTACCCACAGTGGGTCAGAGAGTCAGTGAAATACACCCTATATTTTCCATTGTCGTCGCCTATAGCAGTGGTCTTGCAGATACTGCTCTCCACATTCATATCCTATGCTTACTAATGTATTACATTAACAATATGTGCCTTCAGACATTGCCTCTGTGTATGGCATATTTGTGCCCTGCAAACATCCTGTCAAAAATATAAACATTTTTTGCAGAAGCTTGTTACTGGCTTGACGTGAGACATGTGGACAATATCATGAATCTGCATAGTTCTAAGGATCTCCACATTAACATAGATAGGGTTAACAGCACTATCCACCTCAAAAGTCTCAATGATTCTGGGGGACATTTGTTTAAGATCAGTTTTTACTACAGCATCCTTAGAGAATAGGTAAACTGGTTGGCTGGGAGTCAGTGACAGTCAGCCAAACATTTACTTTGCTCAGTCTTTCTCGGGAGGACAGCATTAGTGGTTCTCCAGATGTTACAGTGCTGTAGCTGCATGGAGGGACCAGCTATTTCACCTCAGGGAAAAGAGGAGGCTGATCGCGTAGAGAAGTCTCAAAGGCGGACAAATGAATCAGTGTATTATGTGTCCAGGGTGGGGTTTGCGGAGGCCACACAGAGATGGAGAGCTCCTTATGGTTGCATTCTGTTTCCCCAAATGGGCTGAGAGTGAAAATCAGATGTCAAGCTTGCTTGTGCCCCTAAGGCCAAGTGAAAGCCTCCCATACCTGTGAGATAAACTGTGGGCCTTTGTCTGAAACTATATCAAATGGGATAGAATGTAACCTAAAAATGTTGAAACAGAATTCCAGCAGAGAACAGTGGTTAAAAAAGTGGCTCATCCAGCTGGGTACAATGAACTGCATTCAGTTTCTATGTAAGTAAAGAAAGTAGGTGGGAGTATGGGTCTGGGGGTATCTGTGGAAGAGAATTATTGGAAAAAAAGAGCAGGTTTGGGGTTTTCTTATTTCTGGGCAAGTAATTTTGAACTTGGATCTTCTCAAAAATGAGCTATTGAACTATCTGCCTCAACAAATAATCAACATACACATTGTATGTACTGACAACGTGCTACTTTTCATATGAAAAGGTGAAAGACAAAGAGAGAAGCTTTTTTTTTTTTTAAATTAAGGTGCAGTTGTTTAATCTGTTTGTTTAATCTGCCTTATAACTATGCCAAGAAAATATGGGCATTTTATTTGCTATTTAAAAGAGACTGCATTGGAGTGTTTTCTTTTTCTATTTTAAAGACGTGATTTTTTTTTTCTGAAGCAGTATTTAATAAAATAGTACAATGTATGAAAAATGTAGTCAAATAATGTCAAATTTATTGTCAAAATTATTTTGTTTATCTGATGAAACAGCTAAAAAAACACATTCACTAACAAAAAGAGATGAATATAAAGATCTTGCATGTCTTAAGTGCTTCATTAAAAATCTTTTTTAATGTCTCATGTCTATTTTGTCAATATGCCAAGTATGTAATATGCAATAAAAGAATTTGAGAAATTAGTAGCTAAGTTAAAAAGTACCACCTTTGTATTTACACTGAGCATTAACTGATTTTAATGTTACAATTGAATATAATACAGCACAACAAAAGAGAAAGATTAGATCAAATAGGAGACAAAGCAGAATGGGGACTATATCTTTAAATGCAGGTCAGGTCTTTTATTTTAACGGGAGAAGAGCCAGTGAAGAAGGTTCAACCATCGACTGTTCCAGCAGATGGCAAGCCTCCCAGCTTGATTTCCAGGAACCTGGAAGTACATCACCACTGAAACAGTTGGATGAATATCTTGCCCCAGGGTAGGATTGTGCCAGTTACCTGGATTCGTACCAGCTCAATTCTCAAACCCACATATTTAAAGACTGCTCTGACTTAAACGCTGAACGATCAGACCTCTATTTGATCTAAACCCAGCCTGACTTACCAGACCTAGTCCCTCACCCCCAACACATGCACACCTCCCACAAAATGAACCAAATAATGCAAATTGCTTTGTCCCACTGTTCCTATTCAAACTAAGTTGCACTTACTGATTTCACTGGTATAATTACATTTATTGTTACTCTACTGAACAATGGGCTCTCTCATGCATTGGTAATACCTGAATAGAGTGCATTCATTTCCTGCTGAATCATGGATAACTTGCACTTCATTTCCTATAAACAAAACAGTGTATCACCATCAAAGTTTCACACAAGTCCATGATTTAGTACTGAAAATTAAAAAACCAAATGTCAGAGCACACATCTCTGCACATAACAACTAAATGCATAAGGGAGGAGACCCTTTGTGACTGAGAAGAGAAAAGTAATGTTTTGAAGGTACAAAAACAAAACAATTCAATGGAAAGACTCAATGAGATATTGCTGGCACAATGGTTTTATATACCTGTGCTGAGAAGTTTCCAAGTTGAGCAAAATTGTGATGTCCTTTTGAGTTTTCTAAATGTAGATGATTAAATAGAGAAAGAGAATGATTTTCAGCAAGTAATAGTAAGGATGGCAGGGTAATGCTCAATACATTGTATTTATTCTCTCCAGTCACTCAAAGTTGGACATTATAATTATATGTACCAATTAGTACTTTGGTACTTTTTTCCTTAACATGTAGAATAGAATAGAATAGAATAGCCTTTATTGTCATTGTACAGGGTACAATGAAATTGGAGTGCCACTCCCTTGGTGCAAATATACAATAATAAATATAAATGTAAAATATAAAAGGTGCAATAAAACAAACAATAGTAAGTACAATATATACAGGATAGCAGCATTAATATAATGACAGTAAGAATAGCAGCATAATAATTGATGGTGACAGTATGGAGTAGCTAAGCAGTTTCAATTGTTTTTGTGCTTATTTACTATGGTGATGGCTCTGGGAAAGAAGCTATCCCTGAATCTGTTTGTCCTGGTTTTATGTGACCTGTACCGTCGGCCTGATGGTAATAGTTCAAACACTTGATTGCTGGGGTGAGAATGGTCCTTGATGATATTGCCAGCTCTGCTGAGGTACCGAGAGTTTGCAATGACCTCCAGGCTGGGCAGAGAGCAGCCAGTGATCTTCTGGGCTGTGTTGATGACCCTCTGCAGCAGTGTTGGTCAAGTTACTTGAAAAAAGTAATCAGTTACTAATTACTGATTACCTCCCCAAAAAAGTAATCCTGTTACTTTACTGATTACTTATTTTCAAAAGTAATTAATTACTTAGTTACTTAGTTACTTTTTAAAAACACAATTTACAACCTGAATAGGTGATAAAGCGATAGATCTTTCAGCCCAATTCTACTTTTTCTGCATAATCCATCATACAAAATGTAAACAAATGGAAAAGTCTCTTCATAAAACTTGTTTTATTAGTTTTAATCTTTTAACTTTATGCATCAAGCAAAAACTTAATTATATGCAACATTCTCTGACTGGAAGAAATTTGTTTAACATTTAAACCTATTTTCTGCACATTCCAGCACATAAAATAAAATATTTTTTTGTGTTTACACTCACTCTTTCAAATAGATGCAAGTAAAACACAGCAGAAAATAAATAAAGTCAAAGACTAGTTGCTCTATTTTCACCTGTAAAGCAGGATTGGGGTAGGTGGAGGTTTACCCTGGTGCAGGTGTGCCGCAGCGGTCAGTTGAAGACTCCGTGAGTTTCTCTGTGAATTTCCCATTACAGTCATAGCGCACTCGGTGCTTGCTTGGAAGTTTAGGAGGGTTTTTTCGCTGTAAAAAGAAGTTTTCTTCCCACGCACAACGGACTCTAATGTTTTTGTCACTTTTTATGGAATCAAACTCAAAATAAGGTCAGTACTTCCAAGCTTTAAACGCTGCACGCTCATACTCTCTCCCGCACTCAATTATCCATTGTTGATCTGCAGACAGCTGTTGTCACGAACGTCGCACTCGCTTACGTCACTGTCATGAGACATTCTCGCAAAAAACTCACGGTTTTAGTAACGCAGTAACGCAGCGTTCCTACGGGAAAGTAACGGTAATCTAATTACCGTTTTTGCAATAGTAATCCCTTACATTACTCGTTACTTGAAAAAAGTAATCGGATTACAGTAACGCGTTACAAGTAACGCGTTACTGCCCATCTCTGCTCTGCAGTGCTTTCCTGTCTGCAGCTGAGCACCCTGCATACCATGTTGTTATGCCGTACGTTAGGATGCTCTCTATGGTGGCTCTGTAGAATGTCACCAGCAGCCTCTCCTCCAGGTTGTTCCTCCTGAGCACTCTCAGAAAGTGGAGACGCTGCTGGGCCTTTTTTACCACCGCCGTGGTATTTGCAGTCCAGGAGAGATCATCAGAGATCTGCACGCCCAGAAACCTCATGGAGTGCACCCTCTCCACACAGCTCCTGTGAATGTACAGTGGGGCCGGGTCTGCTCTGCCCTTCCTGAAGTCGAAGATAAGTTCTTTAGTTTTCGTGGTGTTCAGTTGGAGGTTATTAACTGAACACCACCCAGTCAGTCTGTTGACCTCATCTCTGTAGTCTGACTCATCCCCCCTTGAGATGAGTCCAACCACGGTGGTGTCATCTGCAAACTTTATGATGGTGTTTGAGAAATGGGTAGGGGAGCAGTTGGATGTGTAGAGTGTAAACAGGAGGGGACTCAGAACACATCCTTGTGGAGACCCGGTGCTGAGTGTGATGGTGCTGGACAGGTGTGGGCCGAGTCTGACAGACTGTGGTCTATTTGTCAGGAAGTCCTTGATCCAGAGGCAGATGGGGGTGGAGAGTCCCCTGCACCTTGTAATCAGTATTCTGTTGTTAGTTTTGCCATTAGTTCTGAAATTCCCATCATTTAGATACATGCAATTAATGGCTTAATGCATAAAATTAATGGAATTTCTTTTTTTAAACTATTCAGAGTCTTCAACTGATTACTCAAAAAGGCTACTTTTTCTTCTCATGATTCTGATATACATAGGTAGGGCAAACTTAGAGTACAGTTATTAGTCAAAAAAGGATTGAACGTTCTGTAATAGGTGACAATGAAACAAGTCAAATTTAACTAGTATTGTTACATTTATTTCACATAGAAGACTGTTCGGGGGCAGGGATAGCTTAGTAGGTAGAGTGGTGGTTCCATGATCAGAAGGCCGGAGGTTCGAATCCACTCCACGTCTACCCTGAGGTACCCCTGCTCAAGGTACCATCCCTGCACACTGCTCCCCGGGTGCCCAATGGCTGCCCACTGCTTCACTGAGTGAATGGGTTAAATGCAGATAGGAGTTTCCCCACGGGGATCAATAAAGTATACATTATTATTATTTGAGTCAATGCAATTTGACGTTCATGTCTGTCAAACAATGAGCAGCACGAAATGTGATCTGGATAACTGTAGTGAGCTGCAATATACTGTGAAGCTGCAAAACTAAAAATAAATATTCAGTCAATACCTGCATATTAATTGGTTTGGTAAGTTTTCATATTGATATAATCTCCTCCGGTGATGGATGGATGTGTAATAAGAACTCGCCGGTGGAACTGATGACACTTTGAAATTCAGAGACAATTATTCATGAAGGCATTAAATACATTGGCATTGATGTGTGGTTGAACTGGCTGCCTAGATTCTGTTGGACTCTTTACATTTAGACAAATTTAGACTCTTGGAGAAAAAAATGTTGTAGATAAAGCAACATATTTTTGTATTCTACTCAAAATATTGTTTTTATTATCATAAATTTTCCGTCAATGTATTTTATATTACAAGATGGGAAAGTAGGAAAGAGCATTTTTGAATAATGAGAAACTGGAAGCTGTTTACTGTACATCACAGTTTGGAAAAATAACACGGCAATCATCAAAAGCTGGTTAAAGAGCTATAAAAAGAATTAATAACAAATGCAAAAAGTCAGTATTGTGCAGGTAAGGATCACATGAGAGCTTACACATTTTACTCCAACTTTAATCTCAGCTTCACTCAACTGGTTTCACAAGGTGGCAAAACATCTCCTAGAACTAGAACATTACTCCTCCCACTTCCCTTCCTGCTGGGTGTGACTGGAGTCCCCTAGTGGTCCGCCAGAGTATCACTAACCTGGATATGTCTGGCTAAAATTCATTTGATTAATATCAATTAAATATTAGTGCATGTAACAAGGTAATAAATAAAATAATAATATGAACTTGGCAAAAATAATTTACACTAAATTTAAGTAACATTATGATAAAGTGCTGATGATGAAATTATTAAACAGTGATTGCGATTAAGAAAATAAAGTCATATTTATGAGTTTCACATTTCACATGAAAGTTCCTAAAAATTCTACCAAAAAAGGTGTGTTTTGGGTAAGATTCAAATGTTCCCTGTTCTTTGAAATTCATGCTCGATGATATATTGCTTTGATGATTAATGATATATTCATAAATTGTTTTGGGAGTTTTCTTGCTTTTTCTGAAATGTATAAACTACAGCCTACACATATTAACTGACTGAAAGCTGCATTCCACAAATGATTTTGCAAACACTTATTTCAGTATTAGAGTGAACGCATTAGAAGTTTACCACTAAACTATAAGTAATGACCTTAATTAGAAAGGCTTATGATATAAGATCCAAAAAATGTGAATTAGAGAGAAGAAACTAAGCTACAGTTAAAGATGTTAGACTATGGTGACACTTTGCTTTTGCTACCCTATACAGTTTTTGAATGTGTCCACAGTGTATATGGAGCCATTTTATATGACCATCTAAAAAGTTCCAGTGGTGTCAGTGAAAAGAGCCACAACACTCACACAACACAATTATTAAATATATATTGTATATATATTTCTTTGGTTCTTGGGTTTAGCAAAAAATCACCATGGGATGTAGCAGAGGTCTGTAGTTTAGCATTTTCTAAGCCTTCATACATGTACAGTACACAGAACCAAATGCTTCCAGGTAACAAGCAATATATATTAATGACTAACCTCGTATTGTGGATGGATTATCTCAGTTGTTCTCCTGACTGAAGTTTGGTCCGTTTACAGCATCCTGCCATGCGATTGCATTTGTCCCTAACCACCGGGAACCCTCACGTTAACTTTTATCGAGTGGAAAAAGCGCTAATCCTCCAGCTTCACTGTTTATGTTATGCTAACACAGCTGTGCTGCTAGCGATCACGTAGCACAACATTATATACCAGCTAGACAAACTTCAGTAACCCTACAAACATCACTGCTGTTTAGTTTTCTGTCTTCAATTATGTCAGAAGTGATAGCAGAGCTGTACATTTGAATTTTTCAGAAATCTCTCATTCAGAACATGGTATATCATGTTTACGTGGAAACTAGTGAGCTAAATTCCTGCTAACTTCCAACTCCGTTAAATTTCATAAATTCTGTTTTCATGGATGCCTGGATGTTAAACTTAATTGTTACACCTGGTAGAGCAGCAACACTGATCATTTTATTGATATGAAAGAATTTAGACAGTTTTTAAGTCTCAGTGATGCTGCAGTGTTCGTTTGACATAGGTACCTGCAGCGCAGTTTAGGCCTGGCATTATGGCTAATGACGTCAGACTTAAATAAATTATCATATTACTTCCATTAAACTAAACGTGAATGGTCAAAAATAGCAACAGTTCATGATCAGGAACATAAAACTGCATTTATGTAAAATTTCTGTAATTACTGAATCTTAGGTTTAAACTATACAAATAATAGCACAATTAGTTCTTAAAGAAAATAGCTAAAATGTACATTACATTTCATTCTTTGGTATAGACCTAAAACCTATTTGCACTTTCTCTTCTTGACATTAGAAATTATATTCATGTGCACACATTGCTGCATTGGCTTTGTGTCCTTGAAATCTACAGTTACATTCTTAATAGAACTGCACATATAAAATAAATACAAATAAATAAAAATGAGCTCAAATGTAGAAGTGCTGCAGTGGTGAAATTCTCTCTATTGTATATGTGTATCTGTTCTCCTTAATTTTGACATACTGCATAAGCAGTATTATTCTATCACGCCATATTGGGAAATGAGAAATGCTTTTTTTCTAGATTTGTTTTTAATAAATATGTTTTTCTCTATAAAACCAGTGCGAGAAATGCTGCTGTATCCACAGCTGAATGTTATGAACATTGTTAAAACTGTGCATTTTGTTAGACATGCACATGGGTTGTATACGTTCTTATGATTATGTTTCTGGCACTGGAAGAAGACGCTGTCACCATCACCAAACAATATGAATGCATGCTGTTTGTCATCCAAGCCTGGGCCATTTCCCCAGGGTATTTTCCCATTTGTGACAGGATTTTCTCTCCTTCTCTTTCTCTCCCTCTCTTTGTCTGTCTCTCTCTCCTGCACTTTCTATTTCTTTAATATATGTCCTGACTTGCGGGCACTTCCTCATTATTCCTATCTTGATATCTGCCACTGTTAATGAGTGGAGGGACTCAAGTTACAGAGTTTGAGCATTTGGATTAATGTGGGTGCTGTAGAGGGGGAAGTTTGGGAATAGTGCGTGCTCTCACAGTTCATTACTGTGGATATATGACATTTTAAGGCTGTGAGACGCCAGGCTAATGATGCTCCCCGGTAAACACTTGAGACTGCCAGCCACTGCACCTGAGAATGTTCCTCTAATAGCAAGGATGTCAGCACAGTGACAGGTCCACTTCCTCTGCACTCACTGTACCAGTGTTTTTTTTTGTGTGTTTTTTGTTTTTTTTGTAAAGCAAGTCTTCCTTTGTTAATTGGTAATGGACTAATCTATTTAAGAGTAAATAGGCTGGACGTAATAACAAGAACACCTGAGCAAAGCAACAAGTCTAGTTTTAATTTCTGAGAAGTTTTTTTATTCAGTGTGTGAATTTATACACGCTGAGAGAGGGACTGTACAGCCTGACAGCGCCCACCAGAATACTGTCAAAACATTCTCTTTGTCTCCAATGATTTTATTGAGTCAGTTACTGTAAAGATGTCATCATTAGGTCACCAATGCATGTGTGGAGCGGGGACCACAACAGGACATCATGTCCCAATATAACACTCCGTGCTTTCTATCTGCTGACAGGTATGCACTGGACCCTTGTGTTTAAAAAGTTCTTCAGGCATCAATGCTTTCAGGGCTCTAGCATAGGAAGAGTCCTTTTTTGGGTGAGCTTGCTGATCTCCACATTGCACACATAATATTGTGGTATGGCTCTGCATGGTGTTTTTCATTTTTATGGCAGTTTTTTAAAATGAAAGTTTAATATTAAGATATAAAAACGTACTTTGAGTAGCTTACCAGTAGCCTACTACAAAGTCACAATACGTATATTGTAACAAACCCTGACTTTCTTGGATCTGGCTTGGTTCACATTAACATTATATATGTTATGTACATCATACTATATAAACTACACTAATTATGCATTACATACATTATATTTACATATACATTTTGTTCATTTCAGACTTCCTTTCCTCCACTGATTATGCATCACATGTTGTGTTCTTCATTCCTGCTGTTTTTGCTTCTCTTAATTGCTGTACATTTAATAACTTGTGTTGCAAACAGTGATTTGAAATGCAAATAGTGAAATGTAGAGTAGTTTGCATCAATTGAGATGTGGTGACTGTGGATGTCATGTGAGTACAGTGAACTCGCTATCATATTCAAGAAATCCATGTGAGATGATTAGAGCTCTGTGAGATGATGGGTTATCCTGCTGGAACCAGTCGTCAGAAGAAGGATGGACATGATCAGCAGCAATATCCAGGTAGGCTGTGACATTTAAATGATAGTCAGTCAGTAAAAAGAGACCTTAACCCTAGAACACTATCGCTGGGTGATTTTCACCCGAGCAAATGTATTTACATAATTTTCAATATGTTGCGTTTGTCTGAGTGTGGTGGGTCCCTGGGTAGCTTCAGCATTGTCTTTGACGTCTTTGAAGGCGTGGGTGTTTCCCTACCCCAAATCCCGCTTTTTCCTACAGGCATGTGTTCGGGTGAATTTCACCCGGCAATAGTGATAGAGGGTAAAGTAGGTTTTGGGTGGATTTCACCTGGTGATAGTGTTAGTGTATAAAGTCAGGCGATCTTGCCGCATTTCAAGGGTGACAACATTCAGGCTCACCATATTTACTGTCCCTCTTCAACTACAGCTGTCACCCTGTTGCAGGTTCAGTGTCCTTGGCATCCCAGCTAGTGATTAACACATAGGTAAGGTTTGTTTAACTTGGCAATTGTTAGCTGATTAGATTTCTTTTTCTTTCTTTCTTTTTTTTATCTAAAAGCTATGTTATGTAGCTAGCTAGATAACTGTGCATATTATTTCTTTCAGCAAATAGCTAGCAAGATAGCTAGCTGGTGAAGTTCTAGCACTCCTCTAGGGGGAAAAAATGCCAAAAAGGAAACCACTGAAGTACTTGACCCAAAAGGAAATAGAAGAGATTCTATTCAGGGAAAGCAGTGATGAAGATGTTGATCATGTGGAAGCAGAAGAGATGTATGACAGCGACAGTGACGTGGACTACATTCCAAAACCGGGTGATGATGACAGTGATAGTGATGGCTTTGAGCCTAGCACTTCAAGTCATCAGAGAAAAAAAATGTGACATCATGATTCAAGTAGACTGACCACCAGACAAATTCCCACCTCAGGACCTGTTGCCTCTAGGTTTACTGCCCATCTTACTTCCCCTGCCACGCCTGATGCGGTCCCTGCCACGCCTGATGTGGGTCACAGGGGGAGAGGACACCGCCATGTGAATGATGACATGGCCTATATTGTGAGACTCCAAAACAAGTCTTACAGGAGTACTTCTGGTTTTCAGTGGAGTTCTCGGCCTCAGACATTGGCAGCTACCAGGACAGCTGCATGAAATATCATGCCTGCTTTTACACCAGGACCAACACCAGAAGCATCAAATGCTGACACCTCTGAGAAGTGTTTCACATTATTTTTTGAGGACCAAATCATCGACGAAATTGTGACATGGACGAACATCCGTATTGATGATGAAGCTGTGAAGTATCGGAAGATAACAGGTACTTTCCAGAGAACAACCCCAGCAGAGGTGCGTGCAATGCTAGGGATTTTTATCTTTAGTGGTTGCCAGATGGACAACCATTTGTCTACTAAAGAAATGTGGAACCCTGCTACTGCTGCACCTGTGTACCATGCTGCTATGTCTGAGGGTCGCTTTTCATTCCTTCTTAGCTGTCTCCGATTTGATGACCCTGACACACAGCAAGAAAGACAGGCCATGGACAAATTTGCTCCCATTAGAAATATATGGCAAATATTCATTGACAACTGTAAAAAGTTATATGTGTCCAGTCAAAACATAACTGTAGATGAACAGTTGCTTGGATTTAGAGGGAGGTGTCCATTTAGAATGTACATCCCCAACAAACCTGCCAAATATGGTATCAAGCTTGTCCTTGCCAATGATGCCCAAAGCAAGTACCTGCTGACAGGAATACCATACCCAGTGTTGCCAACTCCTCAGTAAGGAAAATCGCTATTGGTTGTCCTAAAAGGCGCTAGAAGTCGCTAAATGACGTCATCACCTAATTTGCATAATTGGTCATGCTAATATAATTGTAACCTATGTTGTTGGAGAGAGAAATAACATCGTGGAAGAGACATAAAGTGAGTAAAAAACATCCTAAATGCATTTAGAGTTTATTTAGAACTACAAATTAAATTTCTTTTAGCAATTATTGTTTTTTTTAATGTCACAATTCCAACCCTGCTCCTTCACCCGGGCTTGGACTGGCAAAAGTGATCCGAAATAGGCACTCTGGTGGAGTTACTTTGTGTGTGTGTGTGTTTATAAGTAGTTTTAAACCTTGTGATCTACAAAACAGCACAAGAGTAAAAGAGTAAAAGAAGAACTGACTGTGTTACAGCACCCGCTGCTTGTTGAGAGTAAAAGCGATACGCGCTTTCACGTCTTTTTTTAGCGACTTTTTTAAGAAAAAAAGTCGCTAGGGGGTCTGAAAACTCGCTAAATATAGCGACAAAGTCGCTAAGTTGGCAACACTGACCATACCTGGGGAAACTTGTAACACAATGACAGGATGGACAAAGTCTTGGCCAGCATTTCACCAAGGAGCTGACCAAACAATATCACCATACAAACAGGAATGTGACCACTGATAATTGGTTCACTTCTGTGCCACTGGCGATTGATCTGCTGCAGAACTGTGGCATGACCTTAGTGGGAACAATAAAAGCAAACAAAAGGGAGATCCCACAAGTGATGAAAGTTAAAGAAAATCATGCGCCAGGCTCCAGTGCATTTCTCTTTACCAAAGAACTAACCTTGGTGTCCTTCCTCCCTGACAAAGCTTCAAAAAAGAAGGTTGTACTGCTCCTGTCATCCATGCATACACAACCAAGCATAGGACCCACTCGTAAGCCCGAAGTGATTGAATTTTACAACAAAACAAAGGGAGGTGTCGATACTTTTGACCTGATGTGCGCTCACTATGGTTGTGGAAGAAAAACCAAGAGATGGCTCCTTTGCGTGTTCTATGGCATGATGAATGCTGGTGTGATAAACTCATGGATCATTCACAATGAGAATGCAATGAAGAGAGGTGACAACCAAATGCAGAGGAGGCCTTATATGCAGGCTTTGGCATTGGCACTCATCAAACCATGGGCAGAGCAGAGGCTCCCCTCTTCAAATCTGTCACGTCAGGACCAGTGGCAGCAGAAAGCAGTGGTCCCTTAGTGAGGTGTGCTGACTGCCCCTCAGGCTTGGACAGGAAGACGCGATACAGGTGCCATGTCTGCCGTCGACCGGTGTGTCCACGCCATTACTACCCTGTGTGTACTGACTGCATGTAAGGAATAGGTAAGTAAGAGTGGTCCTGGAATTTGCATGTTATCCTTATTTAGTGCAGTGGTTATGAATAAATATCAACAAGTGGTGATTTCCAAGGGAATTCATATGGTAAAAAAAAATATTTTAGTCAACTGGTCATTTTTACCTACTCAAAAAATGCCATTTTTTGTTTCTCTCTCCTGCAGCTGTTCGCGTGTCAAGGAGACTGTGCCTTCACCAGGGAAGACTCAAATATCCCAGGAATGGGTGGACCAAAGACCAAGTTTCCAGCATCATTATATTTTTGTTTAGGATTTGTTTTGTTCTCCAACTGCTAATTTTCCAGAAATTGTGGAGCATTTTTTAGGGTCCTCCCATGAAACTTTTTTTCCATTTTGTTAGATATGGCACAGCTGAAAATAAAAGAAAACCACTCTAATTTGTCATGTGTTGTCATATATTTTATATATTTTGATGACAAGTACTTTTTGTTGGGTATATTATATTGGGTAAAAATCACCCGGCGTTAGTGATGGTGTTACTATTTTTAGCAATAGTGTTCTAGGGTTAATTATGCCAAGAAAACATCCCCCACGCTACTACACCATCAGCATCAGCAGCAGCCTGAATTGTTAATAAATGGCAGGATATGGATTCATGCTTTCATGTTGTTTACACCAAATTCTGACCCTACAATCTGAATGTCACAGCAGAAATCGAGACTCATCAGACCAGGCAACATTTTATTCAATCTTTTATTGTCCAATTTTGGTGAGCCTGTGAAAATTATAGCCTCAGTTTCCTGTTCTTGGCTGTCAGAAGGTGCACCCAGTACATGTTCTTCTACTACTCCAGCCTAGCTGCTTCAGCGTTTGATGTGTTGCACATTCACGGATGCTCTTCTGTATATCTTGGCTGTAACAAGTGGTGATTTGAGTTACTGTTGTCTTGCTATGGGGCTCAGTGCTGTCTCGTCATTCTCCTCTGACTTCTGACATCAACACGGCAGTTTCACCCATAAAACTACTGCTCACTGGATATTTTCTCTTTCTCAGACCATTTGCTATAGACCCTAGAGATGGTTGTGTGGGAAAATGCCAACAGATCAGCAGTTTCTGAAATACTCTGACCACACCGTCTGCCACCAACAACCACGCCAGGTTCAAAGTCACTTTTGGGTTTTTTTGTTGCCCATTCTGATGCTTGGTTTGAACTTCCACAGATCTTTCTGACCATGTATACATCTCTAAATACATTAGGTTGCTGCCTTGTTATTCGATGTTTAGATATTTGTGTTAATGAGCAGGTAAACAGGTGTAGTGTGTATGGCGAGTGTATATATATATATACATATATATATTAAAAAAAGCTGGATAAATGAACAGTTCACAGCCTTGGTCTTCGCTTTTTATGCATTTGGGGTGGCAGTGGAGCAGTAGTTTTGTCCTTCACTCTCCACTCCTCCACTCCCTCCCCCATAGCATACCATTTAAAATATCTTCTATCACATCTGTGTGTGTGTGTGTGTGTGTGTGTGTGTGTGTGTGTGTGTGTGTGTGTGTGTGTGTGTGTGTGTGTGTGTGTGTGTGTTGTTATTGGCATTGCCATAGGTGGGATTGAGAATAATGGTCTGCTTTTAGTTGTGTGAATTAGTTTTCCTTTTACTTGTCTTTTGTAGTTTGACAATTTCATTTTTTCTCATTCTTAATCTCAACAAGGGCCTTTTTCTTTGGCCTTACCGAATAGATTGGCTTTGCTATTTTTCAATTTAGCAGTTACTTTTTTGGTACAGAATAAATTCTTTTCATGATTTTAGAACTAAGACCACCAAATGACACACATTGCCTTTCCTCCACTGCTCCGCATCACATGCTGGGTTCTTCATTTTTGCTGTGTTTTGCTTCTCTTAATTGACTTGTGTTGCAAACAGTGATTTATAATGCAAATGATGCAACACAGTGTACTTTGCATCAATTTATGGCTAAAAGTTAGTGGAAATAAAGCTCATGCACACATTATAGTTTGAAATGAATAAGATTTATACAAGATGACCAATCAACGGCCTTGCAAATTTGACAGAAAGACTCTAGCTGTGTTTTACTTCAAGATTTTATTTAATGCATCCTTTGTTATGGCTTCAAACTTTGATACTGAAGAACATATCTATCAAAGGTGAGATGAGATGTCATCTTGTAGACCTCGTCTTATTGCATTTAAAATATTATCATCCACCTCTTAGTTTCATTTGCCTGTTAGGTATGAATTTTTTATTTGTACTCATATTGATTTGGCCATGCAAACACAAAATGGGCAATGAGGGATTTGTTGAAAGGCATTGATCAGCTCAGAGACCTGACAGCAACCTTTTTCTATTTGAAGCAATGTCATTGTGCAAATGGAGGTCATATTTCAACTTTATCGAGTCCTGCCCCGTCGGTCCGGCAGCAACATGGAGTCAGCACAAAAAAAACGCTTTCGGGTAGCAAACCCAGCCTCTCTTTTGGGAATAAAATATGCCATCTAAACACAGGAAGTATTTATCAAGCCTAAAATTGATAATGTCAACAGCCAGCCTCAGCATAGCCAGCAGCACAACACATTTGTATCTAACCTAATATAACTCCAGTCTGTATGACAAAAAAAAGCCTTTGCTTGAGCAAAAGACAAATTATCTTTTGATTCGAAATGGACCATTTCCTTAAATACCTGTATTCCTAATGAGTCTGCCCAACCCCCCTCCCTTCTTTTGCTCTCTGCTTGTCTTGCTATTAGTGTCCAGGGAGCTAGCAGCGTGCTGCCCGACTGCCTGAGTGATTAACTAAGGCTTGGGGCTGACAGGCTAGCTACCCCTGATAGAAGCAGGAGGGGGATAATGTGGGACTCTGTTTAGCAAGGCGGAGAGGACAGGAGAAAATAGTGGATGGGTTGAAAAGGGAACAGGGGGGAGGTAGGAAACAGTGAGGCAGAGATGATGGAGCGGGGAACAAATAGAGTGAATTCAGGATGAGGGAAGGAGAAAGAGGAGTGAGTAGAGCAGAAAGCTGTACATAGAAAAAAATAGGACAACAAAGACAAGGATGAGGAAACTGAAAGACAAATTAGTCGGTTTTTGGTAAGAGATGACAGGATATATAGTGGAAATGAAGAGAATGCTTTAAAAAGGGAGGCAAAGGATGAAAGTTTGATGACTGGGGGAAGAAATGTAAAAAGCGAAGGAGGCTATGGGAAGCAAGAAGCAATGCACAGGACTGCAGGTGGGAGTCCCTTGTGAGGTAACGGTTAAGTCTATGTAGTGATAGGGGCTCAAGCAAAACTAATGATCTTGTCCAATTGAGAATAGGCCATCTGAGACTAGTTTATATCTAATGGATGGTGCAGTGGGCTGCGCAGGTGTTTCATATGGCCCTTTAGAGAAGTTCTCTCTTACGCCTTCGTTGTATAGAATGTTTATTTTCTGTGCCAAGCTGGAGACAGCTGTGAATCAAAGTGACAGTTATGGGTGCCACTGAAAACAGGTTCATTAGCACAATGAGCACACAGTTTTCCGTACGGCTGAGCATTCGCTTCTCAGAAATAAACCACCGAAAAAGCCATTGGTCAAAACAAGATGAATATTACTGCGCTTGCATTTTTTCCCAATCATTATGCATTAGCTGCAAACAGAGTGCATATCACATTGACTTTTTTTTGTCGTTGTTGTCGCTAAAAAGCCCGGAGAAATCCAACAATTTTGTTTGCAATAACTATTGAAAAATTCTGAGGGGACAGATAAGATTCAGGATTGGAGTAGTGCGGCACATTAATTTTCTTTTCCATAAGAAATCATGGTGGCAGCATTTTCCCCCTAGAAAATGCTTGGCTCTGTATTTTGTCACCTTATTAGTGTCTTCCTGTCCTGCTGCTGCTGCTGTGAGTACTTTCCCTATATGACAGTATGACAAGCTGTGGAAAGCCACCGTGCACTTTTAGGTGAGAAAGTGCCATTGAGGAGCAATTGGAACTATGTTGAAAAATAATAAATTCTGCTTTCAGTGAAACCTATGGGGGCCATATCTTCATTTATGCTTCAATACCCGCGGTGATTGTAATTTGTATTATTAATGTGTAGGTGGATATTAAAAACGGTATCCGCTGACAGTTTGCCACTGAGAAGGAAAAGGCTGGTTGAATTCATATTTCAGGTTGATATAATAAGAATGAGAAAAGTTTCATTTTTCAAAACTAATGTATGCTTCAAAAGCATTTGTCTTTTGTCTCTTCTAAAGCAAAACAGGAGCCAGGGGCTCACACAGAATGTCCACATTCACTCTCATACAGTTTTCGTTCTGCTTTTGCATAAAGCAAAAAAAAGAAATGTTATCAACTATTCCCCTTCTTTTCTCCCCTACAGTGAGAAGCACCAAGGAAGCGTGAAAAAACATCAGAGGAAGCGAGTGAGACAAGTCAGCAAAGGGTGATTTACCATCTGGGATCAAAATACTGCAACCTGTCATTTCCCATATCAGCGTCTCTTTTGACATTGTCCTTTGATGTCCTCATATGGGCATTAAATCATGGCAAATTATCATCATAGAAATGTAAATGGCACTAATGGAAGTCTCAGCGACTATTAGCAGTTGCACGCATAAACAAAATCAAGTAGCGATTAAAAGGAAAGTTCAACTGAGGAGAAACGATGAAAAAGTTGCTCTTTGGTTGTAGATTTTCATTAAGAGATTCATTGTATATTGAGTACACCTGCATCTAAACAAAGTCCGTGTTGAAATAGGCACAGTTCATAGGCATTTTCAAATCCATGGCTGCACCAAGGAAGACTGACATGTACGCCTTTGCACAGTGCAGCCAATTATTTCCCTCTCCAAGTGAATACTGCTGTGCTAACTTTCAAATACTGACACATTCAGCAACAGCGTTTGAAGAATACCCCCGCCCCCCACACACACATGCACACACCCACACTCCCACCCCCCTCACCTCCACACAATAGGCACGAAATTGTTTCTTCAAGTGTGAGCCTTGGAAACAAGTTATTCTAATCAGTCTTGCATTGGGCTATGTATGAAGGTTTTTACTGCAAATAAGCTAAAAGCTCCAATTATTACATTCAATCCTTCACCGATCAGTCCTCTTGCTGAAAATGCCACAAAGACGAAAGACAAGGTGGAAGCTCTGCAGGCACAGACTTCTGAGATCAGAGGAGCAGAGATGACAAAAGGAAGTAAAACCCTAGGGCCCAAGCCTGCATCCTGCTCTGTTCCTCTGTCACATGACAGTTTGGTATAAACCTCATTAAAGGGTTGAATTCATACTCAGATAAACATCCTCAAATAAACCTTTAGCATTTTTCACTGTAAACAATTTAACACACTGCCTGATGGGGAAAGGCAAGCTGGCATTTGTTACCGCCGTGTTTTGCTCCTTCTCGAGCATATTCAAAGACCTGCTAAACCTGTCTGATTAATCATCACATAGATGACAGTTCCTTAAACTGCCGCGATCATACGCTGGCTTGCCTGTGCAGACTTTCATTCTGTTTTGCCTGAGGGGGACCCAGGAAGATCTGAAGCCTTGGAGCTCTATAGCCCTCCACATTTTATAGCATTCTTGTTAGCTGTTAATAATAATAAAAACCTTCACAGAAATCCCAAGTGACATATATTGACAGCACATGAGGTTGGGTGCCATGTCTTCAGATCACACAGCCTGCTGTCCAAACTATAAATGGCTGATTGCTGTATAGAGAACAGAATGGCTGCTTTAAGTGAACATGTTTTCTTCATACGGCTCTTAATATTACGTTACCTCAAAATCACTTATTTCTTTTTCCCATTAAGAGACACTGAGCAGCTTTTTGCCACCATCAATTGATTTATAGAGCTGCATTTACAGCTCTGCTTTACCTCCTCGAAAAACAAGAGCAGGGCTGAGCAGAGATGTCTGTTCTACATATCAGTTAGTAAACCACAATTAGGCAGGAAAAAACAACGACAAGCTGTCGCTGTGCAGTCTTCACCCCCCTACCACAATGCACAGCGTGATCCACTGGCTGGCTGCTTTCCTCTGACTAAATGCTGAATTTATGATCTTTAAATGAATACTTTAGGGAGGGGAGGATTTGCATCCTGCTGTGGTGACTTAAAGTGTTTTTGTTTAGCATTTGTTCAGACAAGATGACACTGAATATTTATGATTTCTCTTAATTTGTTGAGAGTCGTGTAAACTTTATGGAACACAATGTAAAACTCTACAAAAGGCAGCAATATTCCTTCAGATTGTCCAAATAATTCAGTCTCTTGTTGCCCAATGTGGTATACAACTTCTGCGTTGACTTTGATTGTAGTTGTGCATTTTGGCTGTCTCAGAGGGTTTCTGACTGCAGTCTGTATTATGTAATCATATTAAGTTTGCTCTTTATGTAACATGGTGTTGTTAAGGTGGGGGTTGTGAGAAGATGTGTAAATGTTTATCTATTAAACTATAGTTAGTGCCACAGTGGAAACATGCTTTTAAACATAACCTATTACATAAAGTTTTACTTTATCTAAAACTTTTTAAATGTTATCTGGAGAGTTACAACATTCAAATAGTTTTGTGTTACCAGAAATTAAAACATTACATTGAGCATGTGCATGTTGGTTATCTCCCACCCAGGAGTTTGGATGGAGACTGCTTCTCCAGAGTTTGTGTAGCTTGCTGTAAACGCACACCATTGTGAAACAGTAATTGCTCCCTTCTTGATTTCTTCGAATTTTTTTCACAAATACATTTTTCAAATCATCAAATAATTTATTTTATGTTAGACAAAACCTACCTGGCCCTGAAACCTAATAATTGGTTGTGACACCTTTGGCAGCCAGAACTGCAATCAAGCATTTGTGATAACTGGCCATGAGTCTTTCACATCACTGTGGAGGAATTTTGGCCCACTCTTCTTTGTACTTCGACTCTACCACTCCACTCTGAATGGTTCTTTTTAAAGCATTCAGGGTGGACTTGCTGGTATTTATTTTTGGTATTGTTCTGCTGCATAACACAAGAACGTTTGAGCTTCAGGGTACAAATTGGTTGGATATTCTCCTTCAGGATTTTCTGATAGACAGCAGAATTCAAGGTTCCATCAATTCCAGCAAATCATCCAGATCCTGATGGAGCAAAGCTTCCACAGACAATCACACTACCAGAAACATGTTTGACTGTTGGTATGATGTTCTTTTCATGTTAATTTTATGTCAGATGTAACAGGACCTTTCAAAACATTTGTTTGTATTTTCTAATTTATTAGGGGGGATCATATTTTCTGTGATCCCCAATACGTCTTGGCAAATATGAAATGACTCTTTGTGTTCTTTTTGGTCAGTAGTGGTTTTCACCTTAGAACTCTCCTATTTTGTCCAGTCTCCCACTGATACAGTTTCTTTTTTTCACATTTCCTTGGACTGACATCTTTGATAACACAAAAAGCTAGCAATTAATGTTTTGGAGCACTAGCATCGGATAAACTCTGAAAAACTCTCCGTCTTAACAGAAACTTCACAATTTCTGACAAAGAACAAGGAAATGCTGCAACTTTTTAATAATAAAAGATTAGTAAACAACCTGAATTTCACAAAAAAACAGGTTATGGTACCTGCCACAAAAAATATGTGCAGTATTGTGTTATACCCAATACTGAACACGGGGGTGGAGGGCTTTTTTTTTTAAGTACCAGAGTGCATAAATGGCATGCATATGTGTAAGCATGGCTGAGCTACTTCTTGTTTCTTGTAGGTTATGTAACCACAGTGGGAGCTATTAGCAGCTGATCATGTGATCAGCTTATTAGAATGATTTTAGAAGGACCTCATAATGTAATCTGTTTCTCCAGCCTTATCTCCATCTCTGATTTTTCTAGATCACCTGGCTTTAACTCCTATGGGATTGGTCCCCAAATGTGTTTTAATTTTTTCCTTTTTTGGGGGGGGGGGGGTCTTAGGACACTAGCAAGCTTGGTCAACAAGATGTATCTATAAATTGCATGTGTGCAGTGCACAAACACATTTATCTGTCACGTCACCCACTAAAACTGCAGCACAAACTTCCTGGATGCTCTGTATAACACAGGTGATCATAATATTTGTCGGATAACTCTACCAAAAATATTGCGAAAGACACCAACAGCAGAAGCATGCTTGACAGGTCACGTTAAACATCTCATTAGTGGATTAGACATCAATCAGCTACAGCTGCTTGTGTCGGCCTGTCAATGAAAGTGCCATACGCCTCTAACAGCATCTAGCTGGTGCACTGTAAAAACGATAACTAGTAATTGTTGATTTGAGTAAAATTTTCAAATTAAACTGACTTAGAAATAAAACTTTCCATTTACAACCTAAAATAGCTTGTCTGCCCAACAAATTTCTTCCATTGTTGTCCTAACTAAGATTTTCTAGCGAGCATAACAAAGATTATCAACTTTTGAGTAGATTTTTGAGTCGAGTTGGGAACCGTGGGAAACCCGTAGGTGACTGGCACACGTCGTGGTCTGAATAAGTTTGAACTAGACCAAACGAGTCTGAGCAGACTGTGTGATAGTGGTTTGTCGATGTGTTCTGAACTGAAAACCTGCTAAGAAACTTTGAACAAACGTGGCCAAAGTTGGATGAAAATTAAAATTTTTCGACCATTACGGATTTTACCTGGTCTGAAGTTGGAGTGTATTATTTGACCATTTTTTGGACAGGTGCGGGGAGCTGCCGGCCATTTGCCCTAGCAGGTAAGCTAACGACATCTGTTATTAGGATTTTCTACAAGCGCTAGGCTGCATCCTCCTGAGGACCCAGGAGGGTGGAACGAGTAAAGCACTGAAAAAAAGCCAAACAATAACATATTTAAGTCATCTAAGGGACTTATATATCATGTTTAAGCTAGCGAAGGACCGCGCGGGGGTTGAAAATGATATGCCAGGAGTTCGCTGTTCTCGCTGCTCTAGCGAGCCTTGAATCCCCAGCTAGCTATCGAAGCTGGTGGTAACAGACGTCTCCAGCGTGAAGCATTTTTTGCAAAAATGTGTTGTCTTAATAAACTGAGCAGATATTTGAAATTTACACAGCTACATTCTCGCCTGAAAATACCTTAAAAGTTTACTTTGTGACCCAGAAAGAGTAATAAGAGTAATATTAAAACTAAGTGGCTGCCGCCATTGTTTGAAACTAGAATCGGCTGGGCCGCTATGAATTCTGGCATAGGGTGGGCCACGAAGGATACACCTGACCCATCCTTCAAAGCTGTGGAAAGTATTGTATTGTTTTGAGAGCCTTTTTGTTGGTGGAGTATTGATTTTATGTACAATTCCACGGGTAGACGCGATCTGTACGGTCCGACTTTGCACATGCGCAGTAAGGATCGGGAGTCCGATCCGTAACTTTTTTTTTCTCGGTTTTTTTTTTCTACATTATATTGAAATGTTTCATTATTGCAAACATTTTCTCTCAGGCGGAGAGAGGTCGTGGAGTGTCAGCCTATGGTATCTGAGGTCCAGGAGAGATGACCTGCGCTGTTTTCCTCTGAGGAGGTAAGACTGTCCTAATTTATTTATAATTTAATTATTATTCAAATTGGGCATGATTTATACTTATATTGAAGCAGTACGGTATTTGCTGGGGCAATCTCATAATTTTGACTTAGCATGTATTTTTTTTTTTTGTGCTAGAAATAGGACTTCTATAGTCTGAGATTGTTAGGGAAAGAATACTAAGGCAGGTCACAGAATCTGATTGGTCACAGATTTTGGTGCAACTTAGAACATAATATGTATTTTCATATTGATACTGGGTTTTGTGGGGGTGTTTCTATTCCTGTGCAAAAGACGTATTCATGAGAGATTTTTGAAGTAGGTAGGTTTTGCTGTTGATGACACAGTCAGGCATATAACATGGTGCAGACTGTCCAAGACAGCTACCCAGGAATTTTCTGTGCTGAATAAATGACAATATTTTGGTGAATGTATTGTTTAGATATCTGAAAATTTCATCGGATCACAAGCAAAGACCTCCTGGGGACCTTCAATGCATCCCTTGACAAAGTTGTGCCTGGCCTGCTGAAACTGTACTGGTCTAAGAAGGGAGCTCTTGGTGAGGAGATGGAAGACCTCCTGGATAAACTTGATGAACAGGTGAGTGAAGTGCTCCTTTATCTGACATTTTTAGAAGAGAGTATACTTTTCTCTTAACAGAAACTGAAAAAGATGTTGGCTTCAAACAAAACACATCAGTGGATATGTCAGTAAAATGAATGTCATGAGTCATTGCTTTGTTCTTATTTGGCAGTATTTTATTTAATTTGTAAAACGAAAGTAAAATTGTTAACATGGTGTTGTTGTTGTTTTTTTGGGGGTGGGGGTTGTACGCGTTTTGCGTGTTGCTGGGTCTGACCTGTGCTTTACTTTCATTACTATGAGAGTTCTGATTTTGCATTGTGTATAGTACACCATGTTACTTCACTAATTGAAATTCTTGTTTTCCACTGAATACTCTTTAGACATCCAACACTGTGTCCAACGGGCACTGAGAGGCCTGCCCATTTTCCTCAAGAGAAGATGCAACAGAGGTTTTCCTGAAGTGCTTAGTAAGTACAAAAAAGTAATGCAAGTAAAACTAATTGCTATGAGATGTTTTTAAAGGATGAGTTTATCCAAAATGGAAATGTACACTTTCTCAGTGCAGCAGTCCAGATAATTTTATAGTGGGGATTGCAGTTGTCATAACTCTCACTCCTTTTTTTTCTGCTGAGCAGCAGCTGGGCATTGTTAGTGGTTGTTCCATAGCAGAAAATATTTTTGTACAAAACTCACAAGGTGGCATTAATTAAAAGAAAATAAGCTTTTTCTTCTTAAAACCTCCATGGGTCAAACGACCAGCATGGTATAGAGGTTAAAGTTAAAATCTTTAGAAATTTGTTTTGTCTTTAGTTTTTCTTAGCTTTCAATAATTCATATTTTACTTTTCTTCAGGACACTGACATTTTGGAACCAGTGTTGAACGGTGCATCAGTTGCCATCCTCACCATCCTACAAGATGACGATGCTGTTACGTCTGTGCGAGAACATGCAGTTGTGTTGGAAGGGACATTGTGCTACATAACATTCCAGATCTCTCTACAGCCCTGGCACACCTCTTTGGCCTTCTGTATGCCCTCAACATTGATTATCCAAAGCAGATGAGTTTTACCTTTGAAGCAATTCAGGCCATCTTATTTTGGCCTGGTCGGACAATATGAAGGTGAAGTGGATAAATCATTATTCGAAATGTAAATTTTAGTCAGATGAATCTGTATTGTTGAGAATATATGGTGAAAATTTGTCTTGTAGTATTTTAAAAGATTTGTTATAGTGTTAGTTTCCTCTTCATTGATGGTAACATTTCTAAGAACTTTTAACTTCCATAGTTCATCATAGTAAGCCTGTGTAAAATGTCAATGTCTGGGTGCATAGGCAATCGTTTGTAGCACTACCCTATTTAATGTGCAATAGTTATGTTCAGCTTTTACAAGACGGTCAGGGTGTGTGTGCGTGAATTATTAAGTTGCTGGACACTTTTCTTTTTTGGTTCTGGACTCTAGAATTTTAACGTCTCTCTGCTGGGGTGCTCAAAGCACCCAAAAGAAACTGGCAACACGTTTTGTTTTGTTTGTTATTTCTTTTCTTTCTTTCTTTTGTTTTTTTTAACAGAAATTCACCCTACTACCCATGACATTCTGAAATGTACTGTAAAGACTGTTGAACAAAATAAATAAGCTTTTAGATAACATTGAATTGTGCTTTGTTTTATTCTATATCTATTTATTAAGTGTTTTTTCAAGTATAATAACAACATACATTTTCCTTTGTTTATATAGGTAAATTTTCAACTCACTGGAGTAAGAATTGTATGATTACTCAACAAGAATATCTGTGTTTGGTGAAGGCAGAAATACATGGCATTGAAACCAGAATTTCTTCGTTAGACTTCCAGGATTATCCTAATTAGGTGAACAAGAAGATCCAAGTTGGCAGAACTTGTAAATCTTAGTTGAGTCAACAACAGTTGGCAAAAGTTGAGAAAACTCAAAAATCTCTTGCATCATGTTGCCTTGAAATTTTACGTTTTCTCAACATTTTCTTTTTTACAGTGTGAGTTATGGAGGGAAAAAATTAACTACTGTACAAAGAGAGGGAGGGAACCTATTCATAGATATGAAAACAATTCTGTGCCAGGTAGTATACAAAATATAAAAATGATAAATCATTTTTTAAAAACTCAAAGGTTTTCAAGTTCCTGAAAATGTTTCACAATAAAAGCTTGTCAAGAAATGAAGGGTTTTGTTCTATCGAAATGCTGTGGCTTTTAATTTGCATAGCAAACAGATTAATGTAGTGCAGGAATGATTCAAAGTACAGAACTGGGACCATTTACGCTTTTTATGTCAATTTTACATTTAAGCTATTTCATAAACATGTCATTTCTGGAGACACTGAGGTGGGATGTTACTACTGGTGGACTTGGCCTGAAGCTTGGCTGTGCTGCAGCTAAAAAGTTTAATGTTTTATGCTTTAAAGACGACTGGCTCTATTAGCACATTCTTAAAATTTACATATATAAATGGGATGCAGTGTGTGAAGGTTCTCCTTCTCAGTTAGAGCAACACTACATCTATCATTGTAACCATTATCTTTTCCTAGCCCCTAACCATCTGTTTCTATTATCTAGTAGACATCACACCTAAAACTTGCGTTGGGTAGCGCTCTTTTGTTACACTTAACAGATGTGGGACACATTACCAGTCACTGGAAGCCCTGTTTGTATCCACCTGAATGATATAACCCAATGTTCACCCTGCTCTGCTCCAACTCTTAGGGGAGATATTTCTTTTTCTTTTTCTCCCTACTAAATGCCCCACTGTGTTCACAAGACTGTTGCTGACCTTGATGGCTGTTGGTATGTGGTGTCCAATGGATTCTGTCAGAGGATTTCTTAAAAAAAAAAAAAAAACAAAAGAAAAGAAAACATATCTGCTTGCAGCTACTGGAAACAGCACTGATAAGAGACCTCATATTGGTCTGTGAGGTCATATGAGCATGCACTTTCACACAGTCAACAGAGCCATAATAACTAATAAATAGCTCATTCATTGTATGATTTGTTAACCACAGCTTTTTTCTATCCTTGAACATGCAGACACTTCTTTAAGCAGAGGTTGTATAATATAAAGTAAAACATGAACAAATAAAAAGAAAGCATAAATATATAAAATGAAACTCTGAATGGATTAAATTAAACTTGTATAAAATGAATGAGCATATCCTTAAAATGGCCCGAAAAAGAGAAAATATGCAGAGACTTTCTCGAGCTTAACCAATGTGCACCTGAATGAAACAGTAACTCATGTAACCATTGTTAACAGCATATAAAATCTTGAAGTAAACGGGCTACAGCAACAAGGATACCAGAAGACGCTGGGTACCACTCAGAGCAGCTAAGAGCAGTTTCCTGCTCTTAGCTGAAAAGATATTTTCTTGGTACATTTTGGGGGTAGTTAGAGCCAAGTGGGCCCCATGAAGCTATTGGACAACAAATTATTTAACTATTTATCACAAAAGAAAAAGGAAAATCTCAAAATAAATCCAGACTCTGCTGTTTTGCTACAATGCTGTTCTTTCTTTCAATTATTATTAACAATTCATTAAGATGTTATACCAGGCTTCAACTAAAGCCACTTTTATTATCCACTAATTAAGATGTGTTATATGAATGAAACCACAGTTCAGTTTCCTGTTATAGTACAGTATCAACAAATTGACAGTTTAATTGACCCTCAGGATTCATAATTTCATACAATCATGGGACCTCCTGGCCCTCCAGCATGAATAACTACAACTGAAAAGGGGCACACAGTCAGAAGGAATATTATTTAGCCTCACAGTTTCATGGTCAGCTTACATTAAACATTTAAGATTTTAGTGTTTTAGTGTGGTCCATCAACAGCACTCCTATACCAACTGTCACCCAGCAAGGCCATCACACTGAATGGGGTTAATAGAGTTCAGGTGACACTAATTTGGTGGTTATCAAACCTGTGAACTTGATGCTAATGCATGCAACCTTGTGGACAATGAGCCAAGTCACCATGAGAATAAACATTTCAAGAGCACAATAAGATTACATTAACTCGACATGCAGGTCTTTTATTTTAAAAAAACCCTGCAAAATTTGCATGCTAAAGATTTTTTGATGCAATCAGCTCTTGTGGTCTATTATACAACAACAATAATAATAATCGTAATTTGGTCAGTAATTTCTAAATGTTTCACTGCTAACAATCCACATTCCAGTAAAGGAAGAACAAATGGAAAAAGATTGGAATTTTTTAGCAATACAGCAGCACAGATTCATTCACTGTTTTTGTGTGTGTGGCACAGGCTAAGGTCTAACTTATTGTAACATAAGAATAACAGGCACTTAAACTCAGTTTTTTTTTTTTATTTGCAGCAAATGAAAATGTACTATAATATTTTGGACCCACTACAAGTGCCCTCTCTCTTTTCCATTCATACTGATTCAGATTAGAGTACAGTTGTCTTGTAAGGCCATCACTCACAATTGTGCTGCAGTGACCCATTCCACGGCAAGGAGAATGACTTAAAGAGCTGCGCATATTATTTCATAAGACTGCACAGTCCACCCACCTTTAACTAATGACTTGGAAGTAATGGCCTTCAACAATTTTCTATTTTTCACTGACAGTTCACATTACAGCCAGCAGCGTTACAGAGAAACTAGACTGTGATAAAGGAAGAGCCGGAAAGAGACAGAGGGAGGTGAGTTCAAGTATAAGTAAAGTTTTCGACACTGTCTGCTATTGTCTTTGAATAATTTTCAGCATAGTTTAAGCATAAAACCTGGGTCTATTAAACATTTACCAAAAGATATAGTTCTTACCAGATGGGCTGGTCCTCTACCAAAAACTAAAAATCGCTTTGATAATAATAATAATAATCATGAATCATACAAACATGATTTGTATTTGTCTTAGCCGATCAAATTACTGTCTAATTGGAGTGACCCCGTGTGTGTTGTTTCTTTTAAGCAGACGTTCTGTTAGTTGTCATGGAAACTGATGGATAATATCAATTGATCAGTGACATCTTAATAGGTTAGTGTGAAAAACATCCTAGCTGTTTGAAAAAATGTATTTCAGGGTTTTTTTCTCATGTCCTTAGTGTGCTGCTACTTTCTCTAAATATCCATCTATCCACTTCTATTTATCCTTTTTATAGGATAGGTCGCCAGTCTGTCGCAGGGCTAACACATAGAGAAAAGGCAACCATTTGCACTCACTTTCACACCTATGGACAATTTAGAATGTCCAATTCACCTATCCCCACTAAGTGCATGTCTTTGGTAGGACTGGCTGTAGGACCTGGGGAAAACCCACGCAAACACAGGGAGAACATGCAAACTTCCCCACAGAAAGATCCTGGCCTGATGGCATAATTGAACTGAGGACCTTCTTGCAGTGAGGCAACCATGCTAACCACCGTGTCACCGTGCTGCCCACAGTGCAGCACAGTCGAATAACTAAAATGGGCACACCTTCTCTTTTTAATCTGCCTTTAAGATGTTATTCTCCCATCCAGTTCCACTTACTCAGACACCCTGTTTAGTTTTATTTTAACTTGAATTTTGTGTTAGTGATGTGCTTCTTCAAGCAAGGAAGGATACTACTCAAAATGTTAAGATTAAATGGGCATTGGAATCGGGGATGGGTATAACAAATGAGAACTGGGAGAAGATTTGTAATTTTCATTGGTACTCAACAAGTTCTTTATCTTGGAGAGATCACTGTTGGAAGAACATTATTAGATTTTTTAAAACCCCTCATCAAATTAAATATAAAAATGGGACAGTGGAATGCTGGAGAAGATGTGGATCAGAAGAAGCACATCATTATCATATTTTTTGGGACTGCCCCAACTTAAAAAATTACTGGCTGGGAATTCACAAAACTCTGTGTGAGGTTTTTAAGATAAAATTTGACATCAATTTTGTAAATTTGTACTTGAGTTTGGTTGCTGGCTCGGTCCGGGGAGGGGATACAAAACTTTTACAAGCGCTATTAGCGGCCAGCAAAAAATCAATAACCAGAAAGTGGTTAAATCCAACTGCGCCAACACTTGAGGATTGGTTTAATGTGGTCTTCGAAATATTTAAAATAGAAAAACTGACATTCTTTTTAAAAATTCGAAAAGACAAATTTTACAAAATATGGAATAAATGGATTAGCTTTGTGTCCCCTACCCGCCCTGAATTTAGATAAGACCGGCCCTGAATTGGTGTATCTCCCATGTATCGTACAATGTTAGGTTGACCCTCAACTTCATAATAGGTACCTAATGTAGTCTTTGTAAATAAGGTAAACATGCTGCATTATGTAACACACTGTCAAACCACAGAGTTTATTTTATTTTTTATTTATTGTTATTTATTTCTTTTTTGTTGATGTTATTTGATTGTAAAACAAAAGGACTAAGAAAGAGGTGTTTTCTTTTTCTTTTTTTGTTGTTGTTTCTTTGTTTGCTTGTCTGTTTTTGTTTTGTTTGATTGAATGGGGTCGATGCACCTTACTGTGATAATTTTTTTTTCCTTTTTCTTCAATAAAAATATAATTAAAAAAAAAAAGAATTTTGTGTTAGAGACAACCTTGATCAGCACCATGGACAGCGCCTAATTTAATGTTTGTATTGTTTATTTCATATTTTTAAGAAGGGATAAAAATCACATAATAAACTATTTTTAAATTAATATTTTAACATGTTGACCATATGAAGTTTGTGTCTACTTCACAAATCAGCCCCAGTAATGTGCAATGTGTGTCTCTCATGCCCATACTCTGCTTTCTCTGTGGAGGGGGTGTGAGTGAGATTGAGGAAATCTTTGACAAGGAGCCCAACCAGTGGGTCTGAGGGAGTTAAAAAAAAATCTTTGAGTGAATCTCATAAATTTCCTGGGCCCAGTCACACAGAGTTCCTCAGGGCTCTGGATGTTGTGAAGCTATTTTGGTTGATGTGCATCTGTCAGCTAGCATCCGGATTGACAGAGATATGTCAAACAGCTGTCCAGTGCTTCTGACTTGGCAAACTGGGGCCGAGGTTCCCTGGGGCTGAGGTTCTGGTCCTGCTTTTTTAAAAACAGCAGGACCAGAAAACAGTCTTGTGTTTCACCTGGCTGTGAAGCATTGGACCATCTTTATCATCTCAAGGGTGCACATCTGTGCCGTGTCCCTCTGGGTGTCACGTGGGGCATATTATTGCAGTATGGTGCATCAGGTCCACTGTTCATAGGTCATACTGAGAGCTTACTTAGAAATAACTCAGACTCTTTCCTGGTGAACACTGGACTTGCCTAACCCTCACTATTCTGTTTTCAACTTTTATTGGCAGATTCTCTAGGTGCAACCAAGGGGCAAAGGATGGTGAATTTTTGACCTCCATCATTCACCAGAGTTGTCTGCAGCTGTGTGTAAAGGCAAGGATGTAGATGAAGGAAGAGGAGAAAGAGGACAAAGACTGTGGCCAGGCCCAGGTAGCCACCCCACTGAGAACGGAGATGGGGATTAGTTCAAATATCTTGAGGTCTTGTTAACAACTGAGGTTTGAGGGGAGTAGGTGATTGACATGGATGGATGGGTGGATGGATGGATGGATATGTGCAACATGAGAAGTAATGTGGAGGATGTACTGGTCTCCTGTACCTTGATGGATATACTTCTATTGATCACCAAGAGTACATACATATGAAACAAAGTGTATAACATATTTAATTAGGTGGTGTGTAAGAATAGTTTATCATTTTTATTATGATTACCTTGCACAAAAAGATTAACAAGGCCTTTGTGTAACCTCAGAATTGGTCCTTTGGGGTCTAATTATTGTACAGAAAGTAGTGTTTTGAAATGTACAGTTTTAAACCTCTCACTTTTCCATTTATTTTCTGATTTGAAGTTCACACTGCTCTAATTGCAGTATCTGGGCAAATTCCCATCTGAGTATTTCTTTTATTTACAATCTGGAGCAATAGATCTGTTATGTTTAACTGGTGCAGAGGAGACCCCTTCATACAACACTGTGTTTTATCTTCCACTTTCAAGTGCTGTACGTGTTTAACTCAGAGTACCAAATATGGGAATAGGTTTGAAGAAGAAAAAAACACACAAGAGAGCAAATTGTAAAAATGGTATTGCTAATGGTAT
The DNA here is from genome assembly GCF_013358895.1 of Oreochromis aureus. NCBI lineage: Eukaryota > Metazoa > Chordata > Actinopteri > Cichliformes > Cichlidae > Oreochromis > Oreochromis aureus. The sequence continues at coordinate 29,038,175 of NC_052958.1, read as the reverse complement.
TTTACTTGTCTGTCTGTTTGACAGCCAACACTTATATTAAAACTCATATAATTTCAATAACACAAAAAAAATTATCAGAAAAACAGGCGACTTCCCAACATTACATTTAAAGGTTATTTTGGATCAACCTACAGTTCTTCTGCACCCATGTTAAGTAGTCCTAGGAGTAATCGGTAGTGTGTAAACTGGAACTATTTCACGCTCATCTTCAGCTCATCTTGTTTCCTCAAATAGCAAGTCCGTACTTGAATGATCTATTGCTGTCAGATTACCTACTTGATCAAAAAGACATCTGTCATCTTACTTCCTCAGCTCACGTCTCTTTACTGGCTCCTTGAGGTGTTCTCGATGCTTTTGTATACACGTTGCTGGCCATTACTGGCAGGACATTGGAGGAACATCAGTCAGGACGGGATATTCTTCATAATCACGATTTAGTTAAATGCTCTAAATTTAACGACATCAGCTCTTCAGTCTTCAGGGATATTCTGGTATATTTTATATTCTGTACATCAGTTTTTGTAAACTTAATTATCTGTAATGAGCTTAATTTTTTGATTTTATCGTCATGCTTTACTTTTTTCTTAAATCATTGTCTCTCCCGCCAACCTTTTTTTCCATTCACAGCAGGACAGTATCCCAGGGAAAGTAGCAAATCAATTTCAGCCACTTTATTTAAAGCAAAACATTCATGTCACTATGTATAGGTAGTGAACACATTTATTCAACATTCAGTATGTGAACATACAGTATCACAGCTTAAATGCACTTGACAAGGTGCCACTTCAGAGTTAGTAATAGTGGTGACTCAGGGCTTGTCCACATGTGCATGGATACATAGCTTTTTCTATGCATCTTGGTCTTTCGTTCACATGTAAACTGTGTTTTTTAGGTCACTGAAAACTCCTCCAAGGATAAAGATCTTCTGAAACTCTATTTCCATATTTAGATGTGGATAAGGAAAATAAAGAGTTTGTCTTGTGAGGTAAAAGAAGTATGCCTTGGTTCATCTTATTTTTTGTAGGCTAAAATGTCAATATTGTATTGGTTATATAGCTGTTCCTTTTACCTTGGCATGCTCCTTGTTTTTTTTTTTGTTTTTTTTTTTCCATTTTCATGTGGACCAAGATATTTTTCAAAACAAAAGTGGGGTATTCCAATTTCAAAAATATCCATGTATGTGTGAATGTAGCCTTAATATAAGAAGTGTACTTTAAAATAAACAAGAGTTTTTTCATGCATTAAACATTTTCAATTAAGTTGTGAGCATAGATAAACGTGTCTTGTGGCCTTTAGCTGCTAGACTAATAGTGTCTAGCAGAATTCACATCCTTCCATTCATAAACTTTCCTGTGGCTATGTACTATGTAAACTGCATACTTAGTTGTGTAATGTAAGTTGTGCACTAATTGAACATGATGACATTTTAAAATTTCACTGTAATTGTTTTACTGTTTCCAACTTGTGACTAATATTAGTAAATTCCAAAGAAGTAATGTCTAACGGGGCAGCCGGGGTACAAAGGGACACAGAGGTAGGTGGAGACCATTCAACATGATTATTAAAGGAGACCCTCCTCTACATTACATCGGATGCCTATATTCACAGTGTTATAGTAGCGGACATATTATAAGAGTACCTCTATATGTTTATGTGAACCAAAGCCTAACATGTTTTAGGCCATATTCATTTTCCTTATGAATTGAATTTTAGCTGCAAATATTTACTTTTTGGTTTTTACACCCCATTGATTAAAAATATGTTGCTTACCTGAAAACCTTTGATGGTGTAGGATAATATATGAATATATGGTGCTGGATAATATATTGTATTTGGACTTTATTACCTTGCTTTGTGTCATCCGTGCAAAATGCACAGGGTCCTGTTAATCTCACCTATTAACAATTTGTTCTTCTGCGACTGTCTTATAGAGTAGTTGTCAGCACAGCATTTTAAATTTTGTTTAGTGAGCAAAGTCAAAAGCGGTGCACAGAATAGGAAGCAGACAGGAGAACAGGATGAGGATACAACCAGGACTTTAGATTTGAGCAGTGAGGTCAGTGATGAAGTTCTGATGTGTGGGTAACTTCAGGTTTTGGGGATTGAAACATTGTTGCCACTTATATGCACTCGTTGTGTAATATGGGTGCGTGATATATCTAGAAGCTGGTCCACTGGAAACATCTGTTGAATAATGAATTCTATAAATGAGTGTGCTTGTTATACATTGACCCTGTCCAGTCAGTATGTTAGGACCTGTGGTTAACCGGCTTCTCTCTTTTGTGCCATGCTTATAGACCTTATAGTTGTCTTTATGTTACTTTCGCAAAGCTAAATATGGTTTGGGCTTGTGGTAGCCTAGTTGAAGAAGATAGTGTGAATTTATAGTATAGATAAATGTGTCAATTCCCCAGACCTCTGACTGTGGTTGTTGTCCATGGTGCTGAACAAAAGCTGAAATTATGTTATTGACATCCCTGATTATTGCTATGCGCTGTTATTTTTTTGCACTCACTGTGTGTGTGTGTGTGTGTGTGTGTGTGTGTGTGTGTGTGTTTGTCTATGTGAGTAAGAGAGAAAAAGTGATGCTAAGGGCCCAAAAAATGTCTCCCTTGGGGGATATCATAGTGCTGTTATACCTGTAGTAAGTTTACATGTCATGTAAAATTTAACACATAAGCATAGAACAATGCCCCAAACATATGCAATGTGTGGTTTTATGTGCAGTGATTGAAAAAACTCTTAGTAACAGCTAGCTAGCTAGCATTGACATCAGGATTAGCACTGCCACTCTAGCTACTAGCTCTACCAAGTTTTGTTTGGTGGTGGAGCATCAAGCAACAAGAAACATCTATTAAACAATTGTCATTTGTCTTTCTACCAGCTGGATATGTTTGCAACTGTTCTAACATATATTTAGAGCTGAATATCACTTTCAAATAATATTAAAAACTTTGATATAAAACACAAACATATAAGTTAAGCACAGGTACATGTAGATTATTACAGTGGGAATTGAGTAAATGTGCTGAGTTGCTTGTGCTGCAACCACCTGGATCAAAAGTGTTACAGTCGACTTACACAACGCTCTGTCAAAGCCCAGCCTGCAGCCAAATTTAAACTGACTGTGACATATAATACTGGGCTTTGCTGTCACTGTGGTATTACACTTTATTTTCTCATATCACGAGTAATGGGCTAAAGTAACTATGGCACACGGAGACACACTTGTCAGCTCACAGAGCAACATAAATTCAGCTGCATCCTCGTCTAAATGACCAAAAAAGTCATTAATTGATGCATCTCCTCCTGAAGCTCCCTGCAGGGGTTCTGAAATGACAAGAAAATGAAAGCTCTGACAGCGCGTCTGCGCTTATTTGCTGTGTTGTTATTGTGCATCTTATAATGGAGAAATGTTGGAAAGGCCTAAATTGAAGAAGTAATTCATTTTGCTTTTCTAGTATACGAAACATCATACTTCATCAAGGTCATCCACTTAATACAGGACGACTTAATGATGAAATCGATCTGAAGGCAACAGCATTTTAGCATCTGACAAAGAAAAGCCACTCAAACGCCTCTCATACAGTATGCAAATGAGGGACTGCGGTTGGATGATCATTTAAATGTACTGAAGAGCAGAATAAGAGAATGTTAACATCGATATTCAAATAAAAATGACACATTCATTGCTGAAACATATTGGTTAGTGGTGTTTTTATAGCTGTCATAGTTGCTGCTTTCAATTTCTCTCTTCACCATAACTGAGTTCACTTCATATGTGCTACACAATCATCTTGATGAAATGGGTCACTTTGCATAATTAGCAACCAGGGTGGAAATTGTGAAAGATCAAGCAGAATAAAAGAGCAGTGGTGTGTGCATCTTTGTAATGTCCATCTTTGACCACACATTCTACCCATAGTGAATTAGCAAAGATGCATTCACAGGTCACTTATCAGATGTTTTCTGGGCAAATTGGGAAACTGAAATGCAGTGAGCCAAATAAATAACTCTGGGTTTTAGTCTGTCTGTGAAAGACGTGTTGATGCCTTAAATCTGTTAACCACTTAAAGCACAGTAGAAAGTGAGAAAGCTGTTATTATTAAAACCAAAAGGGCAATTAACACATGAAAAAAAAAAAAAATTCAATGCACTAGTGTCAGTAGACAATTCCAGTACACTAATTAGCAACTGACAATTCTCAGTTCAAAGTAACCTCTAGTTATTGGGCAAGTTAACCTTACCAGTCAGTGACTTTATTATCTGTTAAATGTGACGAGTTTGTAGTCTTGAATTCCCAGGTAAAAACTTCATTGTTGTTTTTCTCATCTGCAATTCCCTTTTTAGATGCCTGTAGATCAGGTGTTCAGGCCAGATTATCTAATGGATCACTCACTTCTCACTTCTAAATTATTTGTGCATAGTCTGGAGATGCTCATTATACGGTTGAAAAACAAATAATGGTTCCAATTGGTGCAGGAACACTGTCATTGTTTATGATTGGAAATAAACAAGCTAAAAAACAAGCTTAAAAAAGTCTGCCATAGCTTTTAGCTTTAACATTATATTTCAACAAATTAAAATGAGCTGACCGGAGGTAATCTAATAATAGGTTACCTCTGATCAGCTCATTTTCCAGCTGCTTGGTCTCATAGTAGCAATAATACCGGGTAGTCGGTTACATGCATGAAAAGAACTGGATCATATGTGAGGCTGAGTGGCCGGTTACCAGTCAGGGCACTGGCTGGGCAATCGATGCGTCTCTAGTATTCATTGTCAAAAAAATTCCTTTCACATTGTACCTTTATGGTACCTTTATTTTTCTGGTTACAAGCAGTGTGTATTGATATGTTAAATTTATATTCACAAACGTCATTTAAACTAATTTTATATGTACTATTATTATTATTATTATTATTATTATTATCATTGAACGCTTATTTGTCAGCACTATGAATAGCTGCCATGAAGGCTTCTTAATTTTTGCATTAACTGTAAAACTTCCACAGCATTTGTCTGCACTATTCATAGTATTTGCCACAAGGCTGCTATACAGCAGTTGAACAAACAGAATAATGAACATAATTTAAAATAAAAACTGATTCAGGATAGCTCTGATGTATAACTCTAACTCTAAGTTGTTGACCTGTAGATTTTAAAAAGGAACAGTGGCGCTTGTTATTCTCAGGGTCCCCGTCTGATATGTCAGTTTTACTTAAAATGTCATGGATTTTTTTTTTCATGTCTTGTCTTGTAAGCCTGCATGTCATTCACTTTTCTTCATAAAATGCTTCTGTGAATCATTTAACGAAAGAATGATTTAATACATCCTGCAAGATACTTTTATCGGAGAGTGGAAGTCTGAGCCTGTTTTCTCTTTGGTGTTCAGTGTAAAATAAAAACTTTGCATTCACTATTTTCCAAAACATGTTTTCCTCTAAAGCATTACAGCTGTGTTGCAGATCGTAGGCTATGTTTATACAGTGGCAGCCAAACAGCAGGGTACGACGCCTTGCATATGGAAAGCGATCCAAGATAAGGAGATTGAAAGAAAACACGAGAGAACGGTATTTTACCTACAAGTGGGCTTGAAATATTACAAACGCAATATCTCGCGAAACGCTGTTTCAGTAGTCCTGTGCACGTCTATGTTAAAACTCTTTCAGGAAGCTAGTGGTGACATTAAGAACACCACTGAACTAAGCATGGCACTGAGTACATAAAGAGCACTCAGCGGTGTACTCTCCCCTGCTTCCACCATGATTTTTTCCACATTAATCTCTCTCTCTTTCCTGCTGAAATCATGACACGGATTCCCATATTACTGTGCTGGCTGCACTGTGATCAAGTATTTTGTGGTGGATTTGCAGCAGGAACTGGAAGACTGTGTGACATACAAACTGAACTAATGTAAACCCAAGGGAGCCAAAAGCTGTGCAAATGCAGCATGTCATTTTCAAGCAGTGTCTAATTTGTGTAACTGAAACGAAAAATCTGAACATTTAAATCTGTATGACAGGCAGAATAATGTTGTGATTTTCAAAATAATTACTGCTTAAAATCCAAGATGCATTATGAGATATCGGTCAAGTTTTCAAACGTGTGTATCCTATACTGTATGTAAAAAGGAAACAAGAAAGATGTCAGAGAGATTTGTGTCTGCTTGAGAGCCCCTGGGGGGTAGAGCTGTTCAGTTGCAAAGTCTGTAAAACACCACCTAGCTAGAAAGATCTGTCCCAAGAGGATGCACATGCAAAAGCCCTGTCAGCATGCAGTTAAAAGAAAGCAATAGGCAGCCTCTCTGTTTTTTGTACATATAAAACAATGGCTGAACACACAACAAAAGAAAATGCTGACAAAGGTGAAGTGCTGCACTCTGATTGTCCTGTCTTGTGCAAAGCACGTGGAATTTATGAGTGAGTGCAGACATCCATTCTTTATTCTTCTCTTTACTCAAGTGCCTGAACGGGCTAATGTTTTAGCTCACTGGATGTGTTCGTGATGAAAACCAGAACAAAAAAATTATAATATTAATATGCGATATTTTTCTTCTGGTGTTTGAGCACTCTTGATGCAAATCAGTACTAATGATACACAGTGGGCTCTCAAACCCATTATCAGAGTTGAGTGTTTTTCCAAAATATCACGTGCTAGTCCTCCAAATATCTGTGGAACATAAGATTGACTGCATGAATTTGATTATCGCAACTTTTGTTAAACTCACTGCTCTCACTATTGATAATAGAGAACCATAATGTTAAAACCATTGACTATATAAGTAATATTTATCACCTTGTTACAACACAATTTTTTACTGAAAAACCCCAGGTTCTGACATCCATGTAGTTTTTTTTTAATGTACCATCTGTTTAGGTAGGTGGCACACAGTAGGTGGTAATAACCTTCCCCAGCACTTCCCCAGTGCTCCAAAAGACCCCTCCGGAACAGCCTCAGAAACATGAAATTGACCTGCCTGCCACCCTGTAACCCATGTGAACTGAACTGTTTTGGAGGCAAGTGGATTAAATGTGGCTGAACACATGGTTTTTGAAATAAAGTTTTATCACCTTTCTTTATTTGACTTTTCATATCAAAAAAGCAGCTAATGAAGGAATACATTTTTTCAGAAGGCTCAGTGCCAGGACCATGCTGCTCTTCACACTAGTTTATGAAGGTTATAAATAAATAAAGTATATTAGAAAGAACAAACCACGATGTGAATGCAGTATTAAATGTATATCTTGTTAAGGAGTCTGCAAAGCAACTGTAGGGCAAGCAATACTGCTATTATCAGTTATTCATAATTTATTAAATTGCATTCTTAATGCTCTTATGTTTTTACACAATATGTAAGGATGTGTTGGCATGGACTGTGTCTGACAGAAGCACTGTTGAAAATCAGTATTTGTCCAATTTCAACACAAACATGAAATTTGCATGCTTGGTTTTCGAGTTATACATTTCACAAATAAACTTTGAACTATCCCCGTCTTAGTTAGGACTGTTTTAGCCTTGTGGCTATAAGCTTGCCTCACGCTTTTACTGCAGTGTTATTTTGGACTTGACTTCTTGGGCATGGACATTTTCTCAGGGCATTATCTATTCAGAGTCATGCCTCCACTTAACCCAGTGGAATTCATGCTGTACAGTTTTAGACAAGATTTCCAACAAACTGAAGGCTCAAACAATTATCTCCTGCAGGGACAAATCCTGCTGGGGGCTAGTGGAGTTGGGTTCAATAAATGTATCTGCCCCTAGTCACCTGTGTCTCAGTGGTCATAAGGTGTAAACAAACCTTTCTACTCTGCTTAGATAATATTTTTTTTCACTACACGCCACATTTATCAATTCCTACATATGCACTGATGTCTTTGAACTGTAGAAAAACATCACAGCACCCATGAAAAACTCACACAGATACAGGGAGCTCATGTAAACCATTGGAAAAGCCACATGAAGGTTCAGCCCAGAACCTTTTTGCTGTGAGATAACAGTGCTAACAGCTGCAGCACTGTGTGGCATTTGACAGTGTTCCTCGCTCCCTGCTTACTACAGAAGAAGGCATAAAATCTACATAAGAGATGTCTGGGTCCTAAGTGAACGATTATAAGAATACCAGCAAATCTAAAGCACAATAGCTAAAAAATAAATAAATAAAAGAATTGAGGTATTTCAATGCCCTGGTGAAAGTCCAGACCTCAAAATGATTGAAATGCTGTGGCAGGACCTTAAGAGAGCTATGCATAAACAAATACCTGCGGACCTGAAAGAACTGAAGCAAAGCTAGAAATGAGTCAAAAATTCCTCCAAAACAATGTAAATAATACTGGTAACTGCCAGTGCTACCCCTCAGCCTCCTAGCAGACACACCTATGGTGTCAATTTCAAAAACTTGTTCTCAAGTTATCACATCACGAGATTTTCAGAAAACTTAATCTGACATTGAGATTTAGGTAACTGAGATTCAAACTCTTTCAACATTTTTAGTAGATGCAGCTATGTTATCAATTTGAAAATCTTAGGTGACTTACTTCTTGAGTTATTGCATCCACAAGATGCAACAATCTGGGCTATCCTCATCTGTACCCCCTAATACCTTTGGATCTCTAGCATTAAAGCGTAATAAAACAATAAAATTTCAGTGTTTCATCAAAAAATGCTTGACTTGGACTATGCAGCATGTAAAGAGCCTAATTCTGCATTCTGATTTATAGACCACCTAAATCCACAACTAACATTTTAGGTGGTTTTGGTAACAACCATTCCAGACCCAATAGTACCTCTTTAAAGTAAGAGGTCCAAAAACTATTTCTCAGTGTTGGGATAATAGAAAATATTTTCAAAGAACAGAACTGTTTAGAAAGCACAAAAAAATGGTCATACAATTGAATGTACACCTTGACTCTCTAAAGACCTTGATTTAAAAAAATAAAATAAAAAACAGTCAATGAAGCAAAACTTCTTGAGCAAATTGTTGCAGTTTTTATCTGGTTTTAAATCCTGTATAAAAATTTTCTTGTGATGGCTTCAGTATTTAAACAACAAAATGGCCATGTGTGCTAACTATAATTGGGTTATTGTTGCAAATCTACAACCCAACAAGCAACAAAAAAGGAAAGAAAACAACAAGAGTTGGTTTTATTGTAAAACAAAAACTCAGCTGCTAAGTGACTTTTTAAGACATCTGATGTAGCCAAAATTATGTTACCCTACTCTTGACTTTTGAGACTCTTCATGGGATCTATGCTATATGAAGTATCTGATCTCTTTGTCATAAACCACCCAGTATATAACTGGTGCTTCTTTATTCCTGTGGCCTAGCTGAAAACAAGATGTTACAGAGCTCTAGAGTACATCCCTAAAGCCATGGATGATGATAATAATGATTATTATTATATACTAATAAATGAAAGACATTAACATTAGCAAGCCTGTTGCCCTCTTGATAACCTCACCACCTGCAGAAAATCTTGCTAGCTAGTCTTTCCTTATGTTTAAATCCTAATAAGGCATGAAATAATTTGCCTTTTTCAGAAAATCCACACAATACACCACTATATTAAGGGGCTGTGAAAAAATATAAAACTAAAGTTAACAGAATGGGAAGTATTTCATTTATGACCAAAAATGTTTTTATTTCTTCCTTTGGTAACTTCTGTGTTTTTAGCATGGGTCTGTTTTTCTGTGTATCTCAGATATACAGGGTGGGCCATTTATATGGATACACCGTAATAAAATGGGAATGGTTGGTGATATTAAAGTCCTGTTTGTGGCACATTAGTATATGTGAGGGGGCAAACTCATGGTGCCCATTTAGAAGTTGGCCATCTTGGATACAACTTTTGTTTTTTCAATATGAAGCGGGCCATGTGACATGGAGGGATCCATCCAATGTGGGTTAGTGTCAGACCAATAGCGGTGGTTTTGTTTGTTAACTTCACCATTCACATAAAAGTTTGCCTCATCACTGAACAAAATCTTCTGCGTGAACTGAGGGTCCAGTTCCAATTTTTGTTTTGCCCATTCTGCAAATTCTGTGCGCCGATCTGGGTCATCCTCGATGAGATGCTGCAGTAGCTGGAGTTTGGCGAGTGCTACGCTGTGGGCTCTTGCTGAATGAAGCTAGGACAGCCACTGATGTTTCTTCATTAGTGACAGTTTTCGACAGTTTTTCGTCCACATTTTGGCAAATCCAACACTGAACCAGTTTCACGAAACTTAGCAAGCAGTTTGCTGACTGTAGCATGGGAGATGGGTGGTCTTGTAGGGTGTCTTGCATTGAAATCTGCTCCAATGACCCGGTTACTGCGTTCACCAGATATCAACACAATTTCGATCCGCTCCTCACGTGTTAACCTCTTCGACATGTCAATGGCTGTGAACAAAGAGAAACTTGTAAATAACTCATGAAAGAATAAAGTTACGTTGAAACCAAGCACACCATTATTTTTCTTGTGACATTACCAATAAGTTTGATGTGTCACATGGCCCTCTTCAGATTGAAAAAACAAAAGTTGTATCCAAGATGGCCGACTTCTAAATGGCCACCATGGTCACCACCCATCTTGAGGAGTTTTCCCCCTCACATATACTGATGTGCCACAAACAGGACTTTAATATCACCAACCATTCCCATTTTATTACGGTGTATCCATATAAATGGCCCACCCAGTAGAACTTTTATGAGTGACTCCAGAACAGTGTTTTGTGGAGGGGACAGTTTTTGTCATTCATTATTATGCTAACATGGGGTGACATAAGGCACAGGTTTTTATTCTGTATTTTTATGCAGAAGACACACTGCTTTAGTTCTCTGTTCTTTCTCTCTTCTGAACTCATCAGTAAGATGCAATTAATTTCAGGGGTGGAATGGCTGTCAGATAATTTTCTTCAACTATGATCAAGTCTGACAGCCTAGAAAATAAACAATAGGTTTTTGTGCTCCCCTTAAATTGAGCATCTTTTCAAGCAACGTGACCAAATAGCAAGTAAAATAAATCTAAAGTGCTTAAAAGTAAGTGATGCATGTCATTGGAGAAAAAGTTTTAAATCTAAAAGCAAGAACGCTCATAAGCTGAGAAAATCTAATAGGTATTGAATCATGTTGCCTTGATATTTTAAGTTTTCTCAACATTTTCATGGCTTGATTAATCTTTCTACTCATTGGTTAGTTTCAGGATTTGTTAGCAAACAAAGAAATCCAAAGTTAATGTCATACTTCTAGACACCTGACCATTACACAATAGTTTATTTTTTAGCTGTGTTACCTCTAGATGACACAGGACCTTTGCTATCAGGGCCCTGGGACTCAAAATAAACACTGGAGGAAGCTGCTTTTCTTTAGATGTGATTTTACTTCATCCATGGCAGTATATGAAGCTTCATTATCATTATTATTGTTGTATGACACTCATTTTGAAGCAAAAGACAAAGCACTGAAAGGCTATTAGAGTCCTATGTCCGAGTTCTGCATTTTCCAAAGTAAAAACAAAAGAAGTTATAGCCCTTGACCTGACAAACAACACTGGCCGGTTTTAAATCAAGGAACATTGTGCCGTTGTTTTTATGAGGCATGAAATGCATATACAAATGCTTCTATTTAGTAACACGTGACTTGGCGTCCATTTATAATAGTGAGTTTCATTAAAAAACAGACCTTGCCTAGAAAAGTTTTTTTATTGGTAAATAGTATGAAATTAACAAATAAAAGCTGGAGGTGGAAGGCAGCACATATTGTTTTGGCTAATCATGCTTTTTGTGTGCATCTATATTTTAATATGTGCTACACATTAACACTTAAGAAAACAAAATAGTAGTTCACAGTACAGTCATGCATTTTTTGATTGTGCTATTAGATCTTTCAACTAATGAGGAAATTAGCATCACATGTTGACACGCTGACATGAATTGACAATGATTTTAACCATTCTTTTTCGAGGTAGCGTATATCAGACATGATGCCTTTTTATTTGTTTATTGCATAGTAAAATTGTCTATTGTGACATTTAAAAAAACTTGTAGGAGACAGAACATTGCAAACACAAAAAATCCTAACAACTTTCAAATGTCAATTCAGCATTTTATAACTTCCAACTCTATTGCAAGTGTGCATTCAATACCTTAGACATGTTTTGGAGTTAATAATTGATTTGTAGTTACATGGCATCGTATTTTGCGAAATACAGCGGAACTAAACAAAGTCCTTCAAATTTGCAAGTTTCTAAAGGTTATAACCACTATTAGGGCTTTTGCAATGCATCCAAGAACATCATGGATGTGTGATCTTAAGGTTTTCATCCATTACCAATTGCCTAAAATCAGAATTCACAACACCTTTCAGTTTCTGATTGGTTTTCCAGGTCTTTGTAAAAGCAATAAAAAATGCCTCTGCTTTTCTGTCTGTGCAGCCTAAGCTGTCAGCTTCATGTAAAAAGCACATGCCAGATTGTCTCAAGATGGTGGATTGTAGACTTCAGGGACTGAGCTTGTAGTAGCTGTAACAGAATGTTATATATCTTTCATTCACTAAGTCAGCTATAGTAATTACTAACCATTTTGGAGCTGTCAAGGAAAAGGTCAGATCATCACTGGATTGGTGCAAGCTACGGTCACACAGGACTGTGCAATTTAAATTTCATGTTAAAGAAAATCTATTTCTCAGCAAAATGAATGGATTCCCATCATAAAGTGAATGGGCGTAAAATTACGTTTTGAGGTGTCCAAAGTGCAGTGTTGTTGCTCTGGTCCAAAGCAGTTTATAAGGTCAAACAAACCTTCCCCCTTTTCCCACTTGTAGCATCATGAGGAGAAAGTACCATAGACCAGTGGTTCTCAAACTTTTCACAATCAGTATCACCTCAAAAAATATACGGATCTTAAAGTGCCGCCCTTATGACTGACATTAAAGTACAGTAGTATAGGCCTATTTAACACCACATACAGTTTACAAGAGACAATTTTATTGCTTATATGAATGTTATTTATGTACCTATCATGAACAGGATGTGACAAGTGATAATAACAACAACTGTACAGCATTAAAACATTCACAGCAGGTGGGATATCCGGTCTTTAAGTGATGACGTATGAACCCTGCTTGTGGGTCCAAACTACTCTGCGTTTATTAAACATGTTTTTGACATGTTTTAATGCTTTGTATCTTGTTCGATTTAATCTCAACAAGCTCCTAAAAACAGTCAGTGATCACTGTTGGCCTCTCTTTGTTTTACCTACCACTCTTCATTTTAAAGCTCAGTTTTTAAAACTGCAGCCCAGCCCACACAGCAGTAAATTAATGACTAACCTGGTATTGTGGATCAATTATCTCAGTCGCTCTCATGACTGAAGTTTGGTCTGTTTACAGGATCCTGCCATGCAGTTGCATTTGTCCCTAACCATCAGGAACCCTTGCGTTAACTTTTATCAGTGGAAAAAGGTTAGTGTTCATCCTCCAGCTTCACTGTGCTAATGTGTTTATATTATGCTAACCATAGCTGTGTAGCTAGTGATCACGTAGCAACTTCACTAACCCTACTGTTCGTTACTGTTTAGTTTTCTGTCTTTATTTATGTCGGAAGTGATAGTAGAGCTGTACGTTTTAATTTTTCAGAAATCTCTCAATCAGAACATATTTAATCTTGAAAAAAAATGGAGACTTCCCATATACCAGTAGAGGGAGCCCATGTAACAACAGTGGTACATGTAACACAGTTTGAGAATGACTGCCAAATCACAGTTAACATCAGTTATCTAGCTTCAAAGCGAACAGCTAGGGATGACTAGATGGCTAATCGTCGCTATTGTTACTAGTCGGTACCAGACGTGCAAGTTGTTCAGTCAATTTGCTTTACATTTTAATTTTTGTCCAGTGCTGGTAAATTGTTGTATTCTAAATATTATGCAGCCATATGCCACCAGATGGTGCATTGCTGTTTAGAAATGCCATGAATCTGTTAAGCTAGGCCTGTTCTTTTTGTTAAAACTGTTATTATTACTTCTATTAAAGTTTTTCTGCTTTTAATTTGTCACATTTCAATAACACGTGAACATCTTTTGTAGTAACATGTTTTCATACGTTTTGGTTTAAGTGTTTTTCTTCTTCGTCGTCTGTTTGGGTATAACATACTATGATCCTGAATGGATCCATGAGTCTACTTCCTCAGGTTGCAAAGCAAATTCAACTAAAAGGGTTGAATTCAATTTAACCAAACTAAAATGAGCATATGTAATAATATTACTTTTCAAGGAGATTATATAGAGTTTCTTCTTTTACTATAAAAAGTAAAATACACAAACTATTTAAAACCAATCCTAAGTGCATTGCAGTGTAAAAATAGTACCAATATTGCAGTTAATAATCAATATTTGTTTAGAATACAAGAATAACAAACTAAGTTAATCATTCTTGCCTCAAGCACTGATGCCTGAACTATAGACATAGTGAAATTTGATTAGAGACTATGTTGTTCCCTCAAAACAGTCTGCCTTTTGAGAGTATTTTGCTATGCAAATCAATATTATTTAATAAATTACAAGATCACATTACAAAACAATAATAGACAACTGCATACCTCCTACCTTTAAATGAAAAAACAAAAGCATCAGCATAATTTCAACATCAGGGATTTCTAATTTGACAGACAGCTGACTAACATCTACCTTTTTTCAGGCTCAGGACTGTGCTCACGTGCATGAACACTGAACATCAAAACATCTGTTACCTTGGAATCTGTGTCAACATATAATTAGAGCTTATTCAGTCACTACAAAGGGCTTACGTCAGGTGAAAAGAACTGTAACAGGTAGGTAATAAAATTGGTCTAGCATCTGCACAGCAGACGTTAACATGACAGATGGCTACAATGGTAGTAATGATAAAAATAATTTACTGTAGAAAAAGAATAATGTTTATATCATCAACTAATAAGACAAGTTGACACATCCTTGTTAAAGTAAAAACTAGAACTTCACCAGTCATCAACTTGAATTTATGATTGCTAATGCTTGCAACAGCAGAAAAGGACTTTCCTGACAATGTGATTAATAATTTTCTATGTGTGGAAAAGTTAGCAAAGCCTCTTTGTGCCAAAGATATCTCACCAGCAACAGACACCCTTAAGTGGTTGTTCATCAAATTATATCAACCCAGAATACATTTTCTTTTGTAAATATAAACAAGGCAGAAGTAAACACATTGTCCTCCACAAATCATGCACTCCATTAGTGACAAAATGTCTTTTGACCTGTAATTTAAGCACCTCCTACAGTGCAGTTCAGAAGAAGGCATAATGCAGTGGCCAAATGGAAAAAGCTCTGCTTGAAATATATGCACATGCAATATTTATATATTAGGGACCAGAGTACAGGAATGTCATCCTCGAAATAAAGTTACTTAAACTGATTTATTTAAAAAACCTGAAAGATATTCCTTCACCTTCTCAATAAAACACTACAGTATGACTTGGCTAATAAGAACATCTTGACCTCCAAAAAACTGCAAAATATAGAACCTCTTCATCTGAATTTGTGAGCACAGAACATGTTGAACAAAGAAAAATAGGCCCTTGTTGTGCTTGTGCTAGCATCTATGCTAGTAGAAGCTCAGCTTAAACCCTCATAGACATGCCCTGTTTCAAATAGTAGGTTGATTATGTGTCCAGGTAATCCTGGCAAACCAAAAATTCAGGCTTTGTGCTACGTACAGTTAGTCATAGCTCTGATTATGAGCACAGCAGCCCCACCCACCTGCTGTTCAAAGTCATTTTAATAAGGGCAACCAGTCAGAAAGGAGGGTTACACTGAGGCCAAGTAGAGCATACATGGATTACAAGGACTGTTTTAAAATATGAATAATAAAGAACTGCTCTTGTAGATATGCAGAGCTGAAAAGACAAGCTAACATTTTTTAAAATAATGAACCATGGTCAACACACAATCTGTAGCTGATATCTTTATAATGGACAACTTTAAGTTATTTGTCTATAATGCAACTTTGGTAATTTAAAGCTCAGCTGAAAACGAATAACCCTGAACAATTAAGCAATGACAAACACATATGGCAAATAGCTGCAGTGCAGCATTTGGCACTTGAAGAATAAAATCTTTCCCTAATGAGTTCGTAAAAAATAAAAACCAATTCTAAAAAAATATTTGTGCCCCATAATCATCTGAAAAGCCAGCTGTTTGCTAACAAGTTAAGCGGCAACAGTAAGTCAGTGTAATGGTCACGGCTCGTTTTTGCTTTCCTGGAGTGTCTAAAAATGTGTTTGTGACTTTTACGTGATGTCTGGGTCAACACAGTGAGTGACATCAACTTAACCAAGGACCAGAAGAAAGTCATGGACCTAAAAGCTTGTTTGTTGTCAGCCTTGTTGTTAGGATGGTTAATTTTACAATAAATGCAACTTAAAGACTTTCACAGTATCATTGAATGTAATGTGAATGAGTGCACGAATAATACAATCATTCACAGTGATGCTGTATATAATAGACTGAACCAAGGAGTCAGTGGGATTGAAAACCAACACACGAAATGCAATGTTTTGCAGTGCAATGTTTTGTCTAGCAAGAAGGAACAAGGTTTTTTTTTTTCTAGTTTTTGAAATGAAAGTTTGAAATTGAATTTTTCCAGACAGCCGAACGGTATATCAAGACCATGTTGTGAATGGCTTTATCCCTATTTTGTGGCTTATGGCCAGCTAGACCTGAGAGGTGAATTACAGAGAGACATAAATGGGTTAGTAAGGTATGTTGAGTGTAGTTTTCAATGTCAGCATCTTTTTACGTGTATGTCAGCTTCAGGTCATTATTAAACAGTCATTCACACAGTAGACTATACATGGCAGCTTCATTTTATTTTGCCTACAGCTTCAGAGATCAACTAGTACTCAATAACACAATGTTATTTGGGTAATTGCATTTACATCTATACACGACTGATAGATGGTCCTCTACAAGACAAGTACTGAACACTGTAATAGGGGATTTGAGTCTTTCAGGCAGACATTTCCAATCAGAATGAATATCAACTGTCTGCTTTACTCAGCTCAGACTTGCCTGCTTGAGATTCAGTGGCAAGTTACCAAAGGTTTTTGGATTATAATATTTGGTAAAAGTCATCTGAACTCTCTATAGCTCTTGTGAAGGGTACTTCCCATTTTCTGTTCACCTGACTTCCATAGCTGATGCAAGTATGTTTCTTTTACATTTCCAGTCTCAGTCTGATACACGGTTGATCATTGTTGCTATTCTTGCTATGGTAGATCCACCTTTGGGTTTTCCGTCTCAAATGGAACAAAGAACTTTAAGAGGGATGCATATTTCTGGCAGAATAAATACGGTAGGAATTGGGAACAAGTAGAAATTGTTTGACTTTAATTCTGAAATCTAAGTCATCATACTGTAGCTTGTAAATCTAGCTCGAAAATTTGGAGAAAGAAACAGCTGTGAATGTTTTATATGTGACCCTTTATTTAATAAAACCAAAAATTACACAGTTAGACTGCCTAAAGTTAAGAATAGGATTTGAGTTGAGTTGATCTATTTCTTAAATTTTATTAAGTAAATACAGTACACTTATAAACAATTTTGATGCATTAGAGGCTGCTAGCACTATCTCATTCATTGTGAATGTGCAGGGGGAGCCCTGGGTTAACTTAATGGGTTGGAAACCAACTTAATCTCACTAATAATAGCCCAAATTTATCCAAATTATGGAAAATGCAGTAGGTATCTTGATCTTGTTTAGGCCCAGGCATGGCCACAAAGCTTTAGTTCTTAAGTTTAAGGGGCCATTCTTAGAAATACCTAAGACATTTCTTAACACAACCCTAAGTAATTTAACACCTTGACATCTAGTTATTCGCCTTGCCCTCTACCACTCAGTGAGCCCTATAGGGGGATACATCGTGATTATTTTGGAAGTAGGACAAGGCATATCTATTTAAAGTCATAGATTAGACTATGGTTTACAGTTCAATATAACCCAATATTTATTTGAAAATGCTTTAAAAAAGCCAACATATCAAATATTGAAACTGAGAAATATAACTGTTTTAAATATATTTTTAATTTGTTACTAACAATACATTGAAAATAAAGATGGAGCAAGGCCATGTTTACCTTTGTGATTCACCCCTTTCTTACACTTTGTGTTTTGAAAATTAAATATTTACAGTTCTTTGCTTGATATCAGACTACAGCAGTTTGGTAGGTTGGGCCCTTCTTTCTCATATATTTTTTAAATGTGCAAAATGTGAATTTAGAGGCCTGTACTACACAGCAAACCCAGGGTAACTTTCCATTATCTGGCCACACTTACCTTACAATGGCAATCTGGCAAAGTGAATGACACAAATGTGGTTATCAACCCAAAACGTTAACCCAGGGTTCCCCAGTCTAGATACGAGCATGCACACATGAAAAGTGTGGCGTTGAAAGTGTATTAAAAAACATCGATGGTTCTTTTCCTCTAAAGTCTAAGATTGAGAATATAGTTCGTATCAGTTTAAATGGTTTGGAAATCAATTATTCTTCTGCTTAAATTTTAAACAGCATCTCCTTCTTTAATGAGAGGCAATAAACCCAGGTCTTTCTTGGCATAAGGTCACAGTGCCACAAATTGTTTTTCACCTCCAACTTTGCTGATGCAATTTTCTACAACAACAAGTCTATAACAGAGTCAACACTACATGTCAAACTGCATTAGTTTGGTACATTTTACAAACAAGGAAATTTTATTAGAGTTTAGCTCAAGCATTTATTTATTTATATATACTGTGAGAGGTGGATGTTTGGGAAATCAAATACATGTTCCAATTAAGGTTAAACTTTTAGCCACACAGCCTCATGCATTTTTTAACCTGTTTTACAGAAAGAAAAACATTGTACAGCTTTAAAAAGGTTATGACACCCTGACAGAAAACTGAAAAAAAAAAAGCTTAAAACAAAAATGAATACTATTACTACTACTCTCTGCATCAGTTCTTGCACCAGCATTAAAACTGTGGTTTGAAACATTTCAATGCATTCCTCTCCGTCTGTCTAATCATTGGGATACTACCTGAAAAGTATGACCTAGATAGGGTACAATAAAAGACCTTTGACATAAAAACTGAAAAAAAGCAACTACAGAAAGGAATATCAAGTCTTAAATTTAACATCTTAAATTGGATTATGAGCTCGATACACAGATCTGGCTGATCTTGTATTCATTGATGCTATTGATAGGCTAAGATTGCATCTACATACCAAGTGACTGCAGATGATGATGATTAAACACTACATGTGAACACTAGTGCTCTCCACAGAGTGACAAATGAAGGCAATGAGCAACTCGCTAACTGTCGTCATGTCAACAGTTTTAAAGGAGTTGAAGTGTTCTCAGTTTATTAGCTGACACATCAGGGGTGATATCTGTCAGCCAAGTCTCATGGCTAAATGTGAAATGAAAAAGATTTGATTGAAACCCTTTGATTGTATACATGAGGAATTTGAAAGATAACTTTGCAGCTAATCTATTTTAATAGAAAGTATGTTGTGGGAAGTATGAGTGAACCTTAACATTGATGCATATTACTGGCAAAAGAAATAGGAGTTTGTAACGGTTGTACAAGTCTTTGTAGATTGTAAACCTAGCACAGTATTTTGTAAAAGGTCAAAAAGGACTTTTTTTAAAAGTTGTGAAATGTTTTTTATGTATGCCACTAGTTAATAAAGGCAAAAATTGGGGTTGTCACCAATGATCACTTAGACCACAAATGGTTAACCAAAAGCCATGATCTTTTTTCAACCCTTAATATTGTAAGGTTGTATTCTAAGACCCTCTAATAATACTGTAACGATGGTTAAATGTTATCTGACAGTGACAGGTTGGCTATCTCTGTTGTTATTTCTTTAAGATACATGTTTGGTTGTGCTGCAGGAAAAAGGGAGTTAATGTGTGCAGGAAGGGGAGGGGGGTCCTTGTTGTTGTGTGACTGTACAGGGCTGAAGCGAGGTGTTGTACGAGAGCACTCTCCCCGGAGTTAACGGCCCGTTTGCCTGTGTTACGGAATAAACGGACAAATTGAGATCAAAACGTCTGGTTCTTGAGAACGTTACAATACAAAGAAATGCCAACAATCAGACGATCCCCTATGAGCAGGCACTTGGCGACAGTGGGAAGGAAAAACTCTCTTTTTAGAGGAAGAAACCTCTAGGAGAAGTAGGCTCAGGTATGGACAGCAATCTGCTGTGACTGGTTGGGTGTGAGCGGAGGGAGATGGGTCATAATACATGCTGTGGAAGAGAGCCAGAATCCTTTTTTCCAATGACTATACCGTAAGTGTAGTCATTGAGGGAAAAAAAGGATTTTGTGCAGTACTGTAAAAAACTAAGTACACCCCTTCAGTAGGGCTGTTCAATATAATGATATATATCGGATGACGGTATAAAAACATCTATCGTTTCCTATTATGCTATTGTTTGTTTCGTGGTGTAGAAAAATAAACTGTTTACTGTAATATTTTTTCATCGTTTTGATGGTCACTGTAGTGGCTATATTAATTTCTTAAAGTTCTCTCTTTCTCTTATATTTGATATAACCACACTATGGACTGACACAATCATTGAGGAGGAATTCTGGCTCATTTATTTATTTGTGTATTTATGCATGTATCTATATATGTATGTATTTATTTATGTGTATATGTATGCTTGCTGGGATTTGTTTATGCACAGGTCTCTTAAGGTCCTGCCACAGTATATCAGTTGGTTTCCACTTTAGATCCATTTGGCAAACCTTGACTCTTTGCTTGGGATCATTGTCCTGTTGTATGACCCAAATTTGATTAGCCAAATTTGGGTCATAGTACTATTGGACAGACAGCTTCATATTTGACTCTAGAATATGTTGGGAAGTAAATAGAGTCTTTACCATTTGACAGGATTGTACAGTCGTGTGAAAACTTGTTTTCATACAACTCTCAACCGACCCAAAAAGCAAAACTGAGGTGTAAAACTAATACACACACACACACACACACACACACACACACACACACACACACACACACACACACATACACACACACACATATACACACACAAAAACCTACAAAAGCAGTCTCTTCTGCCTTTCATTACTTTGAGGCACAATATAAATCAGGTCACCGAAGCCCTTCCAGCTTCCAAATGGGGACTTTTATACCATTTTAAGCTTGAAAATCTACACTCTGTGTACATGCACATGAATCCATACATATCAGATTGGATGGATGAAACAGAGAAGAAAAGAGGGGAACTGTTTGGCCTATTCTTGTAAAGTAATTGGCCAGTCAACTGAATGACAGTATGTTGTATCAACTAGGACTACAGTTTGAAGGTGCTTAACTAATTATCACATCCATCACCTTCTAACAATGTAGCACTCATTACTGGATATACAGCATCTGGAGGTGATGAAGCTAACAGCACAACTTCTTCATGATGAATGTATCACAGACTTCACAGGTTCACTCCTTTGGGTGATAGCCAGTTCAAGAATTCGTCATTAGGTTTACAAGCAGATGGATTGCAATGTGTGTAAAATGTAAACTTTTTTCAACTATCATTGTAAACTGACGTAGCTCTATTTTTGTGGCAGCCCAATATGTTGCACAGAAAAAGCTCTGAACGTTTTTTTGTTTTGTTTTTTTGTTTTTTTTTGCTTCTTTTTAGAGGATAGATGTCTCAGAATTCAGAATATTTTCTCTGGCTAATGTGTATTTTTTTCCAACCAGAATAAGCTAAATATTCATAGCAATGCACAACATTAATTAAAATATTTCATATGTAAATAAGTCATTTTCACTAATCTCTCCCTAGACAGTACAAATAATTGAGCAGGCATAAAAATGTTTTTGTGCTTGTAGTTGGAATGTCTTTAACACTGTCCATATTTAATGTATTTCTGTCATCATTGTACAAGCAAAACCAAACCCTCTGCCTCTGATGGTAGACTAAGGTGCTAATGTCACTCCATTATGCACCATTCAGACAATACATTCGTATTCTCCAGACAGAACTTTGTATATGTTGAGCTAATGTTGCCATGCATCACTTTGAAAGTATTTATCATTAATTTTTTCATGGCTATATCCACTAATTTATATTCTACACGGCCTTTTTAGACTTAAGCAACCAAAATAGCTGGTGCACATACGCCTGGGCACAGTTAAAGGCCATGTGCGCATAAGGCCTATTGCTTTGCAATTGTTGTTGCCCTTGTGTGACTGGAATTGAGCCCGTGTTAAGCCACCTGTGGCAGGCCAGGTTCTTCTCCTATTGCTTGTGTGGATGAGTGTGTGAGCTGTCTTTCGCAGGTTTTTGGTTGGATGGAGCAGGGCTGCAATCACAGGACTCAAAACAGCTGCTTTATATTCACCATTCAGGCTGTGCTTCATGTTACTGCCTGCTTTTTTTTTTAATATTTTGATTTGATTTCCAATGGCTATTATTGCTGACCTTTTCCAATCCCTGTATATGCACTTACTTGACTGGGGTCATCCCAAATTATGAGTAATCCAATATTTTCTGGTATGCCACAAAATGTTTTCTTTCTTAACCATGTTAATTGTGGTTTTGTTCAAATTTAGGAACAAATCCTGAGTACATGAAAAAAGAAAGATTTAATTACAGGTGGAAAAAGCAAACAAAAAATCAAAACACCATCCACAAAAAGGATTCCCAAACTGCAGAGGAAAAAAAAGTGGGGAAAGTAGGGAAACACTTGTAATAACGGAGGTAAGACAATGGGTGCGTAATCAGGCATTCTGCAAAAGTCTAAAAGAGAGAGAACCAGAGAGGTAGCCCAGGTGGAAACAATCAGCATCCAAATAATAGTTTGGACAATAATAAAGGCGAGGAAGAAAAAGGAGGGCAAAGTAAAGCAGTAAGGGGAAAACAAAGCTGTTAAAAAATGAAACAGGCAATAAATACTACCGAGACACAAAACGCACAGATAAAAAAAACAAAAAAAAACAAACACCAAATGCTAACAAAAATGTGACAAAAAACTAACAACATAACAGTTAAGACGTCGTAACAAGAAACTTTTGTGGGTATTTATGCATTAAAAACTTTTTATAACAAGCTTTTAAAAAATGAGTCACGTGTTTTATTAAGACTTTTGTGAAAAAAAGATTTGAAACACTCCAAAGTAAAGTTAAAGTGCAAATTGAAGACAAAATCCCTGTCATATACAGAAGAATGGAGCTACTGTAAGAATATTTTATGGGTGAAAATCATAAATCCGGATCCAGACCATCAAGGCAATAAAAGCCTTAAATGGCTGCAAGAACAACAAAGGTTGTGGAGTAGGTAATTTATTTCAAACTGAATACATCAACATATCATTTCCTCGCTTATTCATGAGGTTTTTTGGTTTGTTTTTTTGCATATTTCTTGAGCAAACTTGGCCTTTTTCAGGGCCAGATTGTTTTTTATTTAGCACAACATCTTACCTACTCTTGGGGTAAAATGTAATTATTTTGTTTCATTTTCTTCTGCTTTGCTATTAGTGTTTGAAAATGCAGAAACAGGATTTGGCCAGAAATTTAATCAGTAAAAAGTGGAACAAGGCCCTCTAGACTGGTACAAAAATGTGTTTTGCAGCCAAATAAATTAAATCGACGAAAGGAAGCGTTCCTTTGTGATGAAACGATAAAAAACATATTAGACTAATAGTTTATAATACCTAATTATGTGTGTTTTTCGATTGACAGCTAGAATCAGTATTATAGAATCAGTACAATACAATGAACCAAATATGAAAATCCAAAACAATCAAAGTTTCGCCACATTGATTACCTCCCCTTTTTTTTTTACCCCCACAATCGGCCAGCCCCCATTGTCTTTTTGTTTTTAACAGACTTACCTGCTGGACTTGTAGGCCTGCAGGGGCTGCCCACAAGAATTACAGGAACTTTATGGCTTCAGAACAAATGGGAGACTCAACCTGTGACACCCATGAAAGATGATACTTACAGCAGCATATTTCTTCCAGACATTATAAGGGTGATGATGAATGTAAGAGGGCACTGGACAGGGAGCATTTTCAGTGTATAGATGTCTGAACTTGATAGCCTTCAGGGCCAGCGGGGAAATGTGAGAGTCCATTCTTCTGTATGCTCAAGATAGAGAGACACTCACCTCTCACTAACCTATGGTGTCAAGGCCTAAAGAAGAAGTGGGGTCTTACCCAGAGGGAGATAGTTTATGATAGTGATAAAATGCCTCCAAGCCGCTGTTCTTTTCAAATATGGGTGCCGTTATTGTGTTTTGAGGGCACAAATGTAGTTGTTTGAGATCGGGAAAAATTGGTAAATCTTTTATAGACTTTCTCTATCAAAATGAATCATCCATATTCCCATTCTACATTTATGTTATTAATGTATAGTGTTAAATCAGTGGTGACCTCGTGTCTCTGAAAGGCCACATACTAGACTGCAATGCCAAAAAAAAAAAAAAAATGGTCGAAATGACTCATTGTCTGAACATTAAAGTTTTACGGGTAATTGCTAAATTTAAAGGGCTCCTTTTATGGTTTCATTAAAAAGCCATTAAAGGGGATATAGGAAGCAAAACATTGGTGTTGAGGTTAATTTCCATGGGGATTTAAAGACAATCTCTCTTCACAGCAGAAGTCATTCATTCACGCTGTAATGCCAGTTGGTAAAGGTCGATGTAGAAAAGCCCGGGGACCGCAGTGTGTTGGAGAAAGAAAGATTAAGATCCAGGGTA